>NC_081812.1:18923928-19245000 GCF_030704535.1 Vitis vinifera
TGACGATAAGAATCATAAGACGATAAAACGACTTTTGAAAGGGAAAAGGCGTCACGAGGGGGAAGCTAAATGAAACAAAGGCGGATCCATCTCCTTAACATCTTTTACATTTAACAAGCAGCTCTAAACTTCATAATGAAACTCTGATCGTCGTTTTTTTGTTGAATCAATCTTATGAATTTTAATTTGGTTTCAGATATTAACCTTATTGTTTATTCTTATGGTTCGTTCCAAACTTTTCATATGAGACCGAAGAGGACTAAAGTAGTATCGTCTTGCCATCTCTAAAAGTTCCAACGAAGCTTACCCTCTGCTAAGAAGCAAGTGACAGGAGGAGAGAAAAGAGACGAAGAAGAAAGTTTTTGACGCTCTAGAACTCTTCAGTGTTCTTCTAGAGACTGATCAAGACTCCAGGTCTTTGCTTCAAGCGTATGTACAAAACAAAATTTGTAGCTTACAACTTTGGATTGGGCTGAAAGCACTCTCATCAGAGGTGAGGTTGGGTTGAGTTAATCCATTATCCATCATGGTAGCAACCTATGTGAACAATTTTGATTCAAGATTTGGAGAATCTACCAATCAAATGGACCTGTAACCTGTCAAATTAGATTTTAAAAGGCTTGAACTGTCCACGGCCCAACAATGCCCAATCTAGGCTCATGTATTTTTAGGCCACAATTGGGCTTTTGTTTTTTCTCCTTTTTTTCTTTTTTCCACAACCCAGCTTTGTTAATTAGCTTTGTCTATGTTGAAGTATACGCATTTATCGTGATAGCCTTATTGGGCTGCGCTTGGAACGTTTGTAAGAAAATCCCTTCTTTGGAGACTTTGCCTGCCTTTCAGGCTGGGCGAAATATGAATATGGGCTGGAGAGAACTCATTGGAAGGGAAATTAAAAAACACTGAAGAATAAACTAAAAAAAAATACAAATTAAAAAATTATATGAATGTTGTAATGAAACAAGCAAGCGTGGTATTGATTGTGATGGAACGTATCGCATCATTATGAAAGGTTAATAATAATGGCATATCTGCAACACAGCAAACCACTATGCCATCACCTTTTCATCATTCACAATAATAGCATCTTCACGAAATTACTTGGCTATGAAAACTGGTAGCAGGAAAATCAAAATTAAAAAACAAAAATGAAAAAAAATAAATAAATAAAAAATATGTCAGAGAACTTTTTTTTTTTTTCAAAAAATATTAAAATTGTTTTAATTTTTTAAGAAATTATAGATACCAACAACTGAAAACAATTTAAATGCGGCTTTATTTTTTATTTTAAAAAATATATATAAATATTCTTATTCTAGAGAGAAAAAAAAAATCTATAACAGCATTAACGGAGTGTTAGCCCCACAAAAGGATAACGTCCAGATTAATAAATATGATGTCAACATAGCTACAACCCATCTCATTCGAGTGGGATGAGAAATAAATAAACAAATAAATATTCTTGTTGAGTAGAGAGTACATCTGCAGGCAGATGTGCATCCGGGCATTTCATAATTCAGACCATCCGTATCCTTTTTATTAGGCTTTGCCATCAATGAGGGTCCACATCCATTGATCATATCTCTTGGTTGTGTCAAAATTTTGAACTTCGAAATCAAAATAAAGATCGATGAAAAAAAAAGATTGTTTAGAAAACGTGGGGCTCTGGTGTTCATTTCATCACCCTCAACCAACCATGAATTCTGGAGCTCAAGTGAAACATGTTCATTGGTTTCTCCACCATTAAAACAGGTGTACCAAAGTACAAACATTGTCGGACTGTCCCATGGCAGTTACAAGCCGCTGAACCATTATTTAGCTACTCATTCTTATATAAATACATCTGGTTTCAATCATATTTATACTTGAGGTTGCATAATTGACAAGACCATGACGCAATGCCCATCTATTTCCACAGTGATAATGGCAATAATAATTTGGAAAAATGGGATTTCAAACATTATTGTTGTTGCTAATGAGTCAACACCGGAAATCGTAGAGTCCCCAGAAGTCTAAGATACTTCTACTAGTGAGAAGAAAAAAAAATTCCATTCCATCAACGAGTCCAAAATTTGGGCCGTGGGCCTGGATTGGAGGTGAAGGAATCTAAGGAGAGGGAGAGATGGTGATGTGGTGGAGGTTTTGAAATATTTATATATGCATAGAATGGAGGGCACATTGTTAAGGTGGATTGAGGTAAAATATGGAAGGGGGTAGTGGTGGGGCTAGGGCACGACAAATCATTGAGTTCACAAGCACAGGCCTCAAAAGATGTTTGTTTATACTGCATAAAATGGTGTGCATTAGGTAAAAGTAGGTGACTAAGCTGCTTAATCTTATGGCTAAAGTTAAACTAATCGGTGAGCATTTAGCACGCGGGGTGAGACAGTTGCGTGCCTTCACGGCCCCACGGAAGGGGACTCTCAAGCCCCAAATATCAATTCGATTATGGTCGAATCCAGATTTGATTTTCTTGATTTTAACACGTCAAGTGGTGACTGGTCCACCCCTGGAAAGAAAGAAAGAAAAAATAAACGGTAGAAATCCATTGAGTTTGCGATTATTTTATTGTAGAATATTTTAAAGTACACCTTGACTCGGTCACATACGGAGTGAAATAAGAGTTAGAAAAAAAAAAGGAAAAAAGAAAGAAAAAAGAAGAAAAGAGGAGAGATTCTATTTTTGTCAAAGGTTAGCTTAGCTGCCCTCATCTGCCCATCTTTCCTACTCTGCCTTGCCTCTTACGGCTCTCTTTTATTCCTCTGAGTCTGCAGGTGGTCCTTTCTGTCAAAACGTTCATCTTAAGCACCTTGTCTTCAAGAAAATAATAATGATAAAAGACGCATCCAAGGCTCTGAAGCTTCCCAGTTCCAACAATACCCATGTCGATGAACAATTTCTGGAACAACCCCAAGAGGGATGAGGGCCATTTTAATTTAAATTAAATCAATCTCATTGTTGTATGCGTACATCTTTGTAACGTATTCTTTTATAGCCTATGCATGGATCCACCTTAGGGAAAGATTTTAAGATTTTTGTTGTGGTTAATGTTCACAGTACGATGGGACATGTAACCCAGCTAACCGCCATGAATTGACAAGCATTTATTTTGTGCAATTAATACCAAAATTGACGAAGCAGCAAATGCAATAGTTGTTTGAAGAAAAAGTTTAAAAGGTAAAATCACTAGGCGGGTACCCACAAAGCTGCTCTGTGGAATCATTTTACTTGCAAAGCACAAAGATGCATGTCAGCCGTTTACCTTTTGGGGCGGCTTAAAGTTAGACTTGGGCATCTGGTTGTATACATATGTATAATTGTATTTTAGTAATCGGTCTATCTTAAATTTTGTATGTATTAATGTCTTGTGTCAGTCTGTATAACCAATTGGAAGCTGCCGCTTACCAACTCCGAAAATAACAAGCGCATACAAACAAAGGTTCAATGTTTGAACCCTTAAACAAGTTTATATTTGGTGAAACGGAAGGGGGGCCACTGATTAAAAAATTTCCTATTTTGTGTGAGTTATCAGCCACAACTTCAAACCCAATTTCGAAAGTCTAGGGGGGTGAATATTATTTTATTTTATTTTTTGGGTATCCTGTTTTTGAAGTTGTGAGAGTCTTGAGGGCGTTTATGAAGAAGTGGGGTTGATTAATAATTGTGGAGACAAGTTCTGAATTCCCAACGAAACTCTTCATTCAGTAAAGGTGGAATACCTCTACATCTTTATCAGTGGTTGGCAGTTGGGTCATTTCAGATAAACTTTTGGGAATTTGTTTTTTCTTTAAATATAAATTTTGGGGCATAAAGAAAACTAACCGGGATAGAGAGTTGGGAGACTTTAGGCTTTAAAGCCAGCCTCGTTCATCAGCACCTGCTATAGGAGAAAGAGAGGCCATCATTCCAAAGCAAAAGTAAAAGAGAGAGAGAGAGAGAAAAAAAAAAAAAGAAAGAAAGAAAAAAAAAAAAAAAAGGAAGAAGAGGAGATAAAGAGCGAATCCAAAGAAGAAGAAGGGGTTCCTATGGGGGAGATGATTCAAGCACAGAAGCAGCAGGCATGGGAGCAGAACTCAGGCAGCCTCAGCTTCAATGGAAGCTTGTCCAAAGAAGAGGAGGAGATGTCCAAGTCTGCTCTCTCTACCTTCAGAGCCAAGGAAGAAGAGATCGAGAAGAAGAAGTTGGAGGTGAGAGAGAAGGTTCAAGTGCAACTTGGCCGTGTTGAAGAAGAAACCAGACGCTTGGCCACGATTCGAGAGGTACATCCAAGCTTCTTACTGTGTAATTTACTCCGATTGGAAAAAAAATAAAAATAAAAAAAAGGAATTTGATTGTTCTTTTCCGAAGAACCGACAACCAAAAAATAAAAAAATAAAAACCACCTTTCTTGTAGATGCTGTTTATTAATTATGGCGTTTTTTCAGTTCTAGCTACGCCCAAAAAACCCAAATATTAATTATCAATTTTTGTAGTTTGGAGTAACTATGGCTAGATTTATATACAATTTTTACCACAAAAGATTTTTTTAAAAATAAAAATAAAAATAATATCTGGATCTATTAGGAGCTTGAAGCGCTGGCCGATCCCATGAGAAAGGAAGTGGCACAAGTTCGGAAGAAGATCGACTCAGTCAACAGAGATTTAAAGCCGCTGGGGCAAAGCTGCCAGAAGAAGGTGAAACCTTTCATCTCATATTTAAATTTAGATAATAAAGTTTGATGCTCACAGATTTTTATGTGTCACGTTTCCGCTTCAATCAAAGATTACATGAGCTACTTTGTCAGGATATACC
Source organism: Vitis vinifera (assembly GCF_030704535.1). Classification (NCBI taxonomy): domain Eukaryota; kingdom Viridiplantae; phylum Streptophyta; class Magnoliopsida; order Vitales; family Vitaceae; genus Vitis; species Vitis vinifera. The sequence continues at coordinate 18,928,721 of NC_081812.1, forward strand.
TTTGAATTCGAATTCGAATTTGAATTTGAATTTGAATATTTTCACAGGAAAAAGAGTACAAAGATGCCCTTGAGGCTTATAATGAGAAGAACAAGGAAAAAGTACAACTAATTTCCAAATTGATGGAGGTGAGCTTCGACATGGACCTAAAACACATATCTCAATTCAGTATACATATTTTCTCATTCCAAGTTCTAACTTGTCTCTCACTCTCTTTTTTTTTTCTGGGTTACGTGCCTGGTTGTGCAATGGGTGATGATCTGAACAGCTGGTGAGTGAAAGTGAGAGGTTGAGGATGAAGAAGCTGGAGGAGCTGAGTAAGAACATAGATTCCATGCACTAATATGGGGGCTGAAACTGATAACTGATTGATGATTAGGTTTGGTGTAATGTATCTAAAGATGATCACTTTTCTATTTATATATGTGGGTGCCTTGGGTTTGGTGTATTCTACGATATCCCTTGTTTGTTTCATTAGCTTTCAAATGAAGGATTTGCTGATTTAGGAAAGGGTAATGCCCTTTAAAACAGGTTTGTAAACTAAACAATGTCTCAACTTTGTATTTTTCTTTCTCATTTTCCTTCTGTTGCATTCAACTTTTAGTTTTGTTGAGTCTTGGGTGGTGTTTTGGGACGGAAGAATGCTTCATAGGACCGCAAGCTAGTATTAATTATTAAAAATGGATGTAGTCTGCTTGGGAATTATGATTCATGAGACTAGCTGCTGTAAAATATGCTTGCTTGGATATCGATCACTCTTTATATCGTATGCCTTCAAAATGCAGTTAACCACTGCTTCTGGAAAGAAGAAGTATACCTGATGGTAAAAATACAGTGCAAATTGGACATTGTGTTTTTCAAAACACTACCCTTATTTGCATTACACAAATGTGGCATTTGGACTTTCAGATGTATGGTTCCCCAGTGGGCTAATGACTGCCCTAATGATGAATTTGCATGCATGCAAAGTAATGCTTGAACCCGTTGCATCATAGATTCATAGCATGAAATACATACAAGTACAACAAAAAAGGGGCTGAAGGGGCTAACCGCAACATAACAAGATTTATGTGGGTTGGCGCTTGGCACTTGGCACTCGGCAGTTTCCCCTGTGTGCCGATCCGTCACAGCACTTTTTAATTCATTCCAAATTACATGTCAGGTAATAAACCCTAGTTAGTGGAACAGAGGAGATTCCCTCTTCCAAAATCCAACACTTGCTGGCACCCCATAAGATGTTGTCTCTCTTAAACCGAGCCCACCCCCTTCCCTACAACATCTACTTTTTGGCTTATATCCATTTATTTTCTCAGATAATTTAAGCTTTTGAGATAATAGCAGGTTTCAACATGTAGCACAAGTTTGACTGAATTGCTTCCACTGTCCCTTAATTCCCTGTCACCTTGAATTTTTGGTGTAACTGATGATTCAACACTGCTACCCATGATTAACTTGATACATGGGCACACTCCCATTTTATCAGAATAGCTAAGAATAATATTGGAAAAAAAAAAAGGGTCATGTGGAAAGATGGGAGAGAAGAACCTCAAATTGAGGGAGAGGGAGAGACACCAAATGGGAAACAAACATGCGGAGAGGTGACTCAAATCCACGACCTCCCATCAAATTAAACTACCATATTGAATTACTAGATTTGGATTCAAAACTGAAAGCCCCTCCTATGGACTTCTTCGAGCAAACTCACAAAAAGGTTACATGTTGTGCCTACACAGTACTTAAGAAAATGGACAAGCTGAAGAAGTTATTCAAAATATGAATTATTTCTTAAAAAGAATAATAATATAATTGATAGCATGATTTTTCCTTTTTCTTTTTTCCTTTCAAATTAGGAGTAAAACTGCTCGTTTTCTTAACCACTGCAACCACCAAAAAGTTCATTCTCTTTGTTTCTTTATTGTAAAGAAATGACAATACAGACCACTGAATAAAGATAAGATCTGAGAGCTACTTTAAGCAAATATAATTTGAACAAAATGAGTGGCAAACACAGACCGGACCACACCATCAAGTTATGTCATTAACATTTATATTCACACATGCTAATCATTAATGCCATTAAGTTTTCATATTTCAAATTTGATTTTTCTTCTTTGAACCCATATTGGGAAGATGAAAACTATAATATAATAATCATATTTGCACGGAATACTTACCAGATGATATCATTCGCAGATTAATTTGCCTCCGGATCCCATTCAAACATACTATTCTTTTTCACAATTTTTTAGTCTAATTATTCATCTATTTCTTCATGTACAAATGTACCACCGTCCTTCCCATCATTTGGTGCATGTTTGTGTTCAGGGCTTTCTAAATTTCTAATTGTCTGAGCATATCATATTGTAATTAATTTCCCTTTTGTTTAATCTTTCTTTAGTCTATACTTTCGATTACGAAATTTTAGTGGGTCGACTAAATACAAAAAGATTAGCCAGGTGGCATGCTGTAAGGGGATGCAAATAAAGTTGAAAAAATTGTGGACTGTTGACCGGGCAGGGAGGAGAAGTACTGGTTCACGGGTTGAATGGTTCAAGTTCAACCGGACAGCGCCTTCAGAGGAAAAGTGTTGCTAATGCTGCCCACGTCACACCCACATAAAGTTAGAATTATATCATTGAAAATGTATCCTTTTTTATTTTTTTTTGTTTTTTAAATGCTTGAAATCCATGTAAAGGTCATTATGCATTAGTGGACTTTTGGTCATGCTCTCAAACTTTTTGGTCCAATCAAACAGATTTTAATGAAGCATACCAGGCCATTTGAAGACGACGAAAAAGGAAGAACAGGGAGGAATTTTATGTCATTGGCCTTGTTTGTACCTGCTTTATTATTGACGAGAAATACTATATGAAATTTTAATTTAAAGAGAAAATGATTAAGATAGCATAAAAATTCAGACAAGAGCCAATTTTATTTTATTTTTTCAATTTTTGAATAAATTCGAAAAAAAAAAGTCATGATATATTCTAATGTCTCTATCCATTAATGCATGTTAGTATTACAAATATATTCGACTGGTCTTCGGCCCAATCCAGCCCATGGGAAGCCCAACAGCAGTGTTCCACCCCTCAGTTCGTACTGAACAACGTCTCGTATTTCATTTACTGATTTACATAATATGGATTAATCCACAACTGACATCCCTTGACCGTGTCGTTTCAAAATGAATGACGGTCCAAAGGGCAGATCCATTTTAAAATGATCACCATGATTGAAAAATCGGTGATTTGTAGACCACTCACAGCGGAAAAAATAGTACATGGGCCAATTCGGCTTTGCAAACTGCAAAATGGGTCTTTTAATGCATGGGCCTCTTCCCAATCTCGCTTAAATCTCCTGGGCCTTGATCCAATATCACCAGCATCTCTATCATTATTGTCTGGAGCCGCACTATTTTCCTTAATATATGCGACAGACAGTTGTCTTAGATGGTTTTTGGGGTGATTTTAGGAAATATTTTTAATATTTTTAATAATTGAATGATAAAAAATTTCAAGTGTTAGAAATATAAAAAATGTTTTTTTTATTAAATTACTATCAAATGAGTTCTTAGAGTGTATTTAAGAATGGTTTTAAAAAATGTTTATAACATTTCTAATACTTGAATAATAAAATTTTCAAGTATTAGAAATATTAAAAGTGTTTTATGAAATCACTATTAAATGAACTCCTATGTCATTTATTAGTGGTATGTTTGTTACAAGGATAAAAAAATGTTATATTTGATTTTATTATAAACATAAAAAAATAAAAATAAATAAGGTTATTTGATTAAAAGGATGAAATAATCCAAACTTTACTCATCTAATCCTTCACATATTTCAGCCTAAAAAATAATATATTCTAGACAAAAATTCTCTTCAACCCTCTTCAAATTTGAACGTCAACCTATTTCTCTCAAGCTTCTCACACCAGCATGGCACCAGCACCTCTCCCCATGGTTTCGCCTTCCATCGTTGAGCACTACTACACTCCGCTGCCAATTGCCACGATGACATTTTCGATGCTGTCCGATTTCACGGTAATCATCAAATCTCTCTTTGTTGTTGGTCTTCATCGATGACACTAGCAACACCTTCATCTCCTCTTGCCAACGTGGTGACTTTGCCCTCATTCCCAAACACAGAGGAAAAAAAAAACAATTTCTAGTCTGAAAGATAATGAAGAAAAGGAGTTGGGGTAGAAGAGATGAAAGGCATTTATGGACCCACAAAAAGAAAAAAAAAAAAGAAAAAAAAAAAGAGAAAGGTACATTTCCAAACTCACACATGAAAATGTTTACTTATTTCACTCCTTTTAATAAAATAATTAATTAAAGATTTATAAATTTTTAATATAAAAAAGATTGTAATAACTTGTTCTAATCATATGAATATTATTCGTTCAAAGTCCAAAAAATATCATGGTTTAAAAAAAAATTATCTATTCAATATGAGATATCATAAATACTATTTATATTATTGATTAATGATATGTTTGTTTAAAAAAATAGTAATGATGAAAAAATAATTAAGAAAAATTATTTTATCATATTTATTATTTTTATAAAACAAAAAAAAAGATTATTTAATTAAAATAAATTAAATAATCCAAAATTTGCAAATCCATCCCTTCACATATTTGAGCCTATAAAATGAACTATTCTTCTTGACAAAAATTCCCTTCAACCCTCTTCAAATTTCAACATCAGCCTATTTCTCTAAGCCCATCACACCAGCATGGCACCAACACCTCCCCCCATGGTTTTGCTCTATATCATTGAGCACTACTCTACTCTGCTACCAATCGCCACGATGACATTTTCAATGTTGTCCAACTTCATGACATAGCATCGCCATCATCATCAGATCTCTCTTTGTTGTTGGTCTTCATTAGTGATGCTAGCATTGCCTTCATTGCCTTCTTGCCAGCATGATGGCTTTGCCCTTATTCTGAAACAGAGAGAAACAAAAAAACAATTTCTAATTTAAAAGAGAATGAAGAAAAGAAAGACATTTATGGACAAACAAAAAGGTCCATTTTATGCTCAAACATGGAAATGTTTATTTTACTCATTTTAATCAAATAATCTCGTTAAATATAACTAAAATTTGTTAAAAACTTAAATATTTTCAACCTATTTAATCTTTATACAAATAAGTTATAATAACTTAATCCCAATTATGTAACTATTATTTACTCTAATCCTAAAGATGTTATAGTTCTTAAACTTTTTCCTTCATTCGTTATGAGAAATCCTAATCACCTCTTTAAATATACATAATAACAACGTTCTATAGAATAAGAGAGGGTCAAACAAATAAATACTCTTTATTATCCATTTATTTTATCTATGATGATTAAATATTATAAACACATTCTCATTTATTAATATATATTGATATTTAATTACAACTATTATTTAACAAGATAATAAAAATAGGAGATGATATAAACTAATAAAAGAGGAGAGAAAAGTTTGTTAGCAACTTAGAATCACTGTATCATTCTCAAGTCCTCGACTCCCTCAAACCATCCCAATGGGCCAGACATGGCCTAGTGTAATTTTTGTTTTGAGGTTTGAAGTGTAACTTGGGGTGTAGGCTTGGGCTAGCCCTTTCCAATCCCTATGTGTGGACATGCTATTTATTTAATCGTGTACTCAATGACATGCAAATGTGAGATGAAGCCTCCACGATATTTCTTTCTATAACCATCAAATAATAATTGTATGGATGTTGTTTAAAGTAGGCTAAAGTAAGGCATTTTGGTGGGGAAAAGTTGGAGAAAGAGATGGGATGGTAGGATGATTCGTCATTCTAGCTAGGGTCATTGAATTAGAGCATGGTGGAACATTCCGAGCCGGAGGCAAACAAAAGAAGGAGCGACATGGCTCATTATTATCCCATAAATTAAAATAGGGGGAATAAACATTTTTATTTGCGAAGGTGACAAAACACATATTGATCATGACATGGAACTTACATTGTGATTTTCCCAAACAAAATCTATTGACCCATTCCATATCTTAGGTGTGACCTCATGGCTAGATGAGGAGAATCCAGATTAAAGAGATGTCTTTTTCCCAGCATGAGGAGGATTCGCGTGTCCCCTTTGAGAGCGACCTATTGGAATAGAATATGTATATATATATCTCAAGAGTTTTTGCATATGAGTTTGTGTACTTTTTTTTGGGTCTCAATGAGTCAGAAGGGACACATTGAGGAAAATGTGCTTGGAAAAAGAAACAAAGATACTCCTCTTTTTCATCTCTCCGGTGAACTTGAGAAGCCCATGGTTTATAGATATGTGCCCTTTGACCCTTCTAACAAACATAACAATGCTAGTTTCTCACTTTCTCTTAGGTCTTACAGGTAATAGATATCTATCCTCTTATGCTCTTCGGGAACATCCTTCTTTATTTTACTTTTTTTATTTTTTTGCCTTGATGCCTGTAGTTTTTGTCCTTTTCCTAATCTGATCAACTTTTGCTTTTCTAATATTCTTGTTCCATTCATTTTTAGCACCTATTTTCATGTCTTTTTCAAGAGATTTCTCGCTTTTGAATAAGGTCGGAGACACAGACACAAAACCCCACCTAACAAAAGGAAAAGAATCGGTACCCTTTCATTTACTTGTCAATCTTAAACCTAACTTTTATTAACAAATATTGAATAAATACTTTCCAATATTTAAAAGAAAATAAAATAGTAGAGCCACGTCACTAATATTTCTAGTAAAATTCAATTATTCATAAAGTGAAAAGCCCATATCATCTTCATCGGTCCCATATGATATCAAACCAATGCTTAAAAAATAAAAAAGATTTGGCCTTTCTAATTTTTTTTACAAAAAAAAAAAAAAAGGAAGTAAAAAAACATGGGATATTTGGTTTTGTAAAAGGGGGATGAGACCAAAATAGGGAAACAAATGATGAAGATCCATACATAATAATGGAATGATAGGAATCCTATGTTGAGGGTGGGAGGCCACGTCATCGACGGCAAGCCTTTGTCTTTGTCTTATGGAGTAGTAGAGAGTAGGTATGGAGGTAGGGGTCCACACGTAGCGGGCGGACAAATCTCCGACCGTCTCTGACACGAGGATGCGGCTCATCCGTTAACACGTGGGGAATCGACCATGTGAATGCACCCAATTGACGGTGCCTTCATTTATTTATTTATTTTGCAATTGTCCATCGTATTTCTATATTCTCCATTGTTTTGTCCTTAAAGAAAATGTCTATTCATCTTTAAGATCACTGCTTTACTGCTTTTAGACTTGTATTAAAATTAAACTGTAGTCCAGAATACTTTGGACATGTTGTATTCTTATTAAGTCCACTTTTACCAAGAACCGTGATATGGCCGCCAACCTCTTTTCCAAATGACAAACCTGTCCCTCATTCCATCGTTGACCCATTATTCTTGTGTCCTAATTTTGACCAATATGGTTCATGCATGCCCCTCTCTCTTCGCTTTTTTATTTTTTATTTATTTATTCTCTTTCCCCATTATTAATTCTTTGAAAGTTGCTAGTTTTATTTTCATAATTTTTATATTTAATATGGATTTTTCCTATGAGTGAACCATTTTCTCAGTGTTTTTTCCACATACTTTTATCAACTGATGAGACTCTCAATGGACGGGCATCCACATTCAATGTTTCTCAAAGCTAATTATTATAAAAGCATATTCTTTACCACACGAATGTGACCAAAAAAAAAAAAGGGTTGATTTCATTTTTGTCTATTGCCACGATGGTAACCTGAAATTCCTGGATGGAGACACAAAATATTTTAGGCCACCGTCACTTCCTAACAAAACATGCATATCTTAATAGTTGCGGGCAGTGAATCATCAAAATTACCCCTTATCCAGGAGCTCAAAACACGGATAGAGCAGGGGTAAGATCGTCTTCAAAGCCCCTCCAAACATTAACTTGTCTTAAAATTTCAAAGATTCCAAGTATTTATAATTAGTGTTGTGGTCTTGTTGTCGAGGGCAACTTACAAGAGAATCACTGAAATTTAAGCCATAAAAAATGTACTGAAAGTCATGATCATGTTTCCCTGCAATTTGACATGAAATATCACGATGAATATCTGTTGCATTTTTTTTTTCTTTTTTGGCTTTCTGAACTTGAGAAATCTGAAGATGCTCTAAAAATTTGAAGACAATTAGAAGACATGAATTGAGTAGAGTGGGTTGCTTTACTGGGGAAGGAACTCATGTTCCCTGAATGAGCGTCAAGGCTTTTTAACTAACATTTCAACGTGAAAAGAAAAACAGTGTGTTTTTATTTAGTTGATAGGTTGATGTGAACATGATATTCATCGAATTACTTAATCCGAAGTTCCTTACCAAGTGATGAACTCGGTTGGTAATATGCATGGCCAATTTCTGATGTAGTTATTCTTTTAGATTATGACTCAGAACGGGGCAGAGTGGAACATTGTAGGGGGAGCAAAGAGCCAAACCGAGAATCCTCAAGCTGCAGAGAGATATGGATGGGGTTGATCATCAATTACCATTGGGAAAATTCACCCCCAATTATTATGCGTGAGTCTGCCAAAAAAAAATGAGGTGCATTTATTGATTTTTGTCTGTTGTTTTGTCATCCCAGAAAGGTTAAGACATTGGAGGGTCCCATGGTATTAGGGGAGCCATGTTGACCACCATGGATTTCGTGGAATCACTTGGAAGCTGTGACAGAAGGCAAGGTGGTTTGCGACCTTGGGTTGTGTGTTTTACGGGCCTTATGCTGCCTTCCCTCTTTTTATTTTCTTACACAGCATAATGGACTCATGGTTCTACCCTCTGTCTCAGGGCACTGTTTTATTCTGCCACTGCGATTTCACACTCGAAAGCAAAACTTACATGATGATGATGATGAATGACAGTGCTATCATTGGGGCTACCATCTCCTTTTCATCATGAGCTTCGTTCAATTGTTATTCCCCACATGTTCATGAAAATTTGAGCTTAATTGGGTCCCCTGAACTCACATTCTATGACACATTTCATCATGTATTAGTTAATTTTTTATCAATCACCTCACATGATTTCCCATTCCAAGTGCCAAAAATAGAAAAAGCATTTGAATTAACAAGTTTTTGAACTCGTAGGCACAGTTGCGAGCATGCCATATCTCAGACTAAATCTTTAAGTTTGAATTTTAAGTGTTTCACCATTTTTAGGAATTTGGCAAAGCAATTATCACTTGCACCCTCACATTTATGTCCAAGCAATAAAATTAGTCTCACTTTAATATTTGTTTATATTGCCTCTAGTGATAGACTCATCTAGAATTAACTTAGCACTGAATTAAATAGAAGAGGAATCAAGTTAAAGCGAAACTTCTACCTAACACTCGTTGAACTTTCGGCGAAAAGATTAGACATTAGTGTTCTAACATGCTAGCTGTGATTGAATTGGCCATGAAGGAATCCGATATATCTGACTTATTATTGGCTCAAGTGTAGTCCTCAATCCCCCACTTACTCGTAAATGCATTAGTGGAAGGATTAAGTTTATATTAAGACAACAATTTAAATCCAGGTGGCCAAAGATTCTTGATCATCCATCAATGATGGAAAGGAAAGACGCAAGCTGGTTCGATTTAACTAATTAAGTAATGATGTTATGTGCATGGACATGCCCGACATATGGAAGTGAATGGAGATTATTTAAAAAGATGTACAAAACAATAGGAAGTGAACGTGGATATAATAATAGGGCAAGGGACAAACTTCTGTATTACCTGGGCAAGTGGGTATTTGTTGCTTTCTCAGGTTGATCATCCTTGTAAACATTTCCGCATGCGCTTTGTTACTTATTTTCCGATGATATTGTCTTTTTTATCACACTGTTCCCTTGGTAATTAATTTTTATTTTTAATTCAAAATGTGCATGTTAAATTTGGCTAATTCAGTAACTTTTAACTGAGACAAGATTACGGGTATACTGTCATTTTGTTCACATGATTTAAGTTCATTTTTGGGGCACCTAGCATACTAGACAACCCACAAGGTAGCTGGGCAGTCAAGGCCGTAGCTCAAGGACGTATTGCAAGTTGCAGGGAGTTGGGTGGTTCCTCTAGTCTATAGGTAAGGAGAAGAGAATCTTGCGTACATCCCACATTTTGTAATCAATTATTGTTATGAATACGTCTACAATATTTCCCACTTCAGCTGGTAACTCTACAGCGGATATCCCACTAGCAAATTGAGCAATTATGTCGGTAATCATATCGACCTGAATTCTCATGGAAAGTGCTTTATATTAAAGGGAAAATGGAAAAAGGTTATTTGTCTTCACCTTCACGCTCCTTTTCCTTTTTCCTTTTTCAAGTGGATCAACAGCTTGATAATTGGGCATTCTTAATCACTCTTTGGGTATCTTACATTTGGTTTCAGAGTCCTACCATTACTAATTTTACTATAGGCAGCACCTGAGGATCCCTAATGAAGTAAAAAAAGGAAGAGGGAGCGAAATAGGGATGCAGCGGGAGTATTCGAGAAGATAAGGAGCTATTTCTAGGCAATATCCTGTTGCAGTTATAGTGCCGTCATGTTGTGTCAAATCGAAGATTATTCCACCACTGCCCGGTTTGGAAGTCCGATCAACCTTGGAATTAATCATCTTATAAAAGCGGAAAATTCTAGGGTACCTCTTCGGTACCTACCCAAAAAGCTTTTCAAGCCATTGGATGTCCAAGATTACATCTTGGCCATCCATTTTCAATTTAAAATAAAAACTCCACTTAACCGGTTAAGGGAAGAACCGGTTGTGGCATTCTTTCTTCCTCCATTCTCAACAATTTTGGGTTTAAATAAAATAAATATTAGATAAAAATAGAATTGGAAAAAAATAAAAAATAAAATGATATAAAATTTGAAAACATATTTATTAACAAAAAAAATCATCATATATCATAATTACATTATTTTATTTTTTAAAAATTATTAAACATTTAAATTCAACATAAAAATGAATATGGTAATATTTTAATATGAAATGAGTATTTTAATAAAAATTCAACATTTTGGTAATCATATGTAAAGTTTAGGTAATTAGATCGTCCTAATTTTTTTCTACTCTCCAAATTTTACATTTTTTGAATTTAAGGTTTTTAAAGTTAAATTACAATAAAATAAATTACTAATACTATTTTAAGTTACTAATGATAGTATTTTCGAAAATAAATTTGTAATTTCAAAAATTTTAAAACTAAAAATCAATATGAAAAATGTGATAAAAGTACCAAACATGTATTTATCACATTTTTCATACCGTTCTCATATTTTTCGTACCCTAAATTATTTATATTTTTAAAATTTTAGATTTACTTTTTAACTTGAAATAACAATAACATAGTTTAATAATATTATTTTGAGTTATTATTGATAGAATTGTTAAAAAAAAAAATTAAGCATTAAAAAAAAATTTAATTGGAAATAATGTAAATTATCCTAAAAAATTTAAAAATTAAAACACTAAAAAATTAGAGAGGATATGAAAAATGGAGAATTACCCTTAAGGGTAGGCTTGAGAAAAATATAACTGATGAGGGTGGGTAAATTTGATAATTATTGTGAAGGGTAGGGTAAAATTATGATAATTCCTCCAAAGACCTTATTTTGTTTAAATACCAAGATTACCCTTAATAAGTGAAAAGCAACAGCAAAGTGAAAAATAACAGGAAAGAAAAAAGAGTTTTTTTCTTTAACCTACCTGCAACTTGTCGATGTTGTAGAAGAAAAAAAGGAAAGGAAAAAGGTCCAGCACTTTAGGTCATTATCTGCAACCGTTTACACAAAGCTTGTTTTTTTTTGTGAATCTAGCAAGAAATCCATTAAAGGTAAGTTTTTTTTTTTAAAATACCAAAAAAAAATGTCAGTTTATGGAAATAAATAAATAAATAATTTAAAAATCGGATTGAATGAATGAAAAGTTAATAATTTTAACAATGTAGTTGTAAAATATTAGATCTAAAATATTGAAGAAGGTTTTGAGAAAGAAATTACATTTTTTTTTTGTGTAAAATGTTATTTAAATTTATTATTTTGAATTTTTTTTATATTATTTTGGTCATATTGAAGATGTGTTTTTATTTTTAATTTATTTTTCGAGTGGGTTGTTTGATATGATTATTATTGATTTCCATTGAAAAGGTTTGCACTTTAGTTTTGTTGTTAAGACTTTTTGACATGATTGAAGAAAAAATGTTCTCAGTTGTTTTATGCTTGTTTGGGACCACTTTGTTTGTGTATTTATGAACAATATTTGGATTTTCATTGAAAACTGAAATCCTCTTTGTACGAGACCACTTTGTCTTTTATTATGAATTTGTTAAAGAGTTAAGATCACGATATTTTCGTTATGAATTTGTTACCTTTTTGTATAAGTATTATTTTGGTATGATGAGTTAAATGTCTAGTAGTTTGAAGGTTGTGTAAAAGAACCATTACTTCAGTTATAAAGTATAAGTACAATACAAATGCAATATAATTACTTTAGTTGAATGTCTAGTACCCTCTCTTAGAAAGTTCGTACCCACTCTTAGAAAGTTCGTACCCTCTCTTAGAAAGTTCGTACCCTCTCTTAGAAAGTTCGTACTATCTCTTAGAAAGTTCATACCCTCTCTTAGAAAGTTCGTACCCTCTCTTAGAAAGTTCATACCCTCTCTTAGAAAGTTCGTACCCACTCTTAGAAAGTTCTCTTAGAAAATTCGTACCCTCCCTTAGAAAGTTCGTACCCACCTTTAGAAAGTTCGTACCCTCTCTTAGAAAGTTCGTACCCTCTCTTAGAAAGTTCGTACCCTCTCTTAGAAAGTTCGTACCCACTCTTAGAAAGTTCGTACCCTCCCTTAAAAAGTTCGTACCCTCCATTAGAAAGTTCGCACCCACTCTTAGAAAATTCGTATCCTCTCTTAGAAAGTTCATACTCTCTCTTAGAAAGTTCGTACCCACTCTTAGAAAGTTCGTACCCTCTCTTAGAAAGTTCATACCCACTCTTAGAAAGTTCTCTTAGAAAGTTCGTACCCTCCCTTAGAAAGTTCGTACCCACCTTTAGAAAGTTCGTACCCTCTCTTAGAAAGTTCGTACCATCTCTTAGAAAGTTCGTACCCTCTCTTAGAAAGTTCGTACCCACGCTTAGAAAGTTCGTACCCACGCTTAGAAAGTTCGTACCCTCCCTTAGAAAGTTCGTACCCTCCCTTAGAAAGTTCGTACCATCCCTTAGAAAGTTCGTACCCTCCCTTAGAAAGTTCGTACCCTCCCTTAGAAAGCTCGTACCAGATCTTAGAAAGCTCGTACCCACTCTTAGAAAGCTTGTACCCACTCTTAGAAAGTTCGTACCCTCCTTTAGAAAGTTCGTACCCTCCCTTAGAAAGTTCGTACCCTCCCTTAGAAAGTTCGTACCCTCCCTTAGAAAGTTCGTACCCTCCCTTAGAAAGTTCGTATTTAAATGTCATTACATATTTAAATGTCATTTAACATGACATTTCTACCTACAATAGTTATATGTAAATGGAAAAAAAAAATCAAATGTTACCTTTTAACACTAGTAATCACTTGACATCCTTCAAGACATATAAAGCTTCATCTTCAAATTTAATCTATGAACAAAAAAAAAAAATTATATAAAAATATTAATAACAATTTGATAACAAAATTTTATAATAAACTCATAAAAAATTCTAAAATCGTTATTTAACACCACATTTCTTCCTACAACAATTATATTTGGATAAAAAAATATCAAATATTACCTTTGACACTTGTAATCACTTGAAATCCTTCATCTTCTTCATATAATACAAATTTTAAATTTTCTCTCTCAAAAAGTTTTGAACTTGATCTTGAAATTTGATTCATCAAAATACATCTTACATATTTTGTAATTTGGTAGTTGAAATTATTTAATTTTCATATTAAATTACTATCCTTTTTTTTATATATGAATAATGAGAGTATAAGAGTAGTAAGTAAGATTTTCTTTTTTTAGATAGAGTTAGGTAATGCATTAAATAACAAATTATATTTGATATTTAATAATAAATTATAAAAAATTGTAATATTTAGATATATATGAAATGCATGTGATTATTTCTCACCAACAAGTCATCTTTACCGGTTTGATAAGTTTTTATAAATTTTTTAGTGATATGTACTTTACACATGTCATATTTTTATTGGGGTCAAATGTGAGTAGGTACCTCCAAAATGAAGAGTGGGTACCATAGAACAACCCTATAAAAGCAATAAATACTCCGTCACAGTTATTGTACAATAATCCAATCGTCAAACTTCAGACATTAAGTCCTATATTAAATTAAGATATTTTAAGCTTTTTTTCTTTTATGGCTTTTTGGATTTTTACATTTAAGTCAAATTAAAATAAATGGAATTGGGTTCAAAATCTGTCTTATGAAAATTTTAAAATTCTTTTTTATTTTACTTGTATTAAGTATTGATATTTGTAAAAATTTCAAAATTTAATTTATTTTGAAAAGTGAATTATCAATTTAATTAACATGTGATATATCATATTATTTTTAAATTTGAAAGATCCAGTTCCAGTCTTCTAGAGCTTAACACAACGATGGTTACTGTTATTTTGCCCCCACACTATAGGGTGGAGAGACAGATCGAGAAAAGGAAAGGAAATTAAAAAAATAAAAATAAAATAAAGGAAAAAAAAAAAAAAATTCAAACATTCCGAAAGGTGAATTGATTCAGTTAAAAGTGGACAGGCTGTGAAATCAGGAGATGGCAGGTCACCCTCACTCTTTTCAAGTGGAACTGACTAACAACTATGAAAACCAATTTAATATGAAAAAACATGTGTATATTTAAATTAAAGGCGTTTACTGAGGCAGACTGGACAGGTGAAAGCGTACGACTGGACGGACGCTCCCACACGTATGTCTAGTGCTAGTGCCCCAATGGGTGTAAGTATTCAACATCAACGGCTCAGGACCACCGTCGAAGATCCCATCAGGATCCGATTTTACGTCTGTCCCACTCTGTAACTCGTCGGCACGCGGGGCTTACCCCTTTTTGTCCTTTTCCCCCTCCGTTTCGGCTCCAGTGCCGCCGAGACGCTCACCACTCCCTATACTCTCCTCCTCGTTTTCTCTTCATTTTGTCGCGATATTTTAATCATATATTTCTACGATCTGCCATACGTCAACGCCTCATTTTTACTAGCAACGCCCTCAGGTGTAATAAGTCACTCCCTTGACTACCTTTAGGACAGCTGGCGAAAATAAGGCATTGGAAGAAGACGACATTAAAAAAGTTACGTGTCGAGCTAGACTACAGCCACGTTTTTGCCCTTTTCTTTTTCTTGGTTTAACGCAAGAGGTTAAAAATACGGCGGAGTTAGTTATTATTGACGGGGAAAGTGTTTTGTTTGTTTAAGAAACTGCAATGGAGAACACCGGATTGTTAAGGTAGCTTTAGTCATTTCATCATTAATTATAGATAATCGGTAATGGCTTCGTACGTAGGGGAATCATATTTATGGGAAATGCAAACCGGTACCATACCTATTTATTATGAAATAATCTAGAAACCCATTTTTGGAATAAAAAATAATCACATAGAGAAAATAATTTTTAAAAAATACGCTGTGTCTTTATAAAAAAGGAAAAAAAAATCTCAGCCATACCTGTCTATTTTAGTGGGGTTGTTTGGGCAGAGAGAAATGAAATCCGGAGTACGCGTAGCTTAGCACATTGTTATATCAAGTTTGTCGTTTGTGAGTTAGATTGGGAATTGGGATATGGGATAGATGGAGATGAGAATGCAAATTGAGGTGAATTAAAAGGATGATTTTTAAAACAAAGGGTGTGGGGGAGTGAGGGAGGGCAGGCGGAAAGCTTGGGATGGACCAGCGAGGCAGGGCTATTGTCGCGAATCCTGTGACTGAGGGTCTCTGGTTGTTTGCTGTAAAATTAAAAAAGGCGAGTGGTAATGAGTGATACATGTACATACATATGCTCCAAATAAATTACATAGCCGTCGTCTCTCTCTACCCTCCACTACTCATTTCACCTTTTTCTGTCTTTACAATTACAGGGGTGGTACTAAAAGGAGATGACCCTCTTACTCCACGCTCACTACATTGCTTCTTCTCTAGCCATTTTCACGCCTTGTTATTTGATTTATTATTCCATGTTGTTATAATAATTTGTTTATCACCACCATGCCTCGATATCGTAAACCTCAGATTTGAATCGGGAAGTATCCGCATTCCTTCCTCTTTCTCTCTCTCCCCCCTCTTCTGTCTCCTATATTTGTACCCAACTTCTCTCCCCTTCAAGCTCCCTTTGATGTACACATGTAGTTGAGATCTCCTCAACTTTTCTGGTTATAGATTTCAAAGCTGTTTGAAGATTCGAGCTTCATTTTCCACTCTTTCTGTTATTTTGTTTCCTTTGTGACAGATTTTGCTGATGGCACATAAAAATCTGCACGAGCTGTTGCAGGAAGATCAGGAGCCCTTCCTTCTGAAGAACTACATTGCAGACAGACGTTGCCAACTCAAGCGACCCCTACCCAAGACCCGTATACAACTCAAGAAACGAAAACCCATCTCAGAAACCTCGAGCTTTTCCGGAAATTTCTGTAAAAATGCATGCCTTTTCTCCTTCCACGACTCGCCGGACGTCAAAAAGTCCCCACTTTGGTCCCCGGCCAAAAGCCCCCGCAAAAACTCAAATGCCATTTTCCTCCATATCCCCGCCAGAACAGCAGCTATGCTTCTTGAAGCTGCGCTGAGGATTCAAAAACAGTCTTCTCCAAAACCCAAAGCCCAGAACAAGAACGTGGGCTTTGGTATATTCGGGTCTATAATGAAGAGACTAACTCAGCGTAACCGGAATCGAAAGCGCGAAATCGAGGGTGATGGTCTTAGGGTTTCTGTGAAGGATATTCTGAGGTGGGATTCGTCGGTTGGGCGTAAAAAATTCACGGAAGATTTCAAGAATGTTTCAGAGGAAATGGTGGGAGTGGAGGAGAAAAGTGCTTCTGAAATGGGGTTTTCATGCTCTTGTAACGGAAGACTTAGTAGTGTTTGGTCTGAGAGCAATGAAGAGAAGTCTTTGGACATGGAGACCTCTAGCAGTAGCCAGTCCGAGGTCTCTGCAGAGATTATTGACTTCGTATCTAAAGAGAGACAAAATGGTGATTTTGCTTCTTGTGAGAAGGATTTTTGTACAAGCCCCTTTCGCTTTGTTCTTCAACGGAGCCCGTCGTCAGGACGCCATACGCCAAACTTCTCCTCGCCGGCAACATCCCCAGGTCGCCACAGGTCTCAGGTTTGTTCGATTTCCATTTTGTCACTTTTATTAGTCCTTCTGAGTCGGCTGGGTGAGCGAGTTGGGGCACAACTCGTGACTCACTCGGGTAAAGTCGCCCAAATTGGGAATGCAAACTCAGCCACTCGTCTGAGTGAGTTGAGCGTGTTTGAATTGTCGGCAAAGCAATCTCTCGTTCTGCTTCGTTGGCCGGAATGTCGTTGCTAGATGACAAGTATACCCATTTATTCCACCGCCAGAAGCATAGAAAATCCCAAACTTGATCATGGACATAAATGACATTTCAACGTTTGTCAGCATGAACCCTTGTTGTTTTGCATAACTGTACTTTAGATCACGTCTCTGGCATGAAAATCTTTTTATTAAGACCTTGCCATACAATAATTTCCCGATAGAGGACAAATCGAATTTTTGTTTTTTCAGGTCGATATGTTTTGCAACAGAATTGTTATGATTAATGGTTTGCCTAAAAGATTAAAGCAGTCAACATTCACTTGTTGATAGGCAATAATTGAATTATAGTTTAATCGCATCTGTAATGATTCTTCATCCAATTATTATTAAAAGCAGTTCGATTCCCTTTACAACTGTGGTCAACTTCTGAGCATTGTGAATTTTAACAGGACAAAGAGAACAACTATGAAGGAGAGAGCTTAATAGAAGAAGAGGAAGAAGAGAAGGAACAGTTCAGTCCTGTATCCATATTGGACCCTCCCTTCGAAGACGACGATGATGGACACGAAGGAGATGATGATGGTGATGATGATGGCAGTTTTGATCTTGAATGCAGCTACGCCATTGTACAGAGTACGTATCATTATTTCTGTGGCATCTTCAGCTTTTATCGTCCTTTTCAAGTGATGCTGTTACCATTTATTTGTGCGTTCGAACTTCGATGTTGGTTAAAATGGATTTTGAACAATGAAATTGAAATCTATGTCAGATGGCATTCAAGCACTGTAGGTGAATGGGACTTGTACCATGGGTTTAGGCTGCACATCCACTTGTCCATGAAACCGACTTTACTTCATATGTTTATGGGTGTCCCACATTTTAATTAAATGGACCAAAGGAAATGATCAACCTAGCTTTCGGTTCTATTTCTTTTCTGGGGATGGCTATGTTCATGTGACAGTTGTCAGAGTCTTAAATTTAGTGGAACCAAATTCATAATGAGTATAGCCCTACTTACCTGCTGTGTGTTTAAAGCGTAAACCGGAGGTCTCCTGTACTTTTCTCTTCTGCAAACTGACTTTCCATTGTACTTTGTTACATTTTTTCCTCATGACTCCCTTAATTAATGCACAAAGCGGGTCATTGGATGATTGTTTAATCCTTTTGTTCCATGGTGTTGGATTTACAGGAGCAAAGCAGCAGCTACTACACAAGCTTCGTAGATTTGAGAAATTGGCTGAGTTGGATCCTATTGAGCTTGAGAAGAGGATGCTAGAAGGACTAGATGATGATAACAATGATGCGGCCCAGTGGGATGCAGAATCAGAGGATTGTGTAGATGATGATGAGTCAATAGCATCAGATAGGGAAAAGAAGGTAGATGATTTTGTAAGAGAAGTCCTTAACAAATCAGGGTTCCACCATTTTCAGGGAATTCCCCAGGACATGAAGAGACTGGTGTCTGATCTCATTGCCCAGGAAGAGAGAGAACAACAGTGCTCAAGGAGTAGGGAGGTGGTGGTGGAAAGGGTTTGCAAGAGGTTGGAGTCTTGGACAGAGGTGGAATCCAACACCATTGACATGATGGTGGAATTGGACTTCAGAAGAGAGCTTAGTGGGTGGAGTAAAAACCAGGAGCAGGTTGACGAGGCGGCAATAGAGATTGAGCTAGCCATCTTTGGGCTACTGGTGGAGGAGGTGTCAGAGGAACTCGTTTGTTTAAAAGGAATTTAATGGGGAGACTTTCTAAAGTTCCTCTGTTCAACCTAATTGAATTTTGGTTACAAATTAATCTTTTATTTTTTCAATTTTTAAGTTTGATTGGAGGATCATAGTCTGACTTGCAGTGTCTAGGAAAATGACCCAACAAGGATCTTAGTTAGATGGTAGCATGGTATTATGTATTTGTATCATGTATGTATCTTACTTGCTTTATGAGACATTACATGTACATCGCATTCCTGGTGCCGCCAACTCTCATTCTCTCAGCAGTTCAATCATATACTAGTTAAAAGGCTACAAAACATGCTTAATAACAAGCGCGGGAAGGGCCGAAGGGGGGTGGGTGGGTGGGTGTTGGGTAATCTGCCTGGCTTCACTGGGAAGCCAAGTCCTAGATGAAATTTGAACACGGAATAAGGTTGAGGGGAGGTCAGCTGAAAACAACTTCTACCTATTTGCTTATTATTTTCTTTGTTTTTATATGAAGGGTTGAATGACATCCCGTGTCCCATCTTTTTTTAATACTTCTTTTTCTAATTTTTCCACACGGTCAACCATCTGAAATTCCATGTAGTTTTTTCACTGACTGGCCTCATGTTATGTCTTTACATCAATGACAATAATGTGTAGGACATTTTGTAAGAGCGGGGGCTCACGCATCTGCTTTTGGCAAAGTTATTAGTGATATGACACCCCATCTACCATACATCTAATGCCAATTGCCCAAATGCAAAATGATAAGAGGGATTATGTCATGTCGTTATCTTATTATTGCATGGGACAATGGTTTTAAAGGCAGTTTTAATTTGCCTTCTCCTTTTGGCCAAAAGAAAAATTAACTAGAACGAATCATACTACAGTTAGAACATTTAATTTGAGCAAATTAATTAGGGGCGAGATAACTGCCCGTTCTTACAATACCAAATTGTAACATCAAGTTGAAAAACTATACCGCGGCTTACACGGAAGTCGTGCAATGTGGATAGCAGTCTAGCAGCTAGCAGCTTGCTGGTAATGTTGTGGAAGCAGCATTCAATCATGGCCCCCTATATGTATTGGTTCCATACGCAGATATCAGATGGGAGCTAGAGATAAGATAGAGTACGAAAAAGGGTATTCAAAGACCTCAATTACTGTACTACACCTACCAGGAAGAGGATAAGCCCACCTCTCCAGTCTCCCATCCAAGTGAGACTCTAGGCACTGTACTAGGCTCATTCAAAATTTTTCTTCACTAACTTTCCATTTTTTATTCTCTCTGCTCAGCCTAAACAATTGATTGGAGTTTCAAGCGCAGATGGCTTGAACTTTTCTCACTAATTGACTCTAGCAGCAACATACCTTGCTTTTCGATTTAGGACAGTCATACCTGATCTGGCAACTTATTTATCCAGCCTATCCACAGCAATACAGGAAAAAGACAATAGTTTGAAGTCTTTTAGCAGCCTAATAGTCCATGTTTACATCAAATCACATTTTCATTTTACCCAAACAAACAAAAAGTTGGAGGAAAAACTCAATTTCTCCTTAAGATCATATTGGAAAGTCGTACCTCCCCCAGCCAAAACGGGAACCAAATGTGTATATGCTTGTATTATATGATAATTGGGACAAGTGATGTTTCAGCTGAGTGGTCAATTTATCTCGCACTTGAGATTGCTTGCCCCAAAGACATGACTTACAAGAGTTTAGAAACAGTGAGTAGCTAATATATTGATTCTGTGGCAGGGAAGACTGAAGAATAGCATTGGAGTAATTAGTTTGAATGCAATGCAATGTGGTGAGATGGTGAGGTACAATTTGCTAGTAAGTTGGAACAAAATTGCAGGTGATTCAGTGGAAGAGGAAGAGCATAAATAAACCGCTTTTACAGCCAAGGAACCTTCACAGAAAATGAAAATTACCTTTCACATACCTCCTGTGACTAATTTTCTTGTTACAGTGGACTGATGCAGTTGAAATGCAATATTATGCACAGAGCTCTCCTCAGCTAAGATATCGGTACATTCACTGGTTTCCCAGTACTATATTTCCACCAGGGATGTGGTCCAGTCCCTCCCCCATACTAGCCCACCTGCAAACATATATAATTGAACTGTACCATGGTTGAATAATTTGAACTCGGATTGGGGTGTATGCATAGATAAATCAACTACTGCATCCATTTTCATATTCAGCATTTTATCTCCGATTGGCAAGGTTTGTACTGTCACGACGAAAAGACAGTTCTCAGCTGCCATCCTACTCCAAAGCCCACCCCTGACCAATATGTTCGGCCTTGAATCTAAGCACATAAATTCCTGAAAAAGGAAAAAGTAATAATAAAAAAATTCTGGTTACCAGCTAGGCATCCATTCATCTATTATTCAATCTGTACCTCCTCTAATGGAGGGGGGACCAAGATCCCAGTTCGGGCACCTTGCATACACGAAACTTGACTGCATTCCCTATATTGGAATGAATGAAACGATTATCAAGGTATTTGGAGCTCGATACATGGGAGGATTCAGCGATTCCCTCAACCCTCTTTCGGCTATCAAGCACGGCTTCATGCCTGTTTTCTTGCAAGGGTGGATGAGAGGGAACAGACTCTTGTCCTTGGAAAGCTAAGAAAATCTAGCATAACGCATGTTTTTAGATTTCTTGCAAGAGTATGACAAACCAAAAACTCGTTCTTGGAAAGCTTGGAAAATTCTGCAGCCTAGATTAGCATGTTTTGAACCTCTGATATCTGAATTGTCATATTCGTTCGTACTTGAGAATACATTGTGTTAATTATAGTATATGAGGTAAAATATTTAAATTCATCCCTGCAGGTCACGGCATTGACAGGTTTACTTGCAAAGCCCTTAAAGGGCACTTATTCTTATCAGTTTGCCTTCCCATTTATTTCTAGATACCCACTTACAATGGGTAGGCATCAAGTCTTTCATTCATCTGAACTCAGAAGCATTCGTTCATCATTATAGATGAAAAGAATGACGATCTTAAACATATTAAGGTGAGTGATAAGAGGTCATTTTAATTCTCTTTTTCACATATAGACATTATTTATTTATGCTTACTTTATCATTAAATTACTTTTGGATCGTCCCTTTTACTTACTTCATACGGAGAGTTGCTTAAGTTTGATATCATTTGTATTTCTCTTGAAGGTATTATATAGCATGCACAATCTTTACATGCTCTGTATCCACTTTAAGCGCACCAGAGGCTGAGGCTGAAGAGTCAAATTATTTTTTATGTGACAGTGTTTTAAGAAATATTTTTAAAAACTACAATATTGCAAAAAAAACCCAAAGATTAACCAACTCTTCCTCTCCCAAGTCACTTAGTTCTCCCTTAAACTCTCATATACATTTTTTTTTTATTCTTCATCAAATGAATCTAAGTATGCTAAAAAAATGATTGATTACTTTTCATGTTCCACAATTTTCATTAATATTATAGGCTTGATAGATGGAATCAATAGGTAAGAAGATAAGAATTTGAGATTGTTTGGCTTGTAATTTTAAAACCGTTTGTTATTTTTAAAAAGACTACTTTTACAAATTTATAACACTATTTAATGATGGTTATCTAAAAATATTTTTTAAAAGTAAGTTGAAATGATAATTTTTAGAGAAAAAAAAATGAAATTATTTTTGTTGGTTTTCAAAAACAAAAGAAAAATATTGAAAAAGAAAAATGAAAACCATAAAAAGCTAATAAAGTAGAAGATACTTTTTTTTTCTCATTTTAAATTCAACATCTATTACTAAAAATATTCAAATATAATCTTATCTTGAATTAATTGATCTTTCTAAATTTTCTTTAAGTTCTATAAATTTTTTCATTAGGTAAATAGATTCCAAATCAATCAATACTTATTAATTTTTAAAAACGATTTAAAACTCAAAAACTCAAAAACTATTCAATTAAAACTAAAAAGTTATGAAACCCATAATCGACCTAATTAAAATTAGAAAGTCATAGATTAAAATTCTTTTGGAAGGACTTTGCTAGTTTTTTCTTTATATATAATTATAATCTTACAAATTTTCTTATTATGAAAATAAACTCTAAATCAAGCAAATTAAATTTCAATCGGACTTATTAACAAATTTAGTAATTTTTAAATATTTAAAAAAATATATAGTAATACAATTAATATAAAAAAATTGGCCTAGAATGACTATGTTAGTTCTTTGTTGTATAGAATCATATTTTTTCTGAATTTTTTCACCAAATAAATAGAATTTAATCAAATAAGACTTGATGCATTAGATTAATAAATAAAGCTATTAATTTTAAAATATAATTTAAAATTAAAGAAACCAATAAAATTACTACTAAAAACTTATGAATTAAAATTGGTCAATGATGACTATATTATTCCTCTTCTATATATAATTATATTTTTATGCATTTTCTTACTAGATGAATGAAATTTAAACTAAGCGAGAATTTATACGTTGAATCTATGAATGAGTTTAATAATTTTTAAAATTAATTTTTCTTAAGATATTAGCTAGATCAACTTAAGGTAATCACCTCCAATAAAAGGAAAAGTAATGAGTGAATAGGGTGATAGTCCATTTTACAAATTTAAACTATATGAATGCAAGAAACAATTATATACAAATATAATTGTAAATAGTAAATGAGCTATTACTTGAGACTTTTTTCACAAAATAATTCTTAAAATATTTTTTATTCTTGAAAGGCTTGTAATATAACATATTTTTATCGAACATGCATGTTTAGCTAATAAGAAACATATTAAAAGATTTTTTTCCCAATCGAAAACCTTGCTAGAGGATGTCAACCATTCAATTTTATTTTTTTCTACTTTTCCTTTTTTTTTTAAAAAAAAAAAAAAAAGAGATTTTTGTTTTCTCCATTTTTTTCAAATTTTTCTTTAAGCTCATTGAGCTTATTTTGAAGATAAGAAATCTTTTTCTTTAAAGAGGTATTATTTAACCCGAGTTTTGAAAATCTTGCTAGAGGATGTCAACCATTCAATTTTATTTTTTTCTACTTTTCATTTTTTTTTTCTCGATTTTTTTCAAATTTTTCTTTAAGCTCATTGAACTCATTTTGAAGATAAGAAATCTTTTTCTTAAGAGAGGTATTATTTAATCCAAGTTTTTCAAAATCAATATATATTTCTTGAAAAACCTCTCGAGGTTCATTATAGTTATGGTTAGAAATTACATCATCTTCATGATCTTTCAAAAAACCATGGAGTACATGTTAGTCATTTCATTTTCATTTTTTTCTTTGGATGATTCATTACTTTCATTCTAAGTGGCTACCATGACTTTCTTCTTTTTTTGGCATTTAAAGATTTTTTCCTTGAATGGATCCTTCTCTCCTTGATTTTTCTAAGCTTGATATATTTCATAAATTTCTTTGTAATAAGATCAAGGTCTCCATCTTTGCTTTCCTTATCTTTTTCATTAATTGTTGAAGTTTTGAATAGTATGTCATTTTTCTTCTTCCGTTAAACTTCTTGATGATTGTTCATTTATCTCATGAGGGGTCATGAGTGAGTAAATGGGTTCTTCAAGTAAGAGCTTGGTGGTAAGATTTTTAATTTCTTGGATTGCAATCACTTTTGTTTCTTATTTATTTGGTAAAGACCTCAAAATTTTTATGACTTTCTCTACTTTGATGTATATCTTTCTCAAAGCTTGAAGTCCATTTACAATCTCTATGAACATTGTAAACATATCATTAATTGATTCAAAATATTTCATTGAAAACAATTGATAATCATGTACAAGAATATTTATCTTAGATTTTTTTAACTTGGTTGGTTTCTTCATAAGTAATTTCAGAGTCTCCATATGACTTCCAACACAAGCCTTTAAACTTTACAATTGGATTCACCAGCTCCAATTAGCACTACAAAATTCCTCAAAAGATGTCTCACTTTTGAATTTTCTAAAAGATACTTCACACTTGACCAACACTAAAAAATACCTTATACTTAGATTTTTTTTCTTTGGGTGATACCTCACACCTAAACTCACTTCAAAGGTTATAAGAAAGATATAGAATTAAACTCACAAAATACTAATACAAATTTAAAATCAAATGAGTATAAGAAAAAACAAGAATTGAAGTGTATTAATGATATGAAAGTTGAAATTTTGTACTAGAATTTTGTAAGAATATTTTATATCATTTCTTGTAAATATTTGTGAGGTGAGTTCAACTGTGAGAGGTATCACTTATGGGAAGAATTTGGAGACTTTGTCTTGAAAAGTCTTATTGTAAAGGGTGTTTGGAATCATAAGTTTAAGAAGGTTGATTGGAACCATACCAATTGTAAAACTTGGAGGCTTTGATTGAAAACTACAGAATAGTGGAACCTTCACTTGGTTAAGAGTTTGAAGGGAGTAGACATAGGCCGAGTTGTAGTGAACCACTATAAAAATGAGTATTTGTATTTTTTTCTTCCTTATTCTCTTTATTTTATATACAATTATTTTTTTCATTATCTTTATTATATATTTGCATATAATTGTTTCTTATATTAACTTAATTTAAATTTGTAAAAAAAAAAAAAAAACCATAACTCTATTTATCCCCTGAGGTAATTACCTTAGGTTGATTTGGCTAAAATTTTAACAAAATCTAATCACTATTATAAGTAATAGATTAGCACTAATACTTTATGAGTTAAGACTTTGTTGTTTCTCCTAAACACATAACTTTGTTTTTTGAATTTTCTCACTATGTAAATATGTTCTAAATTAAATAAAACATAACTAATACTTTAAATTTTTTTAATATCTTTTAATTCTAAGAATAATTTGGAATTTTAAAATCTAACCTAATTAATTCCAAACTAAATGAAACTAGTTCAAAATATTGTGTCATAATTAAGCATTGGATGTGTATGTAATGAAAAACTTAATTTATTTATATGTTAAAAAAATTAAACTTCATTTTTTAAAATTTATTTTATTATTATTTATTTTTAGAAAAAAAAATCAATTATACTTTTATGATGATGTTAATATTCATATTTTTATAAAATATACTAAAATCACACACACACACACACACATATATATATATATATATATATATAATATAATTTTTTTATTTTATTACAGTATTAGTATTAATATTTTACTAAAAAATATTTATTTGTTATTATAAAATTATTTTTATTTTTGTAAGAATTTAATAATTAAATTAATATTATATAAATTGAATTTATAAATTTTTTACAATATCGAAATAAAAAACTATATTAAAAAATAAATTATCCAAGCAATTTTTTATTTATTTTTTGGAATAGTATGTTTAAAAATAACTTATTAAATAAACTTTTAAAAAATAACTTAGTGGTTAACTTCTAACTCCGTGTTGGATGGCCCTTGATTAATGTGTGATTTATCCATTCTTACTTTTTTATGTTAATGTTGATGACTAGATATGGGAAGAAGTAGGCCTAGGGATGGGGCTCGAGTACTTGCGTCACCCACAAAGGGATGAGTGTAAAATTAAAATAAACAACTTAGAGGAGAATTTGAGATTATTTTGAAAATCCATAGGTTCGAGGCATATTCAAGTTTGTCTTGCCCTTCCCTGCCTCGATTACATATAAAATAAAATTAATTTTTATTTCAATAATAATAATAATAATAATTGTGAATCAGTCATAGTTGTCTCCTAAAGTCGCCTTGTTCTTTTGGCCCAAGGGTAATAACACACAACTAATCGAGTAGGTGCCTGAAACGCTTGAAAATGTTAATTGTAACAAACATTAAGTACATATAACAAATATTAAGTGTTTTGATTAACACAGTTGTTATAAGGATATAACATAAGTCTTTAAGGCTCACCAAGGCATGATAATTGTTATGAGTAGGTAATTATTGACATTAAAGCTTGTAGCGTGCATTCAAATAAATAGCCCCATTTGGCAACAAATGAGGTATATTATCATTTTTCTAAAACACTTATTTTTTTGTTCAACTATGACCTTTTAGTAGTTAACCGATTACATTCTTGTTAGTCGTGCACCAACAATAATAATAATAAATATTTTTCAATAAAATAAGTTATAAAAAATTATAATATTATAATTATTCATAAAATATATATTGTTTTGATGTAATTAAAAAAATTAGAAATAATTTTTAATCCAAGAATGAAAATTATTTTGAATAAACAAAATGGTGTTGGGATGAGGTGGCCAATCTCAGTCCATCTCTTTGCTATCCCAAAATAGCTCTTGTTTTAGATTTGTTAATTCATTTTTGGTTTACATGACTTAAAAAAGGAAGATAAAGCATCTACAAAAGTTATGCATATTGATTATGTGATTTTGGATTCGCCTCTGGGATTTTGGGTCGTTTTACTTTCTTACAAACAGTAGAAACACCAATTCAACAAAGAAAAAGAAGTGAAAAACTATTTTTAAAGATAAGTACTAGAAAACCTGGTCAATCAAACGGACGGTTAGTGTTCTAGATGAGATTGACGTTCTGATGATGGAGTCATTTTCATTAGGCAGGGCTGGCAAAACCAGGCGGTTTAGTGCACCGTCTACGCGTTTTTCTGGGCCCAAATTTATTGGGCCTAGAGGAGGATCTTAGTCTTGGGGCCGTCAAAACTTCAATATCTAAGTCGACCACATAACAAAAGCATTAGTAAGCCACTTCGCAAAATCAACATCACGATGAATCATTATAAACAATGGGCGATACAAAATAAAAATGAGATCGAATTGGTAGGTCAAATCAAAATTTGATAATGATTGGCATCTGATTTCTTTTCAACCATCCAGTTGGCTCATATTTCTCAAGGGGAGGTGGAACACATGAAGCACAAGCCACGATATCTCTCAGTCTGCCTAAGCTCTCATCCCATATTCTAAAAGCTTAGATCAACCAGTCGTAATCGAACACTAATGGAAAAAAAAAAATCATTATGGGTAATGGGAGACTTTATTTCCAGTTGTAATTATTGTTTAACCTTATAATTCATGATGGGATTGCTGTATATAATTAAAGCATTGCAGACCTATGGTTTTGGTGGATGGCTTTAGGGAAGTACATTAATGTGGTTGGTTTCTGTAGACGAAATATTTTTTGGGCCTGGGGCCAGGGTTAGTGTCATTTAAATTTTATAAATATTAAATTATTACTAGTACTTTGTTAAAGTTGGCAACTGCATCATTTGGTTTCTATCTATTAAGGTAAAGAAAAAAAAAAATATATATATATATATATATATATGTATAAAATTTACCTACTCCTGTGGATTTGATACGAAGAAGATTTAGGTAATATTTATTTTTTTTACTTAATTTTAAATAGAAGTTTAATGTTTAATAGTGTTAAATATTAAGTGGTTTGTTTTGTAGTATTTTATTTTTATTAAGTATTAAAAAGTAAAAAACAATTAATATGTTATTTTTTCTATTTAGAAAAAATTAAGATGGTGTTTATTTTTTTGGCTTTTTATTGAAAGCAAATTGTTTTTAGAATTTAAGTTATTTATTTTTCTATTTTTTCATGACTTATTATAAACTTTTTATTAAATAAAAAAAGCCAAAATATATAGCATTTTCTAAATAAAAAAATATATATTAGTTTTTCTTTACTTTTTAATACTTAATAGAAATAAAATACTATAAAAACAAACAACCTAATATTTAATATTATTAAGCATTAATGTCCTATTTATAATTAAATAAAAAAAAACAAACACTACCTAAGAGAGTGTTTGATTTTTTTGCTTTTTATTAAAAGCAATTTATTTTCAAAATTTAGATAGTTTGTTTTTCTATTTTTTTCATGACTTATTATAAACTTTTCATTAAATAAAAAAAATCAAAATATTTAATTTTTTTTAAATAAAAAAAATAACATAGTGGTTTTTCTTTACTTTTTAATATTTAATAGAAATAAAATACTATAAAAACAAATAACATAATATTTAACACTATTAAAATTAAGTTTTTATTTAGAATTAAGTAAAAAAAAATTCATCTAAAATTTTGATTTTTTTTTATATTTAGTAAAAAACTTATAATAAATAATAAAAAAGTAAAAAATTAAATGATCTAAATTCTGAAAATAAATTATTTTTAATAAAAAACTAAAAAAATAAACACCACGTTAGTTATTA
This sequence comes from Vitis vinifera, assembly GCF_030704535.1. Classification (NCBI taxonomy): domain Eukaryota; kingdom Viridiplantae; phylum Streptophyta; class Magnoliopsida; order Vitales; family Vitaceae; genus Vitis; species Vitis vinifera. The sequence goes on from NC_081812.1 coordinate 18,958,082, forward strand.
ATACGGATTGAGGGATAACAATATCAATATATCAATAAAACTAACCCTAGTTCGAGTGGAAATTTGCCTAGCGTATGAGTTTGTGTTTCTCGTCACCGTAGCAGTGACGAGACTCGAGCACCCGCTTTGACTTTGATGGAGTCCAGTCCGATATTTGAATGTTCAAAATTTGAGCTCATTTTCCTTGAGAAGCATTAATTAGAGACACGTAGACAAACAAAAAGTGAAGAAATAGATGGAAAGGATCAGGTGGGTCAAACAAAGGTCCAGCTGACTTTGTCAATGACACTCTACGTGTTGCCTACAGGTACTGCGGTACATAGGCGTGGGACCGACTACCGGCCTTGCGCCTTTCGTCCATGCTCAATATTCTGTCCACACACTCTCTTTCTTCCTTCTCATCGTTGACCACTTCTAAAGTCCATAAATCACACATGCATATGCCCCGCATTCTTGTAATATAATGTTTTTATGATGAACCTTTTTTTTTTCCTTAAATGTCATAGAAATTCCTCTCAAAATACCTCTATTTTTGGAATATGATAAAACGTGAAATCTTTCAGGCACGCGATATTCCGCAACTGAAATTTTGCACATGCTAATAAAAAAAAGACTAGGTCAACGTGTGTTTTTTACTTTTCTCCTTTAAAAGGCCAATAGTGAAATTTTCTTTTATTCCATGAACCATTCATCTCTCGTGCATCTTTCATGCAAAAGACTCCCACCATTAAACCCAGTTAGTCTCGATCGCATTTTAACATTTTCTCAGTGGGAATGAACCCATTTGAACGCCAAGTTACCAGCTCTTTCTCTGTAGAGTCTTCGTCGTCATCATCATTTTCATCCTCAACACGTGCACCAGGTAGTTCGTCGCAAACCCATGAAGCAGGAAGCAGCAGCCAGAAGCGCAAAGCCGGGAGGAAGAAGTTCAAGGAGACCCGACACCCATTGTACAAAGGCGTTCGACAAAGGAACGGCAAGTGGGTGTGCGAACTGCGGCAGCCTCGCAAAAGGAATCGAATATGGCTGGGGACTTTCCCTTGCCCGGACATGGCTGCTAGGGCATATGATGTAGCTGCTTTGGCTATTAAGGGAGACTCTGCTTCCCTCAATTTCCCTGAATCCGTGAGTCAGTTGCCTCGTGCAGCGTCATCTTCTATAGAGGACATACGATCTGCAGCTCTAAAAGCTGCTCAAACATTTGAAGCTACGGAGAAGGAGAAGGAGAAAGAAAGGGAAGACGAAGATTCAGACCCTTGCCAACTATTTGTGGATGAGGAGGCTTTGTTTAATATGCCGACTCTACTGGACAGCATGGCGGAAGGCTTGATCCTTACGCCGCTGGCACTGAAGAAAGGGTTCAATTGGAACAGCATTAAAGAGGCGGAAGACTTCACTCTCTGGACTGACTAATCTCCTACTCCTCCCACTCCCGTTGCATAAAAATGGAAAGGAAAAAAGAAAAGAAAAGAAAAATGTAGAATTTGGTGGACTCATTTCTTCACCTCCAGTGATGACCAATTGTCTGACATTTTCCGGTCATCCAGCTCATGTAGGGCTTGTTTGGTTGCTGTGTTTTTAAAACTGTTCTGGAAACAGTTTTTGATAACAGTTTTCAATAACAGTTTTTTGCGTTTTTTAAAAAAAAAAATTGTGTTTGGAACTGAATTCTCATTAATAGTTTTTGTTCTAAATAAAAAAAATATATGTTTAATTGAGTTAATAAAAAAAAATTAGAATAAATAAAACAAAAAATATGTTTGAAAATTATTTTTTTAATTAATAAAATGTTTTCTTCAATTAATTAATTGGATATTATAAATATATAAATAATTTTCATATGCATAATTCATTTAAATTAAAAAAATATTCAATTTTGAATTTTTTACATCAATTATAATTTTTTAAACAAATGATGACTTTTTCATCATATGTAAGTATATTAATTTTAATAATTTAAGGAAGAAGAAAGGGCTTACGGGTGGGGGTATGGTGGTTGGGTGGAGCTCACCTTTGTGGAAACACAAAAAGCAAGTAAGAAAACACAAAAATAAGGAAGAGAAAATACAAAAAATAATATATTATTTGAATAGTGAAAAAAATAATGATAATATCTTTTTATTGTTCTCAAAAAGGTGGTTTTTGAGAACACGGAAAACACAAAAAACAAAAACACACTCTCTTCCCCAAACAAGTTTTTTGTGTTTTTTGTTTTAAAGAATATAAAACAGTTCTCGAAAACAAGAACCAAAACTATAAATTTAGCGTTAGGTTTAAGTTATAAATGAGTTTTTTTTTTTTTTTTTGTCTTCCTTTCTATTTTTTCTAACAAAAAAAGAAAAAGAAAAAAGAAAGTCATAGATGTATATTACATAAACTAATTTGGGATTTTTTTTTATAAGAGTATGGTAGTTTAAAAAAATAATTCCTAAATTCTCGTGGTCCAAAAAATAATTTCAGATCTATCATAATTTTTACCAAATAGGAAATAGAAAAACAAAAATTATTTTTTCCTTTTAAAATCGTCTCTTCAAAATATCATTTATATATATAACAAAAAAAATCGTATTTTTAAGAGACAATTTCTATTAAAAAAAATATAATTTTTATTAAAAAATAATAAAAAATAAAAATAAAAATAAAAATAAAAAATAAATTAGGGTAGAGTTTCTCTATTATATATATATATATATATATATATATAACCAAATTTAGGGAGAGAAATTTGTGTATTTGAATTTCAAGGAATGATTTCTTAATTTTTTTTATTTTTTTTTTCTATTTGATCAATTTTCTTGGGACCTATGTTAACAACAGGTAAAATTTGGATATAACTAAAAATTATATTTTATTTTCTTCAAAATTTTCTTAATAAAAAATAGTTAATCATTTCTAATTTTAAGTGTATTAAAATATTTTTAAAGAATTATTTTATTATTATTTTTAAATTACTTTAATAGTTTATAATTATTAAATAAAATATTTTAATACACAAATGATTACTATTTCTTTTTAAATTTATTAATACTCAAAAAATTATATCTCTTAATGCTGAAATTTTTTATTCAAAATTAATTTATTGAATAATAAATTAATTTATTTTTCTATGTTTTATTCCTTTTACAATTAAATTTTAAATTAAAGAATAACATTTTTTTATTTAAAAGTTTATCCAATAAAATAAATTTAAAAATAAAAACAAAAAAAATTATTTTATTTTGTAAATAATTATTTAATAAAATTTTAAAATAAAATTAATACTAAATTTGTCTTTTATAAACTAAATTTTTTTAATCTGAAGTAAAGAAACAAAAAGTAATAAATAAATATCATTTATCTTATAAATAAAAAACAATATAAAACTAAATTAGTTTTTATTTATGTATAGTTATAATTAGTTTTTAAAGATAAAATTGAAGATAAAGACCAAAATATTTTTTAAATTAATATTTAACTTAATATATAATTTTATAAATATTGTTATTGATAAATATCTCAATAATTATAATTATTTTATATATTAAATTTAGTAAATAAAATTAATTAATTTTATCATATATATTTATAATAATTATATTATTATACATATATATTATTAGTTAAAATATTATTAAAAAAGAAAAAAGAAAATGGACAAATAGAGAAATCATCTTTTATTTTATTTTGTAGAAGAGACAATTTCCTTCATAATTTTATTTGTTTGTTTATATATATTTATATATTATAATAGAAAAATTGTCTCTTCAAGGAGTCATTTTCCCTTGTTTTTTTTCTTTTCCTTAAATCGTTTTTAGAAGAGACGATTTTCTTTATTTTATTTTATTTTATTTTTAAAAAATGGCTTCTTCTAGAGACAATTTTAGTCAATAAATTTTAGAAATCCTCTATTGAAAATATGATTTTTTACTCATATTTTTTTATAAATGAAATAAATCATCTTTTAAAGAGACCACTTTGAAAAGAAATATCAATTTTTGCTCTTCTTTTCTTTACTTGGCAAAAATTACGGAAAATTTAGAATTATTTTTTTCAACTTGAGGAATTATGTTTTTAAATTACAATAGTCTTATAAAAAATCCTGCTAATCCGTCCAAACAACAAACTTTAATTTTGATCTGTCCAACGGACCTCATATGTCTGGCTTGGAAACCTAAATTCTTACTTGACTACTCTTCTAGATTTACGAAATTAAATTTTGACAATGAATAAAAAAAAATCAAAATATCCATGGCCTTTTAAAATTGGGAGAATTACCCAAAAAGGTGGGTTAAAAAAAATAATAACTACGAAGGCTCACTCTTTTAAAAGACAATTTTACCCTTTAATTTATTTTTTATATTATTTATAAATAAATTGAGATTGTCAATGATGTGGGGCCCATACATGATGATAAGCACAAGTTGATAAATAATGTGGGACCCATACATGATGATAAGTACATGTTGATAGGCAATCAACAGTACATTTTTCAACTTTATAAAAAATTGTTATCACTTTTGAACAATTAACTATTTAAAAATTCATTATTTTTTTTTAAATTGAGATTTTTTAAAGAACCTTGTAAAAAAAAATAATTTTTAATATCTCATAAATAAAAAGCATATCCTAAAGTTATTATATCGTTTTATATATAAAACATACAATTAAAAACTTTGTTATCATAATATAATAAATAATTATTTTTTACGAGCACTCATCAATTGAATAATATATAAATATTCAATTGACTAACACACACCTATTAAATGGAATAACTCACAATTATTCATTGGGTAATATAGCACGTGAAAAAATTAAATAAAAATAAATTAAATTATGTTATAATATATTGTAATGATAGTGTATTTATATTGTAAGTATAATGCATTTATGTCGTACCTATATTTCATTATAAAAGTAATAATTTAAAAAATGTTTATTCATACCCTATTGGTATTAACACATCGTATTAATATATTAACAACATTTATTTAGTGTTTTGATATTATTTAATAATTTTTGTATATATATATATATATATATATATATATATATATATATATATATATATATATATATATATATATAAACTATGTGAATTCAAATTAGTATTTCATTTGATTTTAGAAATTATTTATAATATAGGTATGTTGTGAAATATGGTATGATCATACAAAATTACCATTTTTATAAAAAAATTCATAAATTTCTTAATTAGGTTTTATTGTAATGTATTGTAATGTAAGTGTATTTATATTGTAATTATAACATATGTTTATTGTGCTTGTATTGTATAATAAAAGTAATAATCTTAAGGATCACCTTTTATACCTTATTAATATTCAACATATCAAATATATTAACATCATCCACTTGATACATTGAGAAAAAAAATTTATATGAAAATTAAATAAAAAAAAAACACTATGCAAAGGAAAAAAAAAATCAGATAAATTTTTTTAAATTATTTTATTATAAAAATAAAAAATGATTCAATATTTTCTATCATTTTCTTATTATTTTTAGAGAATTTGAATGAAAAATTAAACATTTTATCTTCCTTAAATTTAATACAAAAACATAATTTATCAATTTAAAATTATAATATATATATATATATGAAAAAATCATCATTTTTATTATATAATTATAAAACTTATTTTTTTCTTCATAAAATTAAAAATTAGAATAAAAATAAAAAAGGTAAAAAAACAATAAATGATATTTTGAAAATATTTTTTAAAAGTATTTTTGTTTTAAATAGTAAATTTAAATAACAAATTATATATAATTGTAAAGATTAAACCCAAAATTTTGATTTAAAATTTAAATATCAATAATTACAATAAATATGAGACCCATGTACTATAAATATATTGACAAATAAAGTAAAGTGCTTTAAATGTTTTAAATTTTAAAAGTTTTAGTTAAAGAGCAATTTTGGTATATTAAGCTTACTAAAGTCCTCCGGCTACCACCTAATTATTTTGCCCAGCTTACCTTTTGAGTAATTCTCCCTTTAAAATTTAGATGTCAATGTTTGCCAAACATTCAAAATAGTAAATGGGGCCAAGCAAGCTGTTGTCTTGTCATGGTTGAAGGAAGTACATGTTCGCCTTTTTATACTCACAGTCAATCTTTCTGATCAGTTACAAGTCATAAAAATGGATCAAAATGCAAATTGAAAAGAAAAGGTAAAAGAACAACTTTGAACCGGTAATGCGGCGGCCCACCGTCCTGGCGCAATTGATGGATGGTCATTTCAGTGCGTCTGAGTAAGCACCGGTGATGCGGTGATCCACCGTCCTGGCGGAACTGAGGGATGGTCATTGCTGTGGGTCTGAGTAAGCACCGTCCTGGCGGAACTATTCATTTGGGTCTGACTAAGCACGGAAAAGATGGTGCAGTGACTTTTTGGCAATTGTGGTTGACTGTTGGAGAAAGTAGATGTTGGCACATCATTCAAAAAAGCGAACGATGAACCGGCAACCGAAAGGTCACCGTTGCATAACTTTTGAATGAAAATCCCTCCACTACTATCGTTTCATTCAATACAACGATGATGCTTTTAGTGCGCAATAAGCACGACAGTCCGATCGGGGAACGAAAGAAGCCAGAAGGACATATAATTATGCTGATGAACAAGCCTAATTTACAAAAGTCTTATGACCAATTACGAAATTTGGCTTCTAATAATCTTAACAACCGAATGGTCGAGAGGTTTAGTGGTCCAAGCATTAGGCAATTACTGTGGGAAACTTCAAACCAATAATCATTGGAGACTACGAATTGATTTCATCAAATTTCTATACACTAAAAGAGTGAATGAGATAACTCTTATTCTTACTTCTCTTTTCATTTAGAATTTATAATAATATAATATTGACTCAAAGTTTGAATCAATATTATTACGTTTCAAGATAATGAGATCGAACTATCCCATTAATCTGTATAAGTTTTTAATATGATGACCGATGAATTCATTCATATTATATATTTACCTATTTTATGTTTATGGTTTTGTTTTTTATAAAGCATGATCGCAATAAATAAGATTTTTTTTTAGAGTTTTACCACTGTAACTCTTCTTACTTTTTTTACTAGTAGATTATTGAATGTTAATACATTTTATGGGCATAGGAATCATATTGATCATCAAACCATATTAAAAATCTTATATTTACTTTATTTTATAATAATATGTATACCTGATTTGATTAACATATAAGACAAGATCATTCCACTAATAAATGATTGACTCAATTCACGTTGAATCATATTTTGAAAAAATGTCATTTTATTTTTACCTACATATTAGTCTTAATTTTACAATCAAAATAATATAAAATAAAATTTATGTTGTACAGGCAAATAAAATTAAAAAGTAAAAAGTAAAAATCAAGACAAATGTATTTTTTTTATATTACGCATAAAAAAATAATAAGATTATAAATTGAACTTATTGTAATTATTTTATTAAATATCTTTTTAAGCAAGAAAGTCTATTAACGAAGAAGAAGAATCATTTTCAATTCATGTGTAAAGAGTTGGGGTTGACTTCTCAGCAATGTCAGAGTAAGCATGATAAATTGATAATTGCCCATAAACAAGAGCGGAACACCAACAGTGTCAAAGTTATTGTTCAGTACCAATTATCACCTATTAAGCTAAAAGATATGTTCTCGTTAATCTGCTCAAACGATATCTGAAAAATCCACCTAAAGTTGTTATACATAGATCACGAGCCATAGGAAAAAGATGTTCATTTTGCTATCCATACATGTACTTTAGATTTAATAAATAAAGGAAGGAACCGAGATTGTTTTGTTATTGCAATAGTAGTATTTTGGAAATATGGTCTTAACGGGGAACCCCTTTTTGGGCCCGTGCAGTAAGAAGGCACATCCATGCAATTTGAATGTGGGCCTAAGACGAGACGTCACATTTCACAAGACTGTTGGGTTGGCTCGTAGGCTCCTGCTTTTGTTGGCCCAAGCCCAACTCATTGCCGTTATGGAAGTGAAAAAGGAAGAGTGGAGGCGTTCATAGATTTCATATATAGACAAAATTGAATCCTAACTTATCTAAAGAAAGAGAACCATATATGATATATATTTATGTATATAGTCACCACTGACAACATAGACCAGACAAACGGATGGTTTCATAGGAGTACTTTTCATTAAGGAAGAGTGGTAGCTGGCAGGTTGAAGATCAGATCATATCCCCAGATCCTCCACGACTACGATTTGGAAACAGAGGTGGATGATGGAAGAAAGTAACAATGATGTTGTGGTGAGGATATGGGAGGTGAACAAGGAACGCTTAGCACGTATGCAGCAGAAAATCTCGGAGGAGCCACGATTACTGCGCAAAAGCGCAGGCAGAAGCTCATGTTGCATCTTCAGAGTGCCTCGAACACTAGTTGAGATCAACAGTCGCTCTTATCAACCTCATATAATCTCCATAGGTCCATATCACAGGGGTGAGCCTCATCTCAAAATGATCGAGGAGCACAAGTGGTTGTACTTGGGCTCCTTGATTGCTAGAACGCAGCGTCATGGGTTGGGCTTACAGGACTACTTGAGAGCCCTACAGCCATTGGAGATGGAAGCTAGAGAGTGTTATTCGGAGATAATCCACCTTGACACCCACGACTTCTTAGAGATGCTGGTCCTGGATGGTTGCTTCATAATTGACTTCTTTCGTAAAATTGGAAAAATGCATCCCTTTGAGCCAGATGACCCTTTGGTCTCCATGTCATGGGTGTTCTCCTTTTTCTTGAGGGATCTTCTTCTGCTGGAGAATCAGCTTCCTTTCTTTGTTCTCCAGCGCCTGTTTGATCTCACAAAAATGCCAGGAGAGGAGTCAGGCCCTTCCTTGGCTAGCCTTGTTTTGGGATTCTTCAACAACACACTGCAAAGGCCAGATGAGATCCTCCAAAAGCATTGCAACCTCAAAGGCAAGCACTTTCTCGACTTACTTCGGTTAAGCTTCATCCCTGAGGAACAAGAGCTAGGAACCCTCGACCATAGACCCACCCACTTGATCCAGTGCGTGTCAAAGCTTCGTAAAGCAGGAATCAAGCTCAAGTCCGGAAAGGCCGATAGTTTCTTGACTGTAAAATTCAGGAATGGAGTGATGGAGATGCCACCTGTAACCATAGATGATTTCCTCACCTGTTTCTTCCAAAACTGCGTAGCCTTCGAGCTATGCCACAAGGACTGCACCAAGCACATCACCACCTACGCTACTTTGTTGGATTGCCTAATCAACACATCTAAAGATGTGGGGCATCTCTGCGAACGTAACATTTTTGAGAATTATTTTGGAACCGATGCAGCAGTTGCTCGATTCATCAATAATTTAGGCAAGGACGTGACTTTTGATCCAGACAACTGTTATCTTTCCAAATTATTCAACGACGTGAACGAGTATTATCACAATGGTTGGCATGTTCAGTTAGCGGGCATGAAGTACACATATTTCGACACTCCTTGGTCATTCATATCAGCCTTTGCTGCTTTCATTCTCCTCCTCCTCACAATAGTCCAAACCTTCTACACCGTTTATCCTTATTTTCATCGTCAATGATCGTCGGCTTCATCATCCATGTGAGTATCATCTATACCATGCTACTCATTTCTATTCTTAACTAATAAAAATATCCTTTCAGAGATCATAGATCCAAGTATGTAGAGGTCTTTCTAGGTTTTCCTATTCAGCATCACAGATTCTAGGTTTTCTTTTTTTCTTCTATAATTGGTGATAAGTTAGATGAATGGTGAGTCAAATGGAAGCATCTTGAATGAAAGCTCAAGCTAACGTTCCTTATACAACCAACGTTCTTGTTTGGAAGCCCTGTTAGACACGTGACATGCAGGAGTAGTATAGAGCAAGCAATTTCTTAGCTAAAATATTGAACCCCCCATCGCACGAGATTTCATATGCTTTAATCATTCAGGGCCTGAACCATGCTTGCATCTATAAATTTTCCAGGAAAAAAAAAAATACTAAAATAGTGTGTGTGAACAATGAAGATGGCTTTCTCTTGCTCGATGATTTGTTATATCAATCTGCGTCCAATTACAAATTCACAAAGTAGGTTTGCTTATCAATATTGTAAAATGAGATAATAGCACCAAAATTTAAGGTTTGCTTATGGTCCATACATGAAAAGGCGGCAAAAGTTAATTCTAATACCGTCTAAAAGAATAAATCAACCCGATTATGGTGGAGGAACTTGAAGCATATAATTAGTTTAATATTAGGGAACAATTAATTTAGTAGGTGAATGGCTCTTTCATAATATTTCACGCTTCTACGTTTCCCATCCATCAGATTCGTGGCCATTCAATTTCCCATGGCTGGAGAATCGAAGGTACACATAGGTTGCCAGGTGGTGCCCAAGGCGTAAATATTAGCCCTCGCAACATGACAGTCTTCAAGATGAATAAATGAATATCCACCCAACTTAACTCCGAGGCTGCGTTTTGGGGTTGTATTGGACTAGTCTTACAATATCTATATTAATATAAGGACTTTTAATAGCTTGAGTTGGGTCGAGTTGTCTTGGAAAATATTTTGGACAATAATTGGGCGTCAAGCTTGAATAGATTTGTGATCAGATAACCCAATCCAACGTTATCTATATATATCCTTATTGTGTTTCGAAACTCAATTTGACAATTCATGACCTCAATCGATTTTGTCAGCTCAAGAATACGAACAATAATATATACTATTGTGTTGTGAGATGTCTTGCTTTTCTGCAGTGGCACAGAGCTCTGAGGTATGCGCTTAATTTTCCGAGGAAAAACCGATTATATATAGCTGGAAATGGATTAATTTTGAAACAGCCATGATATTTGAGGATTGAGAGGTTGAAAATACTGATATTTTGTAAACGTTTGACTGATTGTTTATGAATTTTGATATTCCATGCACGTCTTCTCCCACATATATATATATAAACACATCATCTAAACTAAACAAATCCATTTGTTTTCCTAATTTTCTTACTCGACTCCTATATAATAGCCTGTTATAATATATGTTAGCTGAATACACATTCACACGTCCAACACTTCATGATGTGGTCAAAGTGGTCCAGCACTTTGACCACGTCCTCCACCATCCCTCTTTCGTTGCGCTTAAGGAGCACATTCCAGCAACTGGTCAACATGGTGGCAAGAGCAATATGGTATGATGGAAGTCACGGTTATAAATATATGAAAAATGGTCCCAAACTCGTCTGCTACTATTATTATCTTCAGGAAAAACACCATCTAAAAAAAGATATAAAAGTTTGGAAATCTGGGTTTTTGAAACTGATTATAATGACTGGAGATAAGTAGACTATTCTTAGTCTTTTCAGTTTTGATTTATGTTGCAAAGTCATTAGAGTCGAATATAGCATGTAAACTTCTTTCAACATACACTTACAGCGATTAAGATATAAAGGACTAAAGGGTTGAAGAGGACTTCAGTGTGGGTTGTTTGGCTTCCAGGAGGAGGTTGGAACTCTTTCTTTTTTTTTGTTCCCTTTCTTGGCTCTATCCGACATGGGCTTTGTTGGTTGAAAGTTTCATTTGAGCAAGTTTTGTATTAGCTTTTATATGATTATTTTACTAGTAATATCTAGCTTTATTAGAAAGGATGAATACCATGCATATTGCCCTAATGTCACTATGATGACTTCATATATATATATACGTATGTTGTCATACCCCTTTCTCATATTCAATTTATAAAACCGGAAGAGACGTGCATGCATGCACTTGGCACCCAGAGAAATAGATATATATCTAGTCATTTATTTGGCTGAGTACAGGAAATGAATCCTTTGAATGAGTTACTATCCCATGGGTACAATTGCTCATTCAAGACAGGTTTGGTCGGTTTTTTTGGTAACCCATGTGGAGATGCATACTCTAAGCTAATACAAAGACTTTATGATTTTAGCGCATATTAATACCATTTTCTCCATCGTATTAATATGCACAAAATTTGTTGACATTCAACTATATGAAAATCGTGCTAAAGATTAAGATAATGTTTTTATTTTTATCTTAAATTTGAATAAAACTAAATATATTTTTTGTTTCTAAATGTATCATTTTTGGATGGAAGGAATTACTTTATACAATCAAATTAACAATATCCCAAAAATATTAATTAAAAAAAGTAATTTAATATAGTTTCAAAATGAGATTCGGTATCCTATCCCAGCTTGAAAAATGAGATTCCTTTAGAAAGATTCATAAAAGACGGATTGCAATGTTTTTGAGTAGGTACCATCTCTGAGTTGTTCCCGAAATACCAACACCAAATGAATGTGTCTACCGCTCCAACTTCAAGTCGCAGTCTTCAAGGCCCCCTAGAAGAATTATCCGTAGCTAGCTTGAGGGCTTCAAAATCCGTGCTCTTGATTTTTCCGGGGTTGGTGAAGAACAGAAACATGGGTGGAAGTCTGAAATATTGATGCCTTGGGGCAGTGTACGTATATTAGCTAACCCTTGCAACTGCAACATTTTCTTTTTCTTTCTTTTTTATTTTCTTGTCATTCATTGCAAAGAGGAATTGAGTCTTTTATTTTAGTCTTCCACAATTTTGAATTTGGCGATGCCTCATGCATGGGTTACACATATTTGAGGATCAGAAAAAGGAACGTGTCAGCTGCAGAAAAGTCAAAATTTTTCAGAGAATCACTAGTTGTGATTATCAAATAACAGTAGTAATCTGATTCTAGGTACAAAATTTAATCAGCAAATGGTTGGGGTCTCCTAAGCAGTAAGACGTGGAAACACAGGATATGAGATCTTCCCCATATAACATTGACCGATTTGTGGGCCACATGGACCTTTCTCATTGGAAAAACCTTCGGCCTCCATTCTGAAGAGAAAAAGTGGACAATCAATATTTGTTATAAAGAAGATGGGCTTGATTTCATTACACAAGGTTAGAAATCTTGTGTCACCGCTGTTGAGCCCATATTACAATTGTCCACAGTTGGGCTGGTCCATCTATGCTTGGTAGATCTAGTGCAGCAATTCTCTACTTGAATGCTTGAATTGGGTTGATACTGAAATGAAGCCATGGATCAATCAAGAGATTCCCAATGAAAAACTTATCAGAGGAGAGGGGTTATACTTAGGACTATATTTGGAATGAAAATTGTGAATTAGTTTTAGAGAAGTTTAAAGGCCAATTCAGAATGGTAGAAGCTATCAACGAAACTTGTAAAGCAACTAATTCGAAATATGGAGTCTTAGCTTTGTCAAGTTGCCGATGAAGAAAAAGGAAAAGGCACTTTCACTAATAATAAAAAAGGAAATTAAATTTAAATGTGATTATTTGCCCTCAGATCACGTGGGCCGCCATGAAAGGACTCTCCGTCCGTCCATCCTTATAGATAACTTTTTTTAAAAAAAGGGAATCTAGAAGGTAAAAGTATCCATCAATGAGAAATGAGAAATGGGAAATGGTTTCCTGTGGTGATGTGGCTTTTACCGTGTGCTACGATTCTATTTCAATCTTTTTCACACCAAGTAATAACCATCCCAGTTGAAAACTTGAAAAGGCGAAATAACAAGGGAATATGTAAGTGGTCAATAGTTGATGTTGATGAAGAAGAAGAAACAAGGGGCATAGCCGAAGTCAGCACTCAGAAGCCTCCACCGCACATTTGTTGGGCCGCATGCCTCACACTGAGTCACACATCTTCCTAGTGGCAGACCATATGGCTTAGTCCATGGCAAGGGACCGGGGGCATTAGGTTGGAACAATGAGGAAGTAAATATATATATATATATATATATATATATATATTATTATTTTTTTAAATAAAAAATAAAAAATGTACCTAAGATCGAAAGCCTTGCCAGACTGGCATAATGATCTGCAGAATCCCAAGGGGTTAGCCAGGCTGTCTGAATTAAACTCAAAATAAAGTGGCCTTATTGGGGTCTGCCTAGATCACATACTTTTTACTCTGTGTGGCTGTCCTTAAAAGTTGTGAAACGAAAAACGGAGAAAATACTTTGTGGCTGTCCTTAAAAGGTTGTGAAACGAAAAGCGGAAAAGATTATATGTTAATTTCCATGCTCTGATTTTCAACCATGCAGCTTGAAGGGTATAATTTATTTGTTTGGTAATTATTTTTTAAAATAATTTTTTATATTTTTTAAAAATATTATAAATAATTTTTTTAAGAAATATATATATATAAATTTTAAAATATGTAATAAAATATAAAAAAATAATTTTTAAGAACTATTTTTTGAAAACACTTGTCAAATAGGGTTTGATGTTTTTTCATTTTTAATGTCTTTTTATTAGAGAAAAATTATGATAGTTGGAACCCATAATTCAAAGCTTCTGGAAAATGGGAAGGAGTGACTTCCCATTGTATGAAATCCCACAAGATTTCAGGTCTCCAGATTAAGCAGCGTCAATTAACTAGGCGTCCCCTCATCTAGACTTTGTGTTTGGGTGGAGAGAATAAGGAGCATGACGTGGTCCACCCACCACCATTCCCCATGGATAAGGTCAAGTTGCAATTAAATTTAGCAACGCCGTATAAAATTTAACTGCTGTTTATACTTTGGTTTATCATTGATGCTCGTACGATTTCCCTTTGGTTTTCTCTCCTTTTTCTCCTTTATTTTGGTGCATATCATTTTCATGGGGGTTCTCGGTCACGCGAGTCTGTTTGGAAGCTCAACTAGGGCATAATAGTTAAAATTTATACCTTTGTTGCGTAACCCAAAAAAGGGAAAAAATAATGAATGGAAAAGCAATAGAAACCCTAGACTGTCAATCAATCTCTACTACGGGGGGATTAGTTGTTGATGACGACGGACCAATAATCACCACTAGTATGGAGTATTGATTAAACACAGCTACAGAGTTGAAGATCAAATTGATTAGACGCTTCTAATGACGCCCAACCTTTTTTCTGATGATTGAAATATATTGGGAATCCTCACATAGTGTCGAGCGTCTAATATTTGGGATACAGACTATCAAGTGGGTTTCCACTCGTTGAATAGTTCGGTTTGGTAATAAGAATAAACCTCTATCAAAACCACTCTAGGGCACCAAATTGGAGTGAGACCAGACCCGGATCAAGAGTCCAAAGCCTCTACTATTCTTCCATAGTTACATTACTCTTACTCACCAATAAAGAAACTTTTAAGGGAAGGGCCAAAGGACCAATTGGTTGGGCCTGTCCAGGTTTCTGAATGTGGGCGTGAGTCAGCAATTCCTTGGTGGAAGTAATTCCCCCAGGCCCACTGGTGGCTGGTTAACCCATTGAGCCCATTGAGCCCATTGGTCTCCCTCCCTGCTGTGTAAGAACATGCATTTTATGAATCGGTATCTACAAATTTTATTTCCTTGACTAAAAACCCATAAACACTCAATATGTCTGATGATTAAGAGGAGGTGGTTGAATGACTTTGAAATGATTACTTCCCTCAACCGGGATTCAGTTTTGCAGATGATTTCATTTCAGAAATGGCACAGTTGTAAAAATGGTTTGTGAGGATGCCATTGGTTTGAAATTTGATTGTGAGATGAGTATAGAGGGAGATGTAGGGATGAATAGGAAAAGCATAATAAATACATTGAAACACAGTCAATAAAGGTTATAATTAGGTTTTGTGTGGGTCTAAAATCATTGCTTAATACTTAAATTATGTGAGTGTGACCCCCATTAATCTCAAGATACTTAGAATGTGTATCATTTGCCTCTTGTATGAAAGAACTAATATGGTGAACTTTTGGGAGGATTAAAAGGAGCCCAATTTGGCACCGTGTGTACGGCTGATGACGCGTCGTGGTGGAGATGATGGGCTACCGCTACAATCATGAATCATCCTGACAAAAAGGGCGGCACCATTTTTGTTTCTGTAAATTAAACTGGCAGCTACATACCAAATGGCGGCTGACCTAGCATCTACGGTTGATGACATGGAATCTCTCCCCCTCTCAACCTGCCTTGCTTTTTCAAAAGTGCTGCTGCGTGTGTCGGAAGTTTTTCAAACGGAAAATATATTTTTCTTTATCTATTCGGGAAGGAGCTTCTTGAATTTCTTATTTATTTTTCCTTCGTGCAAAATAGAGCATAAAAGAAGGGAAGAAAATTATTATTTGATTATATTATAATAATTTTACGGTATTATCACTTCAACCATATGGTTAAAAAAAAAAAATGAAAGAATGTTATCTTTCACGTAGAAAATATTAAGATTGTGCTCATCTTTTAAAATATTTAATGAAAAATGTGAAGGAAAAGATATAAAGAGAAAAAATAGAATTTTTTTTTTTTAAGTTTTATTTATTTTAATTTTTTTTTATGAAAATTAAATAATTTATAAATAAATATTTTTTAAAATTAATTTTAATTATAATTAATTTTTTAAAAATTTTATAATATATATAAGTACGAGAAAATAATTTTTATTTAACATTATTTTTTTTTCAATTTTTTAAAATTAAAAATACAGCATAAAAAAAATGCCAACCTAAAGTTTTACATATTTAAACCTTCTAATCTAAAAATAAAACTAAAACATGAAATGTTTTTGTTAATTTTGGACTTGCGTTACCTCATGTAGCCAAGAAGAGAAGAGAAAATAAGCATGAAGAAGGTTTTATTCAAATATTGCTCTCGTGTGATCAATTATTTTCTTACTTTTTCATGAGATTCATGTAGTTGATTGTAAACTAGCATTCAATTTTATAATGACTGGTTCGATTGACCTCAATTGAATATTTTGATGAAATGTAGCGATAAGAATGGCAGTATCCATGTAAAACTTGAGTTTAAAAAACTATTATCCCCTGTACATTGAAATCGAGATGTGTGGGAGGTGAGGGATGAGGGTGAGTGAAGTTTAATCCAACGATCCATGATGAAGAAGAGGGTGATGAATGAGAAAGGGGTAGGGCCAAAATGCGCATGCAAATAATGGTTGGATTTCCAGACACACGATGCATGATTCAGACCCATCAAACAAGGAAGTTGAGGTGTCAGCGTCTCATCTTACTACGACATTCCACAGTCTATGATACCTACTCACCCATTGCCTTGTGTAGGGACTCTGACTCCTTGAGAATGACACGTCAACAAAAGGGTAAGGTGGACCCTCGCCTCCATCTCAACATTCACTTGCCTTGGTTTGTAACTTTATGTAAATTTCAATAATAAAGATATAGTTATGTGGATATGAATTACATGCTTTCAAGAAACCAGGCCACTAAGATCAACGCTTTCATAATTCAAATTGACTAAACCCTCCCAACTTGCTTCTTTTCTTCACCAAACCATGAATTGATTTTATCTTTTGCTTATTCTTTTCGTTTCAAGCCTCATGCCCACTGACCTTTGAATCCAGGCTTGGGCGTCTCCGCCGTTTTTACAATTCTCTCTCTCTCTCTCTCTTTTTCTCCACTCAATATTGCTAGCTGTTGCAGAACTTGATATCATGAAGGTTCTTGGCAAAGTTCTTGCCTTTGCCGTGCTTTTTGTGCTGATTGTTCTTTGAAAAATAGAGAGGCGGGTACGTTTCTTAGGGCATATATTTAGTGTTGGTGATGGCAACAAATTTGCTTTTTTACATAACTTTATTGTTGGTGAGACAAATCAATCTGCTGCTGGTGAGCAACAGATAGATGAAGAGATGGGTTGATGGATTTTCAGGAAGAAACTATTCTGAGCCTCTTCACCAGGATTCCTTTGATGTCTGGGAATCAAACACTTTGAGCCGCATATAAACACTGTAGATGATCGGTTGAAACATGATGTGTATCACTACATATGCTGTTATTGAATTCAAAGAAACCAGGATATATAAGTTAATTAAGAGCAGCGGTTCTCTTCAACTCTGAAGGATTGAAGTATGATATATGGAATTGAAGGTTCCTCAACTCTGAAGGATTAAACCATGATATATGGAATTGAAGGTTCCTGTATGTCTCTGAGAGATGCAATGACTGGAGCTGCTGGAGGAAATACCTGCAAAAAAGTGATATGTAAAATATAATGTATAACTCCATACTTATTTATTAGAACGGAAAAGGTGCAAGTAACAGAAAAGTTCAAAACAAGCACCACACTATATGTACAAACATTGAAGAAAAGACACTCATACTCGCTTGCTATGATGCCACAGTCTCCCCGTCTTTTAATTATTTTTCTTTTTGTTTTTTGTTTCTTGCCGATGCGGGACTCTATGATATATTAACTAGGGATGATTGTGGGTTTGATTTGATTTATTGATTTATTGATGGATTAAGGATAATTCCAGAGGCTGTGATCTCCTGTAAAATCCGCGGTGGCATCTTCCCCTGCCAAATCCAAGCGAGGAGGGCTGAGAAGCATCCCTTCTGCCATATTCACAAGAAGATTGGGCATATCGAAGATCAAATCCTCGTCAACAAACTCATTAGCCATTGATCTGCCTAGTGCTATTGGACTAATGGTACTTCCACCCCCAGATAGAGCATCCACAGCGGCTCCAGCGGCCGCGGCCGCCGAGGCTGCGGCCACCTGGATGTCACGTGGAGAGGTGGATGCAGGAACAGGCAAGGAAGAAGCGGAGTTCGGAAAGTTAAGCTCAGCATCTTGACCCTTAAGAGCAAGTGCAGCCACATCATAAGCCACTGCAGCCATTTCCGGAGTTGGAAATGTACCAAGCCAAATGCGATTGGGCTTCTTGGGCTCCCGAATCTCCGACACCCATTTCCCGCTGCTCCTACGCCTCACTCCGCGGTAAACAGGGTGGCGCCCGGTACCAGAGGAAGCAGCACCACCTCCATTGACAGAGGCATTGCTGCCACTGGCACCGCTGCCGCTTGAGTTGGAGTTAGTGGCGTACTTTGAATAATGCATACTGTTGGATAAAGAGAGAGGGAGAGCAAGAGGGAATGGCGGGAAGGGTGGTTTTGAAGTTGGAAGTTGGAAGTTGGAAGTTGAAGGGGAGAGGAGGAGGCATTTATGGAGGAAGGATTTGCAGAGTACAATTGTCCTGCAGTTGATAGATTTCAAAGTGCAGAAGTGCAAACCAGTTGTTAATGAACTGCGCTCTGTGAGGGTTGGGGTGTAAGCCAGCTTTGTGTTGGACATCTGGGTTGGACTGCGTTTTTGCAGCCAAAAACTGCCTATCTTAACGTCAAGAACAGTGATGTTATTAAGCATTTACCAATCTTGAGAGAGATTTTTATATAATTAAATCGAGCAACAATCCATCATCAAGATCTCAAGGTCCCATCCAAGAGAGAATTTCTGTATTGCGTCACTTTGCATGTGTGGCCCACTGGTAGCCTATGCTCCCAATGTCTGCGCTTTGTTGCACTACATGAGTTATCACCAATAGTACCATCACCATGCCCCACATCACTGCTTTCTTTTTCTATGCCCATGCCCATGCCTCTCCCTTCTCCCCTTTGCCCTTGCCCAAACCCTACTCCTCCCACTCTACGCAATCTCCAATCCCCTGTTTTATTAATTTACTCCTTATCATCCTACTCTCTTAGGTTTCCTTGCATATATTATCCTTCACTTAGGCCAGTATTTCACTTTATGTTATATCCTTAATGTATTCATATTCATATACCTATTCTATAGTTAAAAAAAAAAAATTCTTCATAGGAAAGTCACATATTTCAAAATATTAATATGTTGAATAAAGTTAATAAGCTTAAGAATTAGTGTCATATATATTTAAATGAAAAGCAAGTCTAATTAATTTTTCTTTAAAACAACCTAACTTATACAAATGTCATCATCCAATTTAATAATAACTTTTAAGGTATAATATTGTTGTTCTCAAATTTAGGATATAAGTCGCTCGAACAAAGGCCCTTAAAATAGGTTTTTAAGTATGATGTCTTATTTGGCCTACCTCATCGGACATCAATTAATTTTTCGTTTATGAAATGGTCGAAGCTTCATCCAATAATTGATATCAAAGCCAGTATCATGGGTTTAACTCATTAAGCCCAAAAAATGGATTGCAGGCCAATCTCTTCATGGATTGAATAATGTTTTATGAACTGTTCTTTTCTTTTTTTGAGTGCGATGCCAAGTCTGATGGTTTGTAACTTCAGGAATACTCAATTTAATGGTAGCGTGGACGGTGGAAGGGGTGAGTAGTGCGTGGATCCAACCGTTAGAATTACCGCCCAAAAAACATTTTATTTGCTGGGGACTGGGGAGATTTCTGAGATTGGGTTTAGGGTCCACTTTGTTAAGCGGAGGGCACGTACAAGTCCAGGACTAGAATATTTTTTGTTTTGCCACTGGCTGGCTCCGGAGTTAGAGTTGATTTAACTGAGTTTGGACATCCGAGTAAGCCCACGAAGTTGCGTAAAGAAGTTCATAACAATGGCTACCTACCCACTCCCAAGAATTCAGTATCATGTCTAGCTAGCTAAGCCTGATTTTAAGTGTCGTTTTGAAGTGCATGAAATTCCTACATGATCGCCCCCTTGACTAAACTGCCCGGGATAAAAACACCCACTTGTAAGCAACTAATGTCGGGACCAACTCCACAGTGAAATATTATTAAATTACTTCAATGGGGCTTTCTCTTTCAAGGCTGCTAACCTCTTTATCTTTTCTTTTCTTTTTTTTATTAATAATATCTGTTTTTTCATTAGTAATTCTGGCAAGTGGGTCACGGTATCTATGGACATGGGGGTCCTCATTCTTGGGACATCTTTCTATTTTCAGGGATGAAGATTTGGTAGGACACCATGTAAGGGTATTTCTACCAATGAAACCATGAGTCGACAACATGTTATCATACGCCTTTTTGGATAATTATATATCCAATGTTGATCCCCGACAGTCGACTGCATGGTATGCTTCAGGGTTATTCACTTGCTATATCACCTGAAAATTTGTCTCACAACACTCCATCCCATTATCTTATGTTTTCCTTAATATTTTAAGCCTAGTAATCCCATCAAAGCCATCCGCAGTGGGCTGGTTAGTTTGCAGGGGTTCTTTGTCAATTTCACAAAACAAATATCTACCGACATGAAATTGGAAGGCTATGGGGCTCTTACAAATGAAGTTAGTTCAACCATGCTTTTGTCAAAGCACCTAAGTGTAACCCAATATATATGTATACATAAAAGGAAACATGCCTTTGATTTTCAATGAAATAGACTTGAAACAAATAAACACAGGAAGGTCTTTTTCATTGTTGATACTTGATACCTACCTTAGCTAGGAAGCACTGTGGCAGGAATGTTGATACAACAAATATTTCAATTTTAAAGCTTTCTTAGTTAAAAGATTCACTCGATCGTTACTCCCTTTGGATTTCCATTTATTAAATGATGTAATATACTATGAATAAACATTTAAGCCAGCAATTAATACCATATTTACTCATTTCTTAATAATTTGAAATTTTGTATTTACTCCTTAGAAAACAACAAAAACAAATGATAATTATCTGCTTGGGATATTTTGTGTTGTGATGACTGAGCTTTGCAGGTTAGTTGCAAGTGTTTAGAGAAAGCTATACATGTAGATAGATTGAAATCATATTCTTACTTTCAAGATTTTGATTGAAATCGTATTGTTGCTTTCACAATTCCAATTTATATATAATAATTTTGTTTGGAAGGTTAATTTAGAAAGTTTTTAAATATTAGAATTAAATTTAATTTCTACAAGTTAAGAAGAATATTTTATTTTAATTTATATTTTTTAGTAGTTAATATGTAAAATATTTTTATATTTTATTATTAGGAGCTTTTATTTAATTAAATACAAGCATGCATAAATAAGAAATCATATAATATAAGAAAAAAAGGTTCATAAAATATAGTATATTTTGAATTCTTTTGAATTTTATTATTATTACTATTATTTTTGTAAGTATTTTTATTTCTCTATTAACATTATTACTTCAAATTTCAAGTTAAAGGCTTCCATTCATAATATTTAGCATATGTTTGAGAGTGATTTTTAAAAGTGTTTTTAATTTTTTTAATATTTGAAAAATAAAAATTTTAAAATCGCTTCCTACAATCACTGTTAAACGAATGCGATGAAAGGAAAGAGATTATGTTAATATGGAAGGAGTATAATAACTTAGTTTGAAGGATTGCGTGAACTATAGTCCTAAAAATATTTAAGGCCAATTATTCTAACTCTGACCATGCATAAATTTTTTTAAAAATTCAGTAAATATTGGGTAGTTATTTAAAAAACCCTAGGAAGGACTAGTCAGTATTTCGTTTTATTTTTTCCCATTTTATTTCCCACTCCGTGTAAGCCAAGACGGTTTTGGTAATGGAAACCAAGGGAGAGAAGCGAGAGGCAAGAGCCCAAGAAGTAATTAATTGTATGAGTTTAATTAAAGTAATTAAAATAATAAAAGAAAACAAAGAAGGAAAGGAGATGATATCGAAGAAGAAAATGGCGGTGAAATGGAGGACTAGGGGGAGTTGATTTGACTGTGTTCAAAGTCCAGCTGTAGATACAAGCACCCTATACAATTGCAGTAATATTCAGAAACGGAAATGAGTGAGAGGGTGTGAACAGTGGAGAACGAAAAGGGGAGGAAAAGAGACGGTGTACAAGGCGGCTTCGTAGTTGAATAAGCGCGGAGTTGAAAGAGTGGTTCGCCGTCTTGCGCCACCAACCCAGTGGGACGGAGAAATCCACGCTTTGAAAGGGACAACTGACGAGGGGAGGCAAAACCCAGAAGACAAAATATCAGGGATTTGGAGTTATTAGAGGAGTCGGTCTGTAAAGCGCTGAGCAAATAGGCATCTCATTCCTGTAAGCGTGTTGCCGCGTTCTACCTTCGTCTGCGTTGCAGAAGCATATCACGTTCGCAGGCAGCCGCTCAGGAAACCCACTTACATGCGCCTCCGTCTCGTCAGGGCCCAGCCGCATTCCTCCCTAGGCCTTACTCCTAACTTACACGTCTTAACTCTTTTATGTTTGGGCTTACTCTATTTCCACCTAACGTTTCTTTTGCTGGGCTTGGCCCAATTTCATGGACGTCCCCTTCGCTCCGCTCCAAACTCACACATTTAACTCTTTCTTTATCTTCATGTTTTTTTTTTTGTTTTTTCTTCTTCTTCTTCTTCCTTTTTTTTATTTTATTTTTATTTTTATTTTTATTTATTTTTAACTTTTTGCTTCTTAAAATTACCTTCATCTCCTGTGAGAATATATTTTTCTAACGAAATTCTAATTCCAAAATCATTCCTAATGGTATTTTTTTAAAAATAAATAAATAAAGTGTAATAGGACAAAAATATTTTTAAAAACTTTGATTAATTTTTTATTTTTTTCAATGTAAAAAGATTAAATCAAGTTTTATTTTACATAAGAAGATGAATTATTAGCATTTTAATATAATTACTAAAGTATTCTTATTTTAATATTTTTATAAATTAAAAAGAAATAATTAATGAGACATAATCTTTACCTTTTATTAAGATAATAAGAATATAATATAATATTTTTATTAATTAATTTTAATAAAAATTTAAAATATAATAATTTTTTATGTGAAATAAATAGTATTGATATATATATCAACAGTTAGATTTTAAGAATATATTAGGATATATAGGTGGAAATTATGATAATAAATATTGATGAATAAAAAATTAAATACTATCAACAATTTCAAGAGTTTCATTAAAAAAATTGTGTAAAATATTTTATTTCAAGTTAATTTCTAGAATTTTATTAAAAAAAACTGATGATTTTTTTTTTTTTTTTTGTGTATAGAATTAAAAATGTTGTATTGGCTGTTACTTTATTTAAATAGTGAAATAAATTGGTGAAGATGTACTTGTTGTTACCGCTTATAATGGAAGATTTTGGTTGTTGAACAGTAGAAGTCTTGACATTTAAATCTCTTTGGACGGATTAAATTTCACTTTCAATCCTCCATCATGGCTTTTTAATCTAACTAAATAGAGAAAGCTTAAGTTTTCCCATAGATGGCACCAATGAAAGATGCTCAAAATCTTCTAGGATAACTAGAAACTCTTGTAAAAATTCTCATAAAGGTCCTCCTTCTTGTAAGAAATTCCTTCTATAGTTGGATTGCTTTAGAATTGCCTAAATGATAGCAAAAAGGGATGAAATAAAATCCCAAATCAAAATCTAGCTAGAGCCATCTCGATCCTCTTCACCTTGGTACATCTAGGATAAAGAGGCAACTAGGCCAAAGTTGCCGATAGTAGGTGGGCTCATGGGGTATAACTCGGATACAAGTGACTATAAAACAATGGCACTTCATAGTGGAGATGCCTATCTTTCAGAACAAAGTAGAGTTTCAAAAAATATATGTATATATTAAAATATATAATAAAATAATAATAATAATATTTGTTATATTTGATTATAATAAGGTTTGGATTTAATAGTTATATTTAAGTATTATAAGTAAGAAGATCTTCTTGGAGCCATCAAAAAAGAATATATATATATATATATATATATATATATATATATATATATATATATATATATATATATATAGAGAGAGAGAGAGAGAGAGAGAGAGAGAGAGAGAGAGAGAGAGAGAGAGAGAGAGAGAGAGAGAGAGAGAGAGAGAGAGAGAGAGAGGATTTTAAGAAAAGGTTTATCAACTTTATTATTAAAATATTTTATGTAAAAAGATGAGTATTTTAAACTAGGATTATATATTTTTGTTAAAGCACTAAAAATTTTCACCCAAGTTTTACATATTTATAATTTGGTTGAAAATTAATTTGAAAATAGAAAGATCTATCAGGTATAAAATACTACCTTGAACCTCAAGTTTTTCATGCAAATCTTTCAAAGTTTTTTTAAAGTATTATTGACTTAACGGAAGTAATTTAACTTTAAAATTTGTCAAACTATTGATTAAAACATTGATAAAAAGTGTTCACACATTTATATGAATTAGTTAAAAAATGTTTTAACCCCAAAATATACGACTTTCCAAAAATATTGGGTTAGAGCACATACAGTGACTAGACGATCATCTAGATGTTATGCAGATATCCAAACATTCATCCAATTATCATGTGGATGTCTATGTGATTGTTCACTTACTTTATTTGTAATTGTAGCTCTTAAAAATAATGTAGACAACAATTGCATATCCATATCTATCTTTTAGCTTTTAACAACTCACTACACCTCATTAAATGTTCAACGGCTAGTATGCAAACATCTTGCTATGAAAGACTTATTTCTAATGGTTAGTTTGACCTTTTAACTCTTATATAAATGTTCTAAACCTTTAGGTGTGAGTTTTAATGAACGAGGCGCACTCTAATTAACATATATAATCTTATATAATACGCTTGGAAATGCATGCCTCTATTGCTTCTTCTTCTACTATTTATCTTCTTTTTCTACTCAATGGTAGCCAACATGCATAAGATAGGAGAAGGCCTAACTTGGGGTTGGGCCAATTTTATTTTATTTTTTAAATTATTTTGATAGGTAAAAATGTAATGTTTTAAGCTACAAAATTTTAAAGAGAAAAAGGAAAAAATGACATTGTTTTGCCCTCCAAAAAAATAGGACTAAATGATGTTTTGCTCATTTTCTCTTTAAAATTTTACAACTTAAAACACCACATTTTTTTTTAAAGGGCCCAACCAAATTAGGGCTTTCGACTGCAACTTGTTCATGGTTTGTGGAGGACGAAGAAGAAAAAAAAAGAAGAGAGAAGAAAAGACATATCTCCTTGGGATTTTGCATAACCTTGTGCCTATGTCTTTTACAATTGCGAATAAGCAAAGAGTTCCAAAATGCTATACAATTATCTCTTAAGCTTTAGGAAAATATTTATATGAATTTGAACTTGCATTTTATTCTTAGTTTACCTAATAAATCCTTTTATTCTTATTATTCTTTAGCAAAAATCTATAAACTAATCAAAATTTTATTTTTTGTAAATCTTGTGAGATGAGCTCAAATATGAGGTATCACTTGAGAAAAATATCTAATTATGAAGTATCACTTAGTGTTTGATAAGTATTAACGAAAGAGAAACATCTCTTCAAAAAAATTATAAATATTAATTGTAGTTTATTAATCTAAGTGTAAAGTTTGAAGTTTTGATTTAAAAACTTTAATATAAATGGAATCTCAAACTTAAGATTGACGTTACGGAAGAGTGGATGTGGGTCGAGATTGAGTCTATGTCCATTGATGCATGATTGCTCGATCCAAGCTTATTGGCTTGCCCCTATAGGACTATGTAGCAATCCTTGAAATTGATAATTCAAAAGCCTTGCCAATACTGACCACTGATTAAAATATCGAGATATTTCGACGAAATATCGGTGTATCGGTACATATGGATACAATATTTTCAATCGAAATATCGTCGATTAATGTGAAACATTGACCAAGTCAAAACAACTCAAAAATGATTTGTTCCAGTTTAAAATGTCATACATATTGACCAAGTCAAAATAGCTCAAAAATGGGTTGTTGCGGTTTAAAAAGGTTGGGGCCAACATTCACCAACTATTATGGCAAGTTTGCCCTTTGTTACTTGCTATGCACCATCAATTTTAGGACAATCGATATTTTGTATTAAAATATTTATCGATATATTTTCGATATATCCATAAAATCAAATTATCAATACTAATTAACAATATTTTTATCCTCGACACCCTTTTAGTAAGAGAGTCCCTAGGACTAGGGTCAACCCTAAGATGGGCATCGCTCTTATAGGCGAACCAAACCCATGACTAGATACAAAGTGAGGATTCCTAGAAAGAGTATTGGTACCCTTGTGCCATACCTATGGACCGGACTGTTTAGACCTTAATAGAAGCCCAAGCCCACGAATCCCAAGTAAGTATATCTAGGTACGCCCTAGCCTATAAAAAAACGTTTAGGGATACCAAGGCCACGACACCTAGGCGAGCCAGAAGCGAGGTCTCGCCCAAAAAGATTGCACCAGTTGGCGCGCTTGGAGAAAAAATATATGACCAAAAAGTTGACGGTTATAATAAGCAAGACTGCAAGAACTAGCCCCTCCAACTCAGAGGGGAAAAAGTCTTGATCAACCAATGGATGTTTTGACACGATTACATGCCCCCTAAAAGGCTCTAGTTTCATAATTAGCGGCACCTCCATGAGATATTCGTATGCTGACACAATTGCCACCGACCCAATCAGGGTTGAGATTACATATAAAAGGCATTTAGGCCAGGGTAAGGATGTTCCTCTCCCCGCACGTTTTTCAACCTTCATCCTTTGAGCCTTGCTCCAATCAATTCTCATTGGTTTTCTTCCTTCCTATAGCACTTCCATTAAGTGGAGCCTGGAAGAGGCATTAGTTGAGGACACCCAACCATATTATCCGTCGGAGTTTACCTCGGTGCAGATGGACGATTCGTGTGGTCATCAGGTACCGTTTGGGTGTGGAGTTGCGCTCACCCATTAATCAACCAAAACCAACAATTTTCATCTTGGATTCTGAGTGTTGAATGCATGTTTTGAAAAACACAATTGAAGAAACGGTTGTGTATCAGGATAGAAGTTATGATAGAGGGTTTTGAATCATTACAGTGAAGGTGATGAATTCGGTATAGTGTCTTCTATCACTATCTGTTCTTGACCCCATGTGGCCTTCTTTTGCAGACATAGTTAGGGGCATCGAAGCTGTCTTTTTCTGGCTGTTCAGTGCACGAGGAGTGTCCATCTTATCGCTGTTTTACCTGCTCATATTTCATTGGGGGAATTTGGCTTGTATTCTTATGATCTTCTGATTCAAACGGATGGGTCAAACCAGACATATTCCTAATTACCTGGAAGCGAGAGAGTCAAAGAGCCCAGGCAAGTGGCATAAGAAAATACAATTCATACTACTACATTAAGCTATCTCCATTTATGCTCTGTCCAAAACATCCTTGTTGCTTTGAACTCACATTTATAACTGCTGTCATGTAGTCCCATTTGTTCAACTTTGCCTTTGCTACTTTTGATTGACCTTTTTAACTGCTCCTGTGCTGTGCCAGATCCCCACGTGGATAGTGAAGCATCGTCCTTGTAGCAATAAAGCCAAGAATGTGATGTGACTGGCCTTTTTTTTTTTACCCCTTTTTTTTGCTTAGTTTCTCAATTTCAATGTGTCTTGGCAGTGCAGTCTATTGAGACTTCCTTTTCCTGCTGTTGAACCCTTTGAATGGTAATTTTTCCTTCTCATGTTCTCTTTTCAATTCTTTGGTTGCGGGACCATGGTGGTAATTCTATTCGGTTTTTTCATATAACTAATGGATTTGTTGTACTGAATTGCAAATGGAAAACGCCCGTCAGAAAAATATTATACATTTACACCTTGGCGTAATGTGGTTTTGATTGTTTATGTTCTATTCTCTCCGAATTTATTTGTATTTTTCGGGATCAATTCTCAGGTATCTGCATAAGATACAGAGATGAACATCCAAATTTTACATGGCATCCACATTGCTTCTGGGCAAACACCCACAGAAATCACCCATTGCCTACGAGCATGATGTACATGGAGAGAAAGCAAGATTCATTTCCAAGAAAAACAAGTCTCTAGCATCTCATTGAATGGCTGCACCATAGTTGAAGCTTTCTCTTGAGACATAATAATATTCCAAGCCAGCAGCCTGCCTCATTGACCATTCAAATTGTCGGTCGAACTGCCTTTGCCTGCATTCTTTAGGATCCCAAATTCCTATGAAAAAATGGGGCCATATTTTGATGACATAACCTACATTGACCCAAAATCACACCTTGGAAATATTATCTTCATATCAAAGTATGGTTTTCATGCATTTAGTTAGACAGGAATTTTAGGTGGCAGTTCCCTTCCTGAGGAGAACTCCTGAAAGAGAGACCTCGTTACAGCCTTCAAAATTTTATCCATCTTTGAGAACACCTTGGTCCAAACAAACATTGTTTCTCAATCTCGTAATTTTATCTCCTCACAAGTAATAATTAAACCAACAAAAGGGAACTTTCTACATTTTTTTTTCAGTCACTTGGAGCCGGACATAACAAAAACTTGAACCTCTCCATAACATTCCTCAGAGGCTAGTTCGAGTGGAATCATGCCTTTCTAAAAAATATACTCATAATTATATTGGTACCCTAACTTAATCCTATGTTTAATTGGGTCTCCGATCTCCATCTGCGAGTGATTGTCATTTTGCAATAATAGTGATAGCGAAGATAGACTGCAAGTAAAAAGAAGCTTTGGTAGGTTTGTGATCTAGAAGTCCTAATGATTGGCTTTCGGGCAGTTAGAAGCACTTATTTTCCATTGATGAGTTTCTCTATTTTCTACATGATCAAATAGAAATAAATGCTATTTTAATTGTCCTACAGTTACCTCCTGTTTCCCCTGTCCTGGTCTCCATGACTGGTTGGCATATTGCTTACTGAATGACTGGTTGACGTGACTCTTTTTGTCCTGCAACCACAACCTTTTTTGTCATTTGGTTAACCCAAGTCAAGGAACCTTTATCCCTGTCAAATGGGTCAGTTTCACAATTACCCTCCAGCCAACATTCAGGTCCCCTTAAGAGTGCAATTCATAGAGAATTTTAGACACATTAACTAATGGCCACTGAACGCTCAGATTGACTGGCAACTGTCCGTAATAGTTGAAAAAGGAGCAAGTGCTTGAATTAGTGAGAGCAATTTCACCATGTCACTTCATTGAGGGCCTCTTTTTTCTCTGTCTTTCCCTTAAAATTCCCATGTATTTTTCCCCCTCCATACTCATTTCTATTTTCGTTGATCCTTAAAACATCTTCAACCTAGAATTTATTGCGCGTTCACTAGTTTTTGACGTATATGACAAAATCATATCTACAAATTGGGTTATTTCTTAGCAGCAGGTACTATATTACTTCCTGATTAATGTTTCTATTTCTAATACTACACTTGTCTTGCCCTTCATTTTGTCTGCACCTTCATTTAGGTTGTGTCCGAGTATGTTGAAAACATGATCTCTTTTGCAACTACCATATAAAATGCTTTCTATTTTTACAGAACTATGTTGATCTCACAACTCTCATGAAAGTGCATCTCCAATGGAGGGAGCACCCATTTGATTTATCATGTCTCTCTTCCTGGGGCCTGGGGCCATGTTCATTCAGTTGCCTGACATCATGTTTTTCATTGCTAAATCCCCATATATAGTCTTTGGCTTTCATCTGGATACGATGGTACAGTTTTTTGAGATAAAGACAAGGGCATTCCAAAAGTCCATTTGTTTTAATTTTCTGGTGGAATGACACTGAATGTTATTGTATATGATTGATTTAGAATCGCCTAGATGATATTATTGGCTAGAGTTGTTACTTATGGTTCAAAATGTGCTTGGCCGCTCTGGGCTTCATCCGTAAGGCCCAAAGCCTGTCTGATCCGACCCTGACCACTGCCTGCTTGAAAATATCAGGCTGAGCTTGGTGTACTGAATCTCAACGGAAAAAGGCAGGGAATTTTAGGGCTGCCAATGAAAGAACCAAGCTGAAGAATTGGTTTTTCTGAGCTTGGCTACCAGAATTAATGAGCTTCAAAATAAAATGGAGCTCAACTTATTTTCAAGGGAATAATTATTCTTAAAGAGGATCTGAACGCCCTCTGTTTGACTGAAAATTTTTATTAGGTCAAAAATGGAGAGATACTATTTACTTATTTCTTTTATGGTTTTGAATTTCTTTGTTGGATAAAGTGGGTTTTTAAATGGCTTTTGCATTTATGCCATTCCCATGGTCTTTTGGTTTTGTTTCACCCCTTCTGTTACAGGAGAGACCTACCACTTTTCATGAGTCATGAGCTTATGATATGTTCCTCAATTTCACTCCTATGTAACCAATACCAGGTCCGCTGTGCTGATTTTGATTTAGTGCCATACCAATCCAAACCCATACACCTCCAACCCCACCACTTACCCAGTTTCAAATCAATATGGGGAGTGGGATTCTTATGCTCTCTATTTTGTTCTTATTTGGCTTGGCCGGCTGGCAATGGATACTGTACTGCCAGGTCCAGCCAGGATAAAATCCCCCTTTTAGGCTTTGGATCTCAAAACAATGGGGGAAAGGATAAAAAGCAAATGAAAGTCAATACTTTTCTGTTTGATTGGGATGAAAATTAAGGTGAAAAAGTATGCATGGCAGAGGCTGATTGGGGAGGGGAAATTACTATACATTTTGAGACCCACCTTTTTTTTTTAAATAATAATAATAATAATAATAAAAGAAAAACCCAAGTAATGAAAATTGAAGAAATGGTGGAGGGAAATTTTGTTAGGGTCAAAAATGTATTTTGGTTTTACTTAATGTTGATTACTGTTTTCTGTCTCTAATCCTTATTATGATACTTTTTGAAAACCAAAATCATTCTTCATATTTTTCTTCTTCTCTCAGTGATGACAAGAAGCTTATTACACTGAAATATTATTGGAAAAAGGGCGTAATATCCAGCAAATGTGGTTGAATTGACCGGTTTTTGTGCTCAAATTAGTGACGAACACCTGTCTGCATTGGATAGGATTTGATGATTCGAACAAAGATACTTTACCAATAAAAAGATACTCCTTTCATTAGTACTTAAAAACTTTCTTAACTTTCTTATGTATCATGATTAAGCTTTTTTAGGTTGACAACTCACTCTCATATATCGATGAGACAACTTTTAAAAATGCAATCAACCAAAAAGGGAGGCCTGGTTGGAAAGCTCGGCGGTTTATGCCCTTGTGTTTTCCGGCCAGTAATCAAATCCCGGTTTGACTACTCCTGTCCTCTCCACTGTCTCTTTACTTAGTGCATCCATTGGCTTCGCTCGACACCCTCTTTTTTCATATCCCATAACCACTTGCCCAGACCCTTTATTTCATGTTATAATTATTGAACAATCCCCTCTTTGAGAGGCATCATTTTCATGCATATGGGGTCAGAACCCCCATCATCAAACCTTGGTCCCACAATGGATCTCGATGAATTGTGATCCTCCATCATCGGATGGTGACAACCATTCATCAATTGAATTTTAAAGATAACGAGTGATTGCAGTCCTTGAAAAATAAGCTTAGCTTTTTTACTCGGCTGGTATCCAGAATTCCTGCTGATGGACTCTTTATGAGTTGCTTTAAATTTAGAGACCTTTCATCTGTTTGTCCCATAAATCTTAGAGCGGCCCACCCCCCTGCAATTGCATGTCATATGTCATAAAATTGACATACATTCTTGGTATAAACCTAAACTTAACATAACATAACAATTGATAACATTTTTTGCAATTTTTACACATGATAATAATTGCAGAGGCTCAACTTTGGGGCCATCACAAAATTCACACATAAAGCATTTATGGGGATTTTATCAGGAGCAACAGTTTTATGTGTTGCTTTGGGTGCAGAATAGAACTGTGCAGTAGTACCATTGCTTCGCTGTACAGGTGCCGTCTGCCATTCATGTGGACATGGTTTTGGTTCGGACTCCCACATTTAATACTACTACTCAGGTCTTGGAAGGTAAATGATTTCACCGTTCACTTCAATAGTGGATGCTTACAAACCATCTCTGAGAGCTAAGTGCAATTTGGCAGGACGAGGGTATATATGATGGTGTCTATGTATATGTGCCATTTTGTTTTTGCCACATCTCGCATATAGAGTGAAGGTAAAAAGGAAAATTGGGGGCAAGAAAATGATTCACTTATTTCTATTTTTGTAATTTGAATTTTTATTTTTTTGGTTGAAGACTTGGAAGCGGGGGTGGGATTATTTACAGGTGCAAGACATGTCTGCAACCAGAAACTTGATATTGCCGCGTAGCGTAGAATGAAAAAGGGGAAGGGGGCTAGTTAAATATTATGACATAATGAGAGAATCTGAAGAAAGGAGTTGTCCATGGGATTGCAATGAAAACTTTTCATCAATTCCATTTCCATCTAATCCATCCATCCGTCCATTCGAAAACTCAACTCTCATCAGGAAATGATAGCCAGCTAACCGACCTCGGACCCCACCCACCCTGTAATATTGACTGTGAAAGACAAAACCTCACCTTGCTAAAGGGCCTCACCTTCTCTTACTAATAATTCAGTTTTTAAAGGATGCCACGTCAGGAGGGGGGTAGGGGGGGACTGGGGAGTAGGGTGGGGGGGTGCAGAGGTGTTGTGTAGCAGGGGTTGGCAGGGGGAAGCAGGAGGAGCAGAAGCAGCAGCAGCACCTGATCAGCGTGGATTATGGGCCACTCGTGCATCTTTTGTTGCATGGATGGAACGTTCTGCTCTTCCTCCTTCAAAAGCAAGCTATCAGATCTGATTTCAGTCCATCCCCTCCCTCAGTCCCACTCAGATTCTTCTCTCTATTACCCCTTCCCCCACTCTTACCCCCCTCTGTTCCCTCTGCCCCTCGGTTCCGATCCCCATACCCATCCTTACCACCCTCGCACCTAATTATCTCTTCATCATCACTCTCATCATTCTTTTTTTTATTCATAATTTACTATGTTTAGGCTCCCACTTTTTCTTTTTCTTTTTTCTTTTCTTTTCATTTTATTTATTTTTTTTTTAAAAAAATAATAATTATAAATAGAAATTTGCATGCTGTTATTAAAATAGAATAGACAAACAGGGTAAAAGAAGACGCACACTGCATACCCCTTTAGCGTAGCGAGAAAAAAGGATTACGGAATTAAAAGCTGAAAAGAACACGAGAAGTACTGCAGCCGTGATAAATGGAAAAGCCTAACATGTAGTATTTTATAGTACAACTCACTGTCACCCGTACGGACCGGGACCTATGCATGCATCACCGTCAATTCCCTGCGATCACATGTAGCAGATTCAACCCTTCTCTTCATCTTCATTATTCACCAATTCACCAATTCACCAATTCACCAATTCATTCTTATATACTATTTCTTTCTGTCTCTTTACCCATAATTATCCCTCTTTTTTGTATTATGTGATTGGCATAACCATTTCTATCCGCTGGCGGGAGGGTTTGTTATTTGTTTAGGGTCTTCTCTTACCCAAAACAACTATTATCATAGCCATACAGCACCAGTCTGTAGTCTTCCTTGATTAGCTTTGTCTTTTGCTGAAAATTGAGGCATTAAAACATAAGAGATAGTAACAATTCTAATTCACCCCCAAACCCTCCTTAAAATTGGAGAAACCTGACTTTTGAACTCTTTAAAGCAGAGGGATGACATTTTAATATGGTTGACCTTGACCCAAGGTTTTGGATGACATAGAAGGCAGATTGAGGTTCATTAAAAGGAGATATGTACCCAAAGGACATCCCTTTAATCAAAAGGATGTCCCATGTTTTCAAAACTGTTTATACAGGTAATGCATAGCATATACCCTAAAATCAATCCAATGCACCATGCTTTACAAAACAGAAGCAGCATGTTCTCAGAGTTAATGAATTTGGTCCGGGTGAACTGTGTTGGTTGCTAGAGAGGTGAAATAGTCCCAAACGGTGTAATATGAATATTTAGGAGTTTACCCCTCTCGTTTCTTCCTATAGCCCATACGTATATGAATATTTAGGAAAGAGGCTTTTTAGGCCAAGTTTGATCCCATTCCTCAGAAGGCAACCATCAAGTTAGGTTATGGTAGGGTGTTTGAATGGCGTGGCAAGCAGTGATGGGATGATTTGGTGGGGAAGATGTGATTGATTCCATATTGGATGGTATACGTAGAGATATATTGGATATCTGGAGACTGGATACAAGGATAGAGATAGAGCAGGATGTAGATAGGGAGGGAAGGAGGGAGAGGACGGTCAAAAAGGAAGGATCCTAGGCACTGTACACGCGTCAGCAAGGCACCACTCCTTGTACTCAATTCGTCGTCTTCTTTGCGACACGTGTCTCGGGTTTATTAGTCACTACGTCTACCTTGGCTACCGTCTCCAATCCTGTGTTGTGTTTTAAGGAGAGGAGGAGTATGTTAAATTTTAAAATAATAATAATTAAAAAAAATAAAAATAAAAATAAAAAAAAGGAAAAAACAAAGCAAGAGCGAGTTGTAGGAGAGTAGCAGTAGACTTTTGAACAAAAAAATGGGACCAATGTCCTGGGCATAAATTGGAGGTTTTTCGTGGACGACACGATCCGAGTCTAGCGCTCCTCCATCTTTTCTCTCTCTGTTAAAAGGAAAAAAGCTCTCATCTTTTTTTAGCCATTAGTCTTCATATGGCAATGGAAGATCATCATCACTATGGCATGGCTGATCTACGCCAGTTCATGAACACCAGACCCCATTTTCCGCCTATTCCACACCACCCAGACCTCTTCCCCGCCCATCATCACCACCGAACTCTCACTCCAGCTCAACCTTACGACTTGATGATGGTGGGTCGTCAAGTTACTCATGACATGATGTCTCGAGGCCTTCATGATTTTGTTACTGATTCTGCCGCTCCTCCTCCTACTACTACTGCGACCAACACCAACACTGTTGTGCCTACTTCCAATGCCACTCTCACTGGCTTAGATGCCGACGCCGCTTGCCTGGGAGGCGATGCCTCCACCGGAAGGTGGCCCAGACAAGAAACCCTCACCCTTCTTGAAATCAGATCTCGTCTTGATTCAAAATTCAAGGAGGCAAATCAAAAGGGTCCATTGTGGGATGAGGTTTCAAGGTATACCCTAATTCAACTTATTAGATTTTTTTTTTCTTTAAATTTTTGTGTCGGTTGAGGTTTTTTTTTTTTCTTCATCTTTTATTCAAACTTCTTTTTTCTTCATCTTTAGTTTCAACTTTTCAGTTCACTGGTTTTGAGTAAGAAAAAGTTGATTTTTTGGTACAAAAAATTGCTGAATATCTACTGCACTTAGTCCATCTTACACCCGTCGAGTTCAGTCTTCACTTTCTATGCAAAAAGAATAGGTTGCCTTTTGTATGCTAAGCTACACATTTACTGTGAAATATCTACAGAAGCCCCAAACAATCATCCTTGTTTTGATAGTTGCTAAGCAACAAAAGCACATAATATTAATTGTGCCTCTATGAAATCCTTTGTGGCTGCTTTATATTATTTTCTTAATTAGTTGGTTACTTCATTGATTTGTCTTATTTTTATTTATTTATTTTTTTTTTCTGTTGTAGGATAATGTCCGAAGAACACGGCTACCAAAGGAGTGGAAAGAAATGCAGAGAAAAGTTTGAGAACTTATATAAATATTACAAGAAGACCAAGGAAGGGAAGGCTGGAAGGCAAGATGGTAAGCACTATAGATTCTTCCGACAGCTTGAAGCCCTCTATGGAGACACCAGTAATGCGGTCTCAGTCCCAGAAAATCACCTTGCTGGAAGTAGTCTCACATTCCATACTGCAACCAACCTTAACATAGCCACACAGAATCAAGAAATCTTTCAAACCCCGAAGCTTTGTGATAGTCTTAGCCTCTCTAACTCCTCTGACTTTGATACTTCCTCTTCTGAAGATGATGATCACAATAATACTGGGCCGACGGAGAATGGTTCAACCGACAAGAAAAACAGGAGGAGTCGAAGGAGCTGGAAAGTGAAGATTAAGGACTTTATTGACTCACAGATGAGGAAGCTCATGGAGAAACAAGAGGCATGGTTGGAGAAAATGCTGAAGGCTCTTGAACATAAGGAACAAGAGAGGATATTAAGAGAGGAAGAATGGAGGAAACAGGAGGCGGCTAGGTTAGATAGAGAGCATAAGTTTTGGGCCACTCAGCGAGCATGGATTGAAGCTCGTGACGCTGCTCTGATGGACACCTTGCAAAAATTAACTGGTAGAGAGCTAAAGGTTCCATCTCCAGAGGAGCTAATGGCAACCCAACACCGAAATCCTGGGGAAAGGCAGAATGAGAATGGAAGTGAAACAGTGAGCAACTCCGTGAAGGGTGACAGCTGGCCAGAATCTGAGATTACAAGGCTAATGCAACTGAGAACCAACATGGAATCAAGGTTTCAGCAAGCTGGGTCTTCAGAAGAGGTTCTCTGGGAGGATATTGCAGGCAAGATGGCTTGCTTGGGGTATGATCGGAGTGCCATAATGTGCAAAGACAAATGGAATAGCATCAATAATTATCTTCTGAGAACCAAGGAGTGTAACAAGAAACGCAAGGAAAATTCTAGAAGTTGCACTTACTTTCTGAGCAATGAAACATTATACAATCAAGGAGGAGCCTACTGTGAAATCAGTGAGCCAGGCCCGGAGATGGCCAGACTTCAACCTAATGAGGGCTCCCCGCCTTCTAATTCTAATGCTGGCAGTGCAGTGCCTGATAGCTGCTTTCGCTTCCTGATGGCGGATGGGAATCTATGGGAGAATTATGCCTTGAAGCTCAACAAGGGAGACAACCAGTGAGTTAAAAACAAATGACAATTTCTGATCAGGAGGTATGTAAAGTGAGGGACAAGGTGGCTGACTTGTTGAGAGGCAAGGGATTTGATAATGCTTCTCTTTAGATGTGGGACATACTATGTCTAAGCAAGTAGCTGACTGAGAATTTATATATAGAGATTTGATGTTTAATGGGGTCTTAGGGGATGAACATTTCAGGAGGAAAAATAATGGATTTTTTCTCATGAGTTTAATAGGGAGAGGAGTCTCAATATTGATCTTCATTATGGGGTTTTCTGAAACTTTCTTTTTATGCCAAAATTTTCCTTTGTACATGCAACTGGTTTTATCTGTTTTTCTTCTTTTTTTTTCCCTCATTTTTATCTTCTCTAATTATCTGGGAAATACTAGGATTATTAACTTGTCTTTTTTTTTTGACTTTTAACTTACTGAATTACAGGTTAGCAACATGTTCATGTGTGAGTATATGTTTTAGATCTTTCTTATTTTAAATGAATTTGTAGTTGATTATGAGCAAGATTCGCTCTTTAAACTTATTGTTCCAGGACTCCCTAATTGCCCCTTCTATATTAATTAAACTCTGTCACTCTACTCTACTAGACTGCATGTTTTTGTTTTTAAGCATCATGCTAAAAATACATTTACTTTGGGGCTCTTTAGGTAAGTTTTCTCTATTTCCCAGTTGAAAAAGGACACATTGCAGCTGAAATTGGGCAGTAAAATTGATTTGGAAATTGAAGATCACAGTTTGGCTTCTCTGATGGGACTAACGTTTTAGGCAGTGCAATCAACGAGAATTTTCAGGCATTAACAAAACAAGAATGCCGGTCAAATAAGTACCAATTCCTTTATTTGAATTGATGGTAGGGACTGGGTAGCTCTTGAATTGACCATTATGAATGAGAAAATTAAATTTAGGTAAAGAAACAACCATGCTAAGCTCCCATGCAAAACTACAAGCCAACTTATATGTTCAGCGATGTTGAATTGTGATGCAGCAGGAGGACTTATACTGATCACCTTTACCCTTTCTTTCATGCCATTAAACAATGGTTTTGTTGCTAATATCATAAGAAACAAGAGAACCTAGTTGTCACTCACCAACAGAAGAGAAACCAAGAAAAGAAATATAGAAACACTACTTTTATGAGCCCTAAACCTTTCTTTTCCCTTTCGGTCCTAATCCTTTGAAACCCATCCTCAAACTAGCTAGAATAGTATTGATGAATGTCCTAAAACTAAAAGAGAAAGCACATATGTATATTCCTGATCACTTACTGCAGAAATATGACGCTTAACACAACATTTGCATCCCCACTGATCAAATGGAAATCTCTTAAGCCAATGAAGCCTCCCCTTCAGGAAGATGAAATCACAGTAGTCTACACCGAATGGTATGCTTGTGACCGACAGAACATACAAATAAATAATGGTAGCTTGCATTAGGCGATTAATCTATGGACAGATATAGAAATGGCATCCTTCATTTTCTACACGCTTGTCATGTTCATTGAGGTGTCTGTCTAATTTCAGATGTCATTGAACTTCAACACATGTTAATCAAACTTCAATATTTATTAGGTTAATCAACCCTGAATAAATGCCATTATGTTCAAAATTCAAATTTTCAAGATGGGATTTACAGATACTAATAAGCGGGGACATCCACAAAGCATGTGTGCATTATGGTGATATTTTCAAGGTTGCATTTGGTGGTAGAGGTATAAGGTACGTAGTGGTGTTGGTATGGCAGCCTGATGATCATGGTGATGGTACCCAAATTTAGTACCCCATAGGCAAGAACAGAAGACTACGGTCTGGCAAAGCTTTAATAAAAAAAATAAAAAATAAAAAGAAAGTGAAATAGAAGTATTTTAAAACAATGTCAAGATGAGGGTCGTGATGGTCCAATGATAGTTTGGAAGTGTGACGGGTCATGGAAAACTAAGATGTAACCCTAGCCTGTAAGGTCACTTTTTCTTTGGCAAATAAATATTTGAAATGAAAACTTTTAAATCAAGACTCAAACCTGTCATAGACATTTCATCAATAAAAAGGCAAATATATTTTAAATGCTAGTCTTCTTAAACACAATTTTTACCAACTATTTTTTTTCCTTATAGATATAGAGAGAGATGAAGGTGAAGGTTGTAAGGCTTGGCTTCAAATAATAGAATAGAATAAAGGAATGGGTGGGGAGAGGGGGCGTTTGAGGACTTATTACATGATGAACCAGGGGCAGGGGTGATTTAACTTGTGGACAGGAACTGCCGTACTTGGGAAAGAGTTAAGAAGCTTCCCCCAAGAAGAGCCAAACAAAGGGGAGACATTACAGTCATTATCACAGTGAAGTAGCAGAGAGCTTTCCTTCTTTCATCAGCTTTTCTTTTATTTCTTTCCATCTCTCTCTTTTCCTCTTTCCTGAACCCTGAACTCAGCTTGCTTGCTTGTCCCGAAGCCTATGGACATTAGCAGTTAAAAGGAAATCCATTTGCGTTTCAATTATTGAAAATATAAATGATATAATGTAAGTATTGTTATACAGCTTTCTAGTCTTTATTTTACTTTGCTGGTGCAATTGATTTGACTAGCTACTCCTCCAGCCATCTTCTGACATCCCCCTTCCTCATCTTTCTTCCTTTATTCATATCCCAAATTTGGAATTCTCCTGATTTCAATATTTTTGCCCACAAATAGCAACCCCTTTCATTTCTAATATTTTACTTCCCCTTTTTCTCTTTACTAAAATAGTAAATTTTTATTGGGCTCTATCTTTTAAGCCTAAAGTTCCTTGTTCTATACTATTTTTTACTCTTTTCTAACTTGATAGCCTAATATACAAGATTAGCACAATTTCTTATTTAATTAAATTTTTCCCTTGAAACAGACAGGGGCACCATGCTATTCATTTACCCAATGAACAAAATAATGAGGGAACAACAGAATTCCCAGTATTTCACAAATTCATCATCCAAATTTTATGTACAAGCCCATGTGATATAGTAAGAGTATATATATTCCTTTAATGTTTTAAGAGAAAAAAACAGGCCCAAGGGCCCAACTTTGCCTTAGGCCCAGTGAAATTCAGCTATGTAGGCAAAAGGCCATAGCTATCGGCTTATGAACACAAAAACAAATGAAAGGCCACCACGAAATACGGAGCCCATCTACAGACCCTACACATGGGTTTTGAGGTTTCCAACCTGCTAAAAAAGATCAAAATATAATTTACATCCTTCTTTCCCCCTCTTCTTTAGGTGCCAACTTCTTGTTTAGAGAAGATAAACAATGGAAACTGGGCGAGGAAAATCAGATGGACGAGGGAGCTGAGGAAACCGCAAGGCCTAAATTAAGATTTTTGGCCAGTAGGCTTCATTGGCTAGTCCCCACTATTTAAACGTTAACAGATGATAAAATCCAGAACACATTTACATCCACGCCCTACTGACTAAGATCAGAAATTCAAGAAAAACACACAAGTGGCTCTCTGAGACTTACCCCATAGCTGCTTCTACCGGCACTGCCCTGGGAGTGGAGGTAGAAGAGAAAATCAAGGGATTTGTTTTGTCCCAAAAATAACAAATAAACTATTGTGTGAAAACCTAAAATTAATACTCGCAAAAGCGAGGCAGAATATTATAGTGTCTCACCATTGTTTTATCAGCTGCAGGCCTGCACCTAAGCAACCATCCAAACGAAAGTTGGGAAAGAAAAGGGGGTGTGTAACACGTGCGAGGGTTGGCTTTCTGGTCGTGAGTCATGACGGGCTGAAATTAGGAAGTGGCGTGAATCCTAATCACTTTATATTGATGCTTCTTTTCCAAGTTTTTTTATTATCAAACCACCCACCATAACCCCCTCCATTTTCCTAAAATTAAAGGTTATTCTATGCTATGTCCTACTAGTTATGACCATTCCGAAACGCCCATGTCACCAAAATGGTTCGACTCCTGTCTCATTAACATTTTTTAAAATTTTTTTTACTTCAGTCTCTCACACAATACTTCTACCCTATTCTTGTTTTGGGGCTGGTTCAAAAAACCATCTTGTTCTCTAGTGCAGCTTAAACAATATTCGGGAAGATCAAAATCTCATGTCACAGAAATTATGGTTGATAACAGTCTAGAGGTTAATATTCAAAGCTTCATATCCTCCTCATTATACGATTCCAAATTCTATAGCTTTCAAAGCGAATATTAGAAGGCTATGAATTAGGGTAATTATGTTCATATTTCATTACGAGGGTCACACAATTGGACCCCGATAAGAAGCTTTCAAAGTGAATATTAGCAGGCTATGAATAAGGGTCACACAAATGGACCACGATGAGGAGGAAAAAGCAAAGTGCATTCTAACCACGGCAGTGATTGTTCCAAATGACAATACTTTATATATTAAAGGTGGAAAAACACATTAACAGAGTTTTAATTGAAAAGCGTTCAAACTCAACAAGGCAACATCGCTCCTCAAGCTGATTATTCTACCCCCATTCAACTACAAGCATAAAAAGATCCGGAAGACAACGAAAAACACCCTAAACCTATGATGCCTGAGATGAGACCTTTAATGTCCCCCATACCTGCACTGCATATACTCTCCAGAGAAAAACAGAAAAGCAAACCGAACCCAAAACTTCATCAGTACTTGTAGTCCTTGACATGGAGGCTTTCCGCGGCACCCTCTCCAAGTTTGGCATCACCCTTGTAGGTTCCAAGAGTGGCCTCAGAGTTTGCCTTGCACCTTACCAGGAATGCTCCCCTGGCCTTCACAACATTTTCCTCCTTTCCTGACCAGGCCTTGAGAGTGCTCTGCTGAAGTGCACGTCCAAAGGAGAAGGACAGGTTCCATGGCTTCTTCCCCTTGAGCTTGTTCATGGCATTGAGGTTGAGAGTGGCCTCCTCCTCACTCTGCCCCCCAGACAAAAACACAATAGCAGGAACAGCTGCAGGCACAGTTCGCTGGAGGGTCCGAACAGTGTACTCGGCCACCACCTCTGGGGAAACCTTCTTGGCTTCTGATCCAGGAGTCACCATGTTAGGCTTCAACAGAGTTCCCTCAAGCAGAACGTGATGGTCATTCAGTGCTTTGTAGCATGCTGCCAGAACACGTTCAGTTACATAAGCACACTTTTCAATATCATGAGGGCCATCCACCAGGATCTCAGGCTCAACAATGGGGACAAGGCCATTCTCCTGGCAGATCATTGCATATCTTGCCAACCCATATGCATTTTCATGGATTGCCAACTCAGATGGCTCAGTAGGGCCAATCTTAAGCACAGCACGCCATTTAGCAAACCGGGCACCAGCTGCATAGTATTTTGCACATCGTTCACCAAGGCCATCAAGACCCTGGGTGGTAGTTTCACCATCAGTGCCAGTAAGCACAACTGTGCCCTTGTCTACTTTGATTCCGGGAAGAACTCCACCTTCCTTCATAACATCCACAAAGGGTTTGCCTGAAATTTAAAAAAGACAATTTCAGTACATCTGGAATCTTAAGTTCCCAGGTGGGGGGAGAGGACCCACTCAAATAATGAATTTTTTTTCTTCAATTATTTAGAGAAACATAAAAATATCGCAGGTATTATACTCAATTTCACAAAACTTGTGTGCATTGGCAAATAATTTCATCATACTCCATACATAACATAATAAAATAACTTAATGAACAGAACTCACAGAAATATCACCCTACATCTAAAATCTCAACAGATAAAAATACAATACCAGAGGCAGTCTTCTGATAGAGAGTCTCCTCAAAGAGGATCACTCCACTAAGGTACTGGAGGGCACCAGGAGTGCAGAAAAGGAGCTCACGGAGAGCACGCCTGTTTCCTTCAACATTCTCGACATTGATGCTAGCTAGCCTCTTGCCAATTGTGCCAGTTGACTCATCAGCAGCAAGAATACCCTTTCCAGGAGTGCCAATGTAGGCAGCATTGGCAATAAGCTCGTCTACAAGGTGTAAAATGTTAATTATTTTATTTCCATGCACAATATAAATAATAACATTAATGACAGAAATTTATGACCCCAAACACAAGCTTGGTTTGAGAGAAGACATAATAAAATCACAGCAGGCAATAGAATAGAGGACAAAGTCACCCTATTGCTTATCGGGCATAGGAAATTAATAGTAAACACGAAATGAACCCACGCCACATACAGTGATCAATTACAGCATTGATAGATAACAGGTCATTGATAGACCAAGTTTACTAGACAATTTCATACAAACTATTATCAACATTTGCTCACAAATAAATTCATTTTAATTCAAAAAACAGATAGTTTGCTTTATATAAGCTTTGAAATAAGGATTATGCATGATCCATCCACAAATGATCTAATACTAATCCTTTATTCCAGTTAATGCAAGATTTCCTAACATTGAATGCAATTTTGATATAAAAAGTATAAATGATAGTGTGATACACATATTTTAAACTAATCATATCAGGTTTTACAACACTATTATCTTAAATCTTGCCACTAATATTGTAAATCTGAAATATCTTTTGAGGTATGAATAATATATCTCTCCTTACTACATCTTAGCATCTGGGATCAAACAAAAACACAGATACCCAAATCCGTTTCGGCCTCTATGTTCAATAATCACCCCCTTGGAATTTTTGAGTATTGAAAATCCCAAAGCTATTTTAATTTGTTTTACTGTAAATATACATGCAACTGAACCACCGTGTGCTCTTGTAGAGTTGTTAAATACAAATTCATCTGAAACAACAGATCGACCAAAAGGTTAACAAAGAACTGCGGAAAGTACCCTAATATCATAGATCTACATTACCAGCATACTAGATTCAAAGAAAGATGATAACTTTTATATCTTTTTAAGTAGCAGTGACAGAGGAACAACATTAAAAAATAAATTGGGAAAAAAAGACCATGAAAGAAACCGAAAACAACAGATTTGAATGTTGGAATTGATAATTGACATCAGATCCCAATCTTAAAGAGAATAATAGACGAAAAAGCTCAGATCTG
Source organism: Vitis vinifera (assembly GCF_030704535.1). Taxonomy (NCBI): domain Eukaryota; kingdom Viridiplantae; phylum Streptophyta; class Magnoliopsida; order Vitales; family Vitaceae; genus Vitis; species Vitis vinifera. The sequence goes on from NC_081812.1 coordinate 19,002,429, forward strand.
AAGACAGAGAAACAGGGAAAAAGGACGAAGCACGGCATAAAGATCTAACAAAGAAAAAAAAAAGAGCTTAATAAACAAGAGCAAGAAAGCAGAGATTTTAGGGAATTGAACTATACCATGGTATTTTCCCTTGTAGCAAGTCATGGATGGATGATTAGATTTAGAGATTTGTAGAGAGAGTCGTTGTTAGAGATAGAAGAGGCGACACAGAGACTGAAAAGTGATGATCGGTTAGGGTTTTATTACAAGAGGGAGAGAGAGAGAGAAAGGGAAAGCGAGAGGGGCATCGAGATTTTCGCTATGCGCGTGGTTTATTTGGCTTTTTCATCACGTAACCGGTAACAACCCATGGGATTGGCCTTGGAGACTACGACCTTCCACGGGCGGTTCCTCACTTCTTTTACGCTTTTGCCCCGCCATCTACTGGGCCAGTGACGGTCTCGTATTGGGCTTGAAACATTTCTTTTTTTAAAAATTCATTCACTAACAATAACGGATAGTATCACTCCCCTAAAGCATTATATGATCTCCTGTATGACTATAAGATATGGAATTAGATCCTGACATGAAATTAATTAAATCGTTTTGAATCCAATACGATGAAAGCGGGGTTGGGCTCAAAGCTTGGCCCAATAGAAAGCCGAAATAGGAAAGGTCAAATACGGTAATCAAAACCTAAAGAAAACAAAGTGGGGACATCCAGAAAAAGCGTAGGAAAACAAAACAAAAGGCGAAAACCACCTGCGATGGAATAGGTGGGTCAAAACAAGGGGTAAAAAGACAAAAAAAACCAGGGGCATGGGAGGAGTAGGTGGAGAACGTAAAAACAGAGAGCGACGGCTTCACCGTGCGCTAGGGACCTTTAGGTTCCCAGCACCTTTCTTACGCCTGTGGTTTGTTCTCCTATTCCCTCTTCTTCTTACCCTTGCTGACACGCTGCCACCTTCCTTTCCTCGTCTCCCTTTTCCATTTCCACCACTTTTCTAAGCTATCTTCGTATTCTTTCCTCAATCCTATTTTTCATTTTTTATTTTTTATTTTTAACTGACAAATATAATAAAAATAAGTTTATATTTTCTCCGTTTCTTTTTTATACTGTGAAGACATTAACGTTAAAAATAAAAGGTAGGTGGATCAAAAATTCAAAATTAAAATTTATGAATGGAGGCGTGGTTGAGGCTGGCGGTTGGTGAGTTCTGCCCTGGGGGTCCGATTTCAACAACTCACAAGTCAACCTAACATTGTTAGGTACGCAGAACACTCGGCTCAGATCTACTTTCATGATATAAAATATAGTTGGGCAATGGACATCACTTTACAATAGGTCATCCTCTCACGCATGTGACCATATTAATATTTCTTTTCTCATCACAAAATTATAATCAATTTTCCACTCTCAGGCGCGTATATTATTATACGGCTTAATGAAGAGGAAAAAAATGAACACGGTGGACTGTCGTTTTAATTTGAATTTGACCTCCCTATAAAATTGGGGGAATCAATGCACAAACTCTTTGCCGGCATTTCTTATATGTCACTTTGATTTTTTATATATATGTATATATCAAAGTCTTGAAAAATAATGGTAATTTACTATTTTTAATGATAATTAACAGCTGGCATGAATTTTGAGACGTGGACATGATTTATTTATTCTTAAGAAAAGAAAGAGAAGTGGTGATGAGAATAAATCCGCAAGTGGCATGCATTATGCGTCTGGAAGATATAGACGTGATTTGATTTTGTGGCTTAGCCTGCTTTTGCGACCTGCCTTTTCAAAATCTATTAAGAATTGAATTGCTCCCTCTAGATTATAGCATTAATACTGCAGACAATTAAGAGTGCGTTGGATAGTAATTTAAAAAAGTGTTTCTAATTTTTTTTAACACTTAAATTTTTTTATTTTTCAAGTATAAAAAAGTTAAAACTAAAATCACAACCAAACGTATTATAAATCATTTGCTTTGGGGGTTAATATTTTTAAAATAAAAAATAAAATTCATGATTATATTTATTTCTTCAAACGTAGAGAGGAAATAAATTAAGATTGCATTGGAGTAGGGCTTTAGGACAAGTCGCTCTCATTCAAACCTTATCCTATTTATTAAAAATAATTTTCATCATTGTTCCATTAAAAAAAAAAATAAATGGGATGGGTAGCTGCCCTTCTCGTTATATTTTAATTTTTTTAATTACATTAAAATAATTATATTTTATAAATAATTAATTTTAAATTAAATTAATTTTATATATGATCAGGATGTACACAAAGAGCTAGGTGAGAGATAAGATAATACTTGAACTCATCCCTAACCCATAATGGGTTTTCAAAAAAATTTCACTCATCCTAAACCCATTTAATCAAATTTCAAACTCGTCTCATTAGGAGTAGAGTGAGACGGGTACCCGAAAAAACTCATTTTATTACCATCCCTGTTAATAAATGAAAATATTAAAAAAATTATTTTTTATGGTTGAATGTCATTATAAGAGATAAAAAAAGAAATGTGAAAAAATTTTAAAATATTAAAAGATTTAAAATTGTGGAAATTTTATACAATAATTTAAGTTTCGTTTCCTTTAACCTTATCATGCTTCCTTTTTATATTCTATTTTTTTCTCAATCTTGTCAAAAACCAATTATATTTTATAAGAAATATTGGTGGTGCGGTGATGGCGTGACAGTAACAAAAAACCACATGAGGCAAAAGGCAAAGTCTTTTAATGGATTCACGTGGGTAATTGAAAAGCATGGATCCAATTATAGAGAGCAGTCTGGTAGATGAATGATTTCTCCAAGACTAAAGATTGTTGTAGTCATAGGCTTGTGGGTTGATTCTTAATCTAGATCCATTGAATTAAAATCACATGGAACACTCATTAAGCTTCCAGAACAAGGCTTAGCGTTGGCGATTTCGACATAAATGTTTTTAAATTTATAATAATCAAAAAGGCAATTTTTTTTTTTATGTTTAAATTTTTTTATTATAAAAAATTAATTATTATTATTATTATTTTTAAAATCTTTCTAGAGTTGAGGTGGCTATGAGGTGGGATGATGGTTATATTTGGATGAATGATTCTTATGGACAAAGGAAATTAAAAGAATGAAGGTATATAATATTTTTTTGCTTTTAATTAAATTTTAAAATCAAATTAAAATTAATACTTACCAGTTACCACTTCCACATATTCCATTTGGGCTTGCCAAACAAATCATACTTGAATCTTTCTTGTGAATATCCAATGATTAAAAAAAAATCACTAACAATTATAAAACAAATTCCATGAATTTTTATTTATTTATATAATAATTAGAAATATTTTTTTATTTTAAAAAGTATTTGCCAAATTAAAATATTAAATGTATCTAATAATTATAAAAAAAAATAAATATATATATATTCTCGGGTTTTTCTATATTTCGTGAAGGGCATCTATATTTTGCACTCTTTGTTGTATTATAATATTTATTATTAAAAAATTATAATTTCTCTTACGTTTAATAATATTCATAATTAAAATTTATAAATAAAATTTTAAATAAAAGAGAGACCTATTATAGGTTGAGGATATGTTGGGTCGGATAATGGCATATAATAAAAAAAATGAAATTAAAATAATAAATTAAAAGAAATTGTTTTCCTAATTTCAAAATTCAAACTTTTAGATTTCATCAATTCCCCATTACAATTATAAGCTTGCTCATGATTTAATATTAATAAGGCTTATTATATCAATTTTAATGAAGGCGCCCACAGCCAAAGATAGCCTGGGCCCAATAGATATGACCCTCTACTTGTCGGCCCACTTGGCTACTGGGAATGATACGGAGGATGACCAACTTATTTAGAGTACGACTTATTTAACAAGAGAAAATAACAACCGCACATTTGTTAACTCGTGTCCTTAATAATTGTTGTATAATGTCTACATTTGTTAGAGATGGCCAGCTACTTGTTGGGAAAAAGGGTTTCTTGAATGTAAAGATGGAAAATAACTTCAATGACGTGTTGTTGGTGATACACAAAATAGGTATGTGAAGATTGAGTATTTTGTGAAGAAAGAAACTCATCTCAACCCTACACCAAGAAAGAAGGTATCTTCTAGGTACCACCGACTAAAGGGTACTTCCCTAAATCACCACTAAATTACTTATAAGATTGTACTGATAGAACCGTATTTTCTAATTTGGAATTTAGCCAAAAAGTCTGCAAACACCGTGAAGACCAATTCCATGCTTCCAATTGTTATAATAAATAATGATATTTCTAATTTTATTAAGTCACGTAGATATAATATGATATATGACAAAGAAAATGAGATATCATATTTTATTTTATTTTATGCTTTGAGTGATAAGATTATATAAGTTACATCATAATCTATCTTTATCTTTAATCAAACAAGGAATAGAATAACATTTATTTAGTCTCTTTTTTATATTTGAATATTTTAATTTAAGGATATTATATCCCATTATATCTTACCTAATGAGATAAAATATATTTCATCAATCAAACATAATTTCTTGTTATTAATAAATAAAAATTAATTCAAAACAAATTAGATACTCATATATTTATGTTTAATTTTTAAAATTTCAAATAAATTGTTTTTGATATTATATTATTTAAAGTTGTTAATAACAAAATATATCTTTTAAAGAAAATATATTCATTCTTATTAAATGAAATTAAATATTGCCTCCCACCCGAATCTCTGCTCCGCCCTTGTATGTAGCTACACCTACATCCAATAGTTTCAAAAGAGATATCATAACCTATGGCTTGTTTGATCATAGAACATTCTGACCCAAATTTCATAGATTTGGGCAAAGGTGGTGAAGAGCAGCCTAACTATCACATATGGTGTGGGCTTGGAGGTGGGAGAAAGAGCTTCTGTTGAAGCTTGTTCTCCTACCACATTCCCCTGCGCTTGGCCTGCTACCTTCGCAACAGGCCTTGCGCTACTACTGCAGGATGTCCCAGAGGCCTGTAATTTGACAAATGATGTTACCCTAAGTCTATTCGACTAGTTGTTAAAGAGATTTAGAAAGAGAAATGAGACAAGGTTCGACAAGTGAAGTGGAGATCTTGAATCTTGAGAGACTCCCTGAGAATTCATGAGGGTTGTTGTCTTTGGGGGCTTGAGACGATTTTTTCTCAAATATCCAATTCAAAGAGGACGGTCTTTTTATGCATCGCTCTTCAGTTTTGGAGTATTACAAAGTGGGTTTAGAAGCGTGATCCGAAGCGAATCAGGGAGTGTTGTTGATGCAAGAGGCTTAAATTGGGAGAGATTTCGGATTGTTTTGGTGAGACGTTGAGCTGCCTTGGACCATGATCATTTGTGAAGGATATAGTAGGAAGAGTGGTGATTCAAGATTACTCTTGAAATTATTGATTATCTCTACCTTCTTACTAAATAATTTTTAGATCTAAGTACAGTTGATCAAACCATGATAATCTCGTGTGTTTTTGTTTTGTATTTTAATTGGATAATCATATCGGAACTTGAACTTGAGGAAGAAATCCAGGGGGCACAAAATCAGATGAAATTGCAGTATCATCATCCCAGAGTTCCAGGATGTGATATGGGGAGCCAGAGTTATGACTGTGATTAATTAAATACAACTAATTTTCCTCACACCTTAAAAGAAGTTAACATGGAGATTCAAAAGCCAATTTATCTGAGCCCCAAAAATACATTGCTTTCGACGAAATTGACAGCATGTATGGATGAAGAAAGAAAGCATTTAGAATATCCACTTGCCGGTGTCCCCCCAGCACAGATGGAAACCCTCAACCTCAAGTAACCTAATGCACCTACATGCTACGTGAACATCAATGTCAAACTATTATGATAATGTATAAAAACAACAAAAATAAGATTCGGATTGGTGGTGCTTTCAAGAAGCAATTCTATAAAAGACTTGGTTCCAAATGCTTGAAAGACGCTTCATTAAATCAGTGTAAAAAAACTTTTAAGTAGCCTATCCAGGTTGAATAAAGCTGACCAAACCAGGGGACTTTAGATTGGGCACCAGACAGGCAGACACAGTTACACTGCCAATAGAGGAAAGAGCAAGATTTACTGTACGGGCTTAGGAGGGGTTTAACAATGGGGAGAAGAGTGAGGGGAAAAAATGTCAAATGAAAGGAAAATTTTGAATGTAGCCTCATACTCGAAAGTCAGAACGAGGAAGGTTTTGCTTGAGAGAGAACAATCTGAATGAATAGGGTTTATGTACAGAGTAAAATTTTTACAACTCAAATTCATTTTCTCCACTCCAGTTGAGCATATTTTCCTATAATTCAGAAAGCAAACAATTTGCTTTTTCTAGAAAAGAAAATTTATATAGAATAGGGAATTCAAAGAGAAGAAACTAAGAATCAGTCAGGGTTCTTACAGGCACAGATCAACAAGGAGAACTCGACCTTCTCTTGTTCCTTATTCGTCAAATTCTTCTCCTCCAACCATAGCCTGCTGTCCAGTCCGCTCCTTGTCCTAAACATGAAAACAGCAGAACCGGATGATGGATTGAAGAACCAATCATGAACATCCCACATCATATCCACTAGCAATCCATCCACAAAGATGGTCTGGTTTCCCCGAAAATTCCACCTTAATCGCTTTACCTGAATTACCTTCTTGTTGTCCACGCAGACAGATAATACCGGATTCCTAGACCCTTCATCTTCTCCGCTACACTTGATCAGAATGTCATGGGCTGTTCCAGTGTCACAGAATTGAACCTTAGTCAAGTAGACGGCGTTACCAGAGAAATGCTCGCTCCTGGAAACCAAGGAGAATTTTGCAACAGGGATTCCATTTATGAGTTTTTTCACATGGGGTTCCACATCCATGTCTCCAAGGAGGAGACTAAGTTCCGAGTCAGCCAAAACTATGACATAAAACCCATTGATTGGTTCTGGTCCACTGTCATACTGAGCCCTGGAAAGATCCCAGAAGACTTCAATTCTTGAGTCGCATAATTCGAAAGTCCTGGTGCCCCTATTATTTCGAAATTGATGAGAGACTGCATTGGATTCGAAAGAAGAGGAGAGGTCGTTGCTGATTTTAATGCTGAAGCCTTGTCCAACCAGGTTGTTGCACCAGTTGAGAGTGATCAGGAGCTGCTTTTGATTGGAGAGCCTAGCCTTGTAAATACATGTAACTGCCTTTTGGATTGAAGGGATGAGGCTTGGGGAGAGACAAGCCTGGTTTGAAGGGCCTGAACAGTAGGAGTCTGAAACTTTAATGGCGTGTTCGCTGTAACAAGATGCTATGGTTCTCATTTTAGAGAACTGCCAAGAAAAAGAAAAGGAAAAACAAAGATTAAATTGAGGAAGGGTACTTTTAATATAGAATTGCAACAGTCAGCACAGGGGGGAGAAGAGAGAGAGAGAGAGAGAGAGAGAGAGAGAGAGATACTTCTCTCCCTTGCCTTAGCTGGAAAATTTTCAGAAACTCAAGGCTGGGGAAGATGGGTGCTCTGTGTTTATCCTATGTGACCTGTCCCATCATTTTCTAACATAATTGTGGGAGCAAACAAGTAGAGACAAACTAAGGGAAAGAAAGGAAGCCCAAGTTCCTAGACAGCCCATTTACATTAAATAGGAATCCCCTTACCTTAAAATTTATTATATGAATATGGAAAGAAGAAGAGACCAAATACCACTTTATTCAGCTTCTTACGCTAGTTCACTCTGGTGTATTCAAGAAACTAAACAAAATATTTAACAAAAAAACAAAGTTTGACCTGATCTGATTCCTCTTATTAAAACTTAATTGTCTTAGTTTGGTGATTTCATGAATCTCTCTGAAGTAATCAAATAAACACACATCTGCGAAAAGGGGAAGAGTTGGTAAAGATTTGATCAAAGGGTTTAACAATTAATCTAAGTACATAACAACTAGTATTAAATTAATAGGAGACAAGCAAATGCCAAAAGTAGCCAGACAGTAAATTTTGAAAGATGCCATGTCGAAGCGTGGAATTGGACAACTTTAAATGCTATTAGATGAAACAGGATTGAGCTGACGATGGTGATGAATTGTCGATGGCGAGAGTTGGGGCCACAAATTTAAAATAGTCTGGAGATCCACCAATTGCAAGTCTAGAAGTTCAGATTTTGATATATCCCGACTCTATATAAATTGTTTATTCCAATGTGTAAGATTAAGACCTTGAACTCCTCAAATAGTTGAATACAAACAATAATACAGTTGTAGTTGAAGGCACATTAAATTCTGCTTGAACTTCCTTGGAAGAGCTCTGAGGAGAAGACTGATCAGAGCCCCAACCCCACAGAGTGAGGAACCATATTTCACCCATATGAAAATCCCTCTTATATTTCTGATTTGGATTAAAGTTTTATACTGGAGATGAGGTTTGGGGTAGGAGTGAAGCTGTTTCTGCATGTGAAATATCCCCATGTGTTTCTGATTCACATTAAAGGCATGCACTGGGTGTGTCTGATTTGGGGGGTTTGTGGATAGGAGTGAAGCTGTTTTTCCATGTGAAAATTCCCATATATTTCTGTAACGTATTAAATTTTTGCAATGGGTTGTTTTCAGGGTTAGGGTAGGAGTGGAGTTGGTTGGATTTTGGTGGAAGTCCTGCGCTGGAGATTTCAGGGTTGGGGTAGGAGTGGAGTCGTTTAGTTATTGGTTAGTCAATGGGTGGGTTTGAAATTTTCAAATGAGTCTCAGTATTCATCTGGCCTCAAGCTCCCATTTTGGAAGAAGAATAACATAAAAAAAACACCCATGGACAGATTTTAATAAATTGCAATTGTCAATGTTACCATCACACCCCAGTTTATATTTAAAATCTATGACAAAAATGAACCAAAGAACTGGTTATGCTACACTTCCTTTTGTGCTTGAAGAACCTTTTTAGCTAGAAGGGGACAAGAAGAGTCAGGTTAACCGAGAGAGAAAAAGTTGATGTACATGTGATTCGAATCAGTATCGTACATCAATGCACTGATGTACATGTTTTTTGATGGACCTTCACTTGGTTGATAAAGAAGTAGCACGGTGGGGTTCAGTAGTTTTGATTCTTTTCAGCTATGTCTATACATAATGTTTAGGCTGCAAAACAGGGTAGGTCTAAATTGAGTTTACACAATAAACCAGAATTTGCAGTAAAATTGGGCATTGGTGAAGGGAATCCTCAGTATTGAAGAAGCAAAAACTCTAACCCGCAAGAATTGCCCCCCCATAGCAACCCCCCAAATACATCTAACTATCAACAAGTCCAGTTTTCTGCATTTTGAAAATATTTCAAGGTGTGGTGCGATATGCCTCTTAACTAAAATTGATCAGAAGCATCAGTTTGATGCGTTTCAAGGCAATGATTGTTCATTGAACCGGTCATGAGCAGGGAAGACAATAAATGAGAAAAAGGTATCCTATTATGTCTAACAATCTGTGTGATCCAAATATTCATATAATCACATATCACTAATGATCCTACAGTCTGAGGCAAAATAAACATACACTTCTATAATCATAGAATGATGTACCAGTTACTACTAGGAGTTCTATTTTTTTGGTTCCCAAGTTTTTAAAGCAGTCTTTTTCTATTTAGGGCTACTTAGTGCACAACCTCAAATGAACAAAAACCGAAATAATCCAAGCAATTACCTAATCACCCGTATATACATTGCTTATGATAATATAAATAAGAAATAGAAGCCAACTAAGGATATTCTTTACTTATGAAACCTCTGTCATCCTCACAAGCTAAGAAGCATTCTTTCTTTTGCATAACAATCTGTTTTAAGGTGGGAATGGCCCACTCCAATAAATCTTCAAGCAAACAATCATAACAATTTAACCTAAGGGAATTTTAGGCAGAAAGACTTCCTCAGCCAGCTCACAGATTTTTGTTCTTTCAGAAGTTGGAATTTATTCTTACATGATACAAGTAGTTATCATACTTTTGGCAAGTTGCAACAGCATAACATGCAAATCAAATAAATTCCAAATGCCAAATCAAAATACTAGAAGATAAACTAATGGACAAACAAAGTGATGACTCCCACAGTGGAGAAAGAGTGAGATTCACATATTTTTTAACTGAATACTCCTATGATGCTGCTGCTATAATTATCGAACTTCCAGATTTGGAGATAGAATGCAGCTCCAAAAATCTTTAGAACAGTGGATTTTAAGAATTTTTACTTGTGCCACAGCAAGAAAACTCCCTTTGTTTCAATGTAAGTCATTTGTAGACAGAACTCGTGTTTTAGTAGGTTGCCCCATTAAGCAAATTAGTTCAACTTCACGTGATGGAGACTCTCATCTATAAAATCTGTGTGGTCCGCCTAAGTTCTCTACCTCAAGAAATGGTAAACCACTATGAATATTGGTTAATTAAAAATTTAGAATTAATTACCAAAATAGTATATAAACTACGTTGCACAAACGGATATCCAACAATGAATATATTTTTTCGGTAGTATTTTAAAACGTGAAGGACTTTGTGGAGTGGTAGGTTTGGCATGGGCCAACCAATGGTCTTTTATGTATATTAAAAAAAGCTTCCTCACCATATTAAGGGAATAAATAGAAATGTTAAACGTAGAAGCTGCCACTTTCTCAAGTGATCTCCATGGCTAGAAATTGAAAAGGTTATATGTGATCCAGAAAGGAACTCAATATAGCTTTGGAATTAGCACTAATGACACAAAACAAAAGCAGTGAGTGATTCCTAGCAGCATCTCTAATGCATTAGGCAATCAGCAAGTTGATTGTTCTCCCTAAAAGTATGCTTAAAGGTACTTGCTCTCCACTCTGCCATTACCTTTCAATACAAGATTGTACATTTGAATAAAGCTATTGGATTTGTGAACCCCATCCGAGAGATAAGAACTTCAGTGTTACGACCCATCAATCATAGGGTGTGGAAGTTTTATCCACCTAACTCCTTTTCCTCCCCTGTTCCCATTCAAGGAAAAGCCACACATTCTCACAACTATAATGCCCACAAGAAATCAGGGAAAAGGGACATCTTTATGGTGTCTAATTGCCGGAAGACTGCTTCCAGATAAGAAAACGACTTCCTTTTCTTGAAGGAAAATTAGACAGATTCCAAAACGTTGAGTCAACTTCAAAAGAATAAAGAAATAAACAAAATGGGGTGGCGTGGTGCTCTCCACCATCTACCTTCTGGTAATATGAATATCCCCAGAGCCACATGAGGGGGCAAACCCACTAGATACGCCAACTAGGAACCTCTAAAATACCATGTTAAGCAATTATATGCACTCAATGATGATGATCATGGCACAAGTCAACTTGCAGAACCAAAAAATGATTGTGACACCAACAACACCTTCCTTAATCCAGAACAAACAGTTTGATCTATCCCAGTGAAAACCGATTGTAGATCATATAACAATTCCCATAGCTCAGAGTCACTGTATAATGAACTGTGGTATCTATGCGTTGGCTGGCTGACATTTACAATCATTTTGGCATACAAAATCTGAGCCCAAGGAGGGCATAATCCAGGATAAGTAAATTACTCAATCTATGCTTCCAATAGCTTCTCTTGTAGGTCTCTGCTCAGGGACCCTTGTGGGAGAAACTAGCATGCAACAGGGGTGGGTCCCCTGGAAGAGTTGAAGCAACCACCCACAAAGCAAGATCCTTCAGAAAAAGCAAACAAAAAATGTTATTCCAACCTCATAGCCAGGGCCATGTTTATTCTTCCCCGTTCTGCAGAAGACTCTCACATTCTCCCACACTTCTTAAGTTGTAGGAATAATTCTTGCAACTAGGAGCATTATGACAACATCCTTTTATCATTCCAAAGATTTGTTGACAACTATCACTCATGCTCAAGGACCATGATTTCTCCCACAAGGTTTTTCTGGTCTGGAAAATAAACATTAATCTCTTAAACCCCTGGAGAGCTCAAATGGCCATGTTCCCCCTACCCTTTCTTTTTTTTTTTTTAATGTAGTTTACATGGCTCCAGAACTAAATCTACCATTAAAAGAAACGAGGATTTCAATAACAGTAATTGTGGATTGGTGACTTCTTTTCTTAAGGGGAGAGTTGGATACCTTGATCTCTATGTTTTGGCATTTGTCGGCTAAGCTAATTCCAGTACAATCTACAGTAACAAGTTTTGCTGGCCCCACAATCCTCACCTATAATAGATCCTAAACAATTTTAATTTGGAGGATTAAGAGGGGGAAGTAATACAAGATGAAAAACTTTAGAAATCAATTTGGAGGATCCAATGGACTTCAAGTAGTTGATGTCTCACTATTTCATGCAATGTGTCTACCAATCTAATGACAAGCTTGTTCTTGAGCCTTCAAAGTGAATAGGCATGGGTCCAAATCAAAACTAAGGATGACCCATATGGAAAACCTTGCAAGCAAACCAGGTTTCAGTGGAGGCAAAAAGTCACTGCATTCTTACTGGAGTGCAACATAATTACCATAAACTATTTGAGTGTGACATGCCGACTCCATTGATGAGAGGTCTGTGACAATGCAGTTAGTGCAGGAGATGATGAGATCCAAACACATGATGGAATACCCATGAGATAGTACTTGTTTCAAGAATTCTACCTATGCTTCAAACCTTGGTGCGGAAAAGCCAGGCAGACTTGTTTTTGGTCCTTACTTGTACACACAGCCAATCAAGCTGAAAACTTGCTGGCTAACTCGGGATGCTGATTTGAAATGGACAAAAAAGACAAAAATTTCTTCAAGGGCTGACGAGAATTATTATATGATGGTTGTAGATGAAGCATTGTCGGGGTGTGCCCCCCTCAGTATCCCTTTCAATAAAAGAAGAAACTTACACTCCAACTACTATAGAAGCTAATCCATATAAAAGAATTAATTATAAAAATAAATAAATAAATAAATAAATAAATAATCCTGAAGATGTAATTCATCCATCAAACTTGAGTTATAGTGTGGGTCAACTAACCCACCTGTTCAACTAATTCAAGGGGCTTATAAAATCATTAACCGGATCACTGAATTGATGATGACCAATTTGTAGCTCGGATGCAGATTAAGGAAGTTGGGTTCAGGCATTGTCTTTGTATCACACCCTACAGCAGTCTTAAGACTTGTTCAAATCAGAAAGGAATGGGCCTCCAGCAGTCACAACCAAGCTTAGTGGGGCAAGTAACACTACTTTTCAGAGGACTCTAAGCTCTCATAAAAAGTCTAAAAAGTCCTAAGAAATGCTTAAAAATTGCTTAAATGGTGCAATTTTTAAAAGATTCATTTTGTGCCATGGGTGAGAATTGCTTAAAAATAATAAAGGGAATAAATACCTCTTTCATAGAGCCCAAATGGTGCAACCATTTTGGTGGCATCACTGGAAAATGGAGGAACAAAGACGGACCCCTTTTTGGCTTCTTCACTCTCGGAGGATCGAAATCTCATCCAAACCAAATTCTAAAACATGGCACTAATATGTACCTGTTAGACAATAAATATGTTTAACACCAATGTCAGCCATGTAACCCAGTTTGTATGAGGGCTGGAAATTCAGATTTTTGAGTGAAATAAGATCTTTGATTTTGTATTTCTTCTTTTGCCTTTTGTTTCTTCCTTAGGCTGGTTATCGTGGCCCCATAATTAGTGGATTTCTTGCGACATTCCTGGAAATTGTAATTTTTAAAGAAAAAAGAATCAAATAAAAAAAGGGAAATCAGACATTTTTGAGAAGTTTCAGCCGTGGATTTAACCATGGAGGGATCTTCCGATGGACTATTGCTGGAAAATTTTCAATGCTGGAAATCTAATATTCATAACTTACCTGATTTGGGCACCGTTTTCATTCAAGATGATTATGCAAACCTGAGAAACTGTCCCATGCCTTCCTTTTGAGTTTGTATCAGGTACAACTCTCCTTCATCTTCTGTGATACGGTTAAAAATAGGTCAATTATTTTATTTTAAAAAAAATTAAATTAGTATTATTTATTTAATTCAAAATTTAGTAAGGTCAAGAGATTTCATATAAAATCAATTATTTTGTGGCTTTTTTTACCTCTGCAAAGTTTCTAAAAAACTCATAAATATTGTGTGATTGATTGTAATTATGTGCGAAATTAATGGATTTTTACTTCTGAATAGTTAGTTGATCAACACAAAACTTTCGGTAAGTGTGTAAAAATAGTTTGAAGTGATATAGAATATGAAAATATACATCAAATTAATAAATAAGATTAGCAATAATAATATTATAGGTGTGCAGAAAATATTTACGGTTTGATTCAGTTTATTATTGATTCCTTTTAAATAGAAAGCTTTGAATCAATTAAATTAAATTTTTTTAGAAACATTTTGCCCACCCCAAGCTTTTTATTTCTTTTTATTTTTTCTTTCCTTTAAACTTTCTAAAAGCCAACCATAGCAGTTGGAATTTCTCTTTCAAGTAATCCACGCACGGTTTATCACATCTATGTATATACACACACGGACATGGGCACATCGGAAGACATGAATGAAGGGTTTGCCATAAATATTGAGGATTGGTGTGTATGGTTGCAGAGAATGGACTTGCAGATCATGTTCTGAATCCACGGGTTTACTGCTTTATACACTTCGTGGATTGGGCCCATGTCTCTTTAAGTGGTGAGTTTTTGGGACTTCCATTTTCAATTGTTGCCCTCGACTCTATATGGTAGGCAGAGGGGAGGACATTAGCCTATAAATGCTTGAAAGCTTCTAAGCGTAGACACCCTAGGAGAACCAGAGAGAAGGCAGCACATCCTTCAAAAGGTCTATCATGAGTAATAAAAACCACCACCAGCACAACAACTTTCTCTGGTTTGTAAATGAAACTAAGTAATGAAAAATGGTTCTGAGATACAGGTTTCTTCTCCAGTCCCAAGCAAAACTTCTGCTTCCACACACTATGCTTTATAATAAGCCGCCAATTTAAAACCACACGGTGGATGATAGCTAAATGGAGCAACAACACAGAGACCACTGGAATCATTCTTCCATGGGGTGATTCTCCTCGGCCTGAGGTCGAGATACCTTGACTTTGATTTTTGGGAGGGTAAGAGATGGCTCCTTTTCGAGAACAGCTGGAGCTTTGACCATGTGGATGCCCTGCTCCAGTTCCTTTGCTGCCTCCCTTTGCTCCTTGGCTTTCTTTCCCTTCATCCTGCCAGAAATTTTCATTGACACTTCAGTATGAAGCAAAAATAATCTTACACTAATGATGAGGCAAATATGAAGAACCTGAGCGCATGGTGTCTGGCCTCCCTATCTACTCTAACTTTGTCAATCTTCTTAATTGCCTTTAGAGTGTTCTCTGCAAGATTCCTGTCATATCTCTCTGGCCTATTCCGCTTTCTCTCAAACTCAAAGGTTGAATCCTAGAAAATATGAAAAGAAGCAAAGAAAAGAACAGATCACCACCCAGTTTTATGGCAATGCAGTGGTAACTGCTGAGGAAGATCAAAAGAGAAAATAACCATAATGAACCATATTTACCTGTGTCATATCCTTTCCATGCAACCGCCTGTAGGCCTTTGTCCATTTTACTTTACGAGGATTCCTCTTCATCTTGAAGTTCTTGTGGCATTTAGATCTACAGAACCGAAAAATCTGCCAAAGGAACACTATTTAGGAAGTAGTGGCACTACAGTTGGGGGTATAAAACATTTTTTTGATGAGCAAACAATAATATATAAGAAGTGCCAATCAAAAAAAGAGGGGGCACACCCCAGGTACACGAGACATATTCAAAGGATGCCAAAATAACAAAAAAGAAACCACCTTACCATACATGCGCTCAATCACAGTCTCCCACTATCTAACACTCAACCAATCAATAAAATCTAGCAAGGATACAAGATCATCTTAGATACATTAGCGAATGCATTTGAATAGGGTACAAATAAGGGAGTCCTATAGCACTTGATCTGAGCATCAAATTCCCTCAAAGGAAGGGACCTTCGGTTTTGTTCTTGCCAATTATGCAAAACAAGTAAAGAGGAGCTATCCTCCAAATCTTCCTTCTATTTTTGCTCACAAAACTCTTATGCCATTATTTTAGCAAACATTTCACTGAAAATGGGAGGACCCAAGGAATACCAAAGAGAGAAAACAAAAAATGCCAAAGATCCTTGACTTTCCACAATGGATAAGCATTTGGTTAGCTGATTCTTTGGAACTCTTGCATGAACAACAATGATTAGCCAACAACCATCCTTTTCTCTTAAGCTAATCTAAGGTCATGATCCTTTCCCATGAAGCCTCCCAAGCAAAAAAAAACAAAAAAAAATCATTTGTAAAGGTGCTAAGAGATACTAACTTCAAGGAAAAAGATATTTCTCCATCCAACACCAGGATAGAGTAGAATGATTCCACCAAGAATTTTTCACTCTTGCTAGCCTCTCAATCAGCATATCTTCATTTTTGTTGCACTTCTCAAACACTTGAAGCTTCAAAAATAACTCCTCAATGCTAACTTCCAATCTTGAAATTGTCTTATGAAGCCCAAGTTCCAAACAACCTGCCCATTTACAACCTTTTTTTTGATAGGTTACCTGCCCACTTACAACCTCCCAGACATTCGTCACCCATGCCTCCTTATTAGCAATAAAATAGAAAAGAAAGGAGAAGACACACTTTAAAGGAGCATTCCCACACCAAACATCTTGCTAAAATTTGATTCTTCTTCTATTGACTACAAAAAACATTGTTCTAACCTTAAAAGCTCCCAACTTCATCTTATTGCCTTCTACAAGTCAACAGCATTTTCCACTATGACCCATCTCCAAACGAACTCATCCTCCAAAGCAAATCTCCAACACCATTTTCCAAGTAAGGCTTTATTGAGAGAGGACATAACACCTAACCCTCCTAACTTCTTATCTTTGCAAATGGACAACCAATTGACTAGGCAAATTTTTTCTCAATAGCTCCTCCCCTTCCAGCCCACACCCCACCCAAAAAAAGAAATCTCACTAAATTTTTTCCAAATCTTAAAGCCACTGCCTTAGGAATGACAAGAAGATAGATAAAATAGATAGGCAAATTGCATAGCGCACTTCAACGCAAATTGAGTCTACCACCCTTAGAGAGGTATTGTCTTTTCCAACAAACTAACCTATTATTAAACCTCCCATCAACCACATCTCACACAATTAGATACTTGAAAGTAGCCCCAGGATAAGCTTAAATAAGTAACTGAAAGCTTCCACACCCTACAAGCCAACAAACAAGCGAACTCCTCAACATTAGGGACAACCACCACTTGGATTAATTAGCTTTGGTCCTAATTAACTTTCAAGCTTGAAGAAGCTTCAAATCAAAACAAGACCCAATTCACGTAAATCAATTGATCTAAGCAAGGCTCCCAAAAAAGAAGGTATAATCAACAAATAGAAGGTGGGAAATCTCTACTCCCTCTTCTTTTCTACCTTCCACCTTGAAGCTGCAAATGAAGCAACCCTTCCCTACCTTTTGAAAAAGAATAGTAAGGGCATGCATGACCAACACATAAAAATAAGGGGATAGAGGATCCCCTTGCCTCAAGCCCCTCAAACTTTCAAAGAAACCAGAAAGTGTTCCACTTACCAAGACCAAAAACCACGATGTTAAGATATAGAACCAAATCCAATCAACTAACTTCTTCCTAAAGCCCATTTTACATGAGGCTACAACAGAAAGTTCCAGTTTCCATGGTTGTATGCTTTCTCAACATCTAATTTACAAACCACTACCACCTTTTCAGCTCCTTAATCTTAAATTTACAGCCTTGTTTGCAATTGAGCCGCATCCAAGATTTACCTCCCTTGTACAAAAGAATCCTAGGAATCAAACACCCCTCCCACTATCACTGTCTTCAACTTGTTTGTCAAAACATTAGCCAAAAGTTTATACAAACTTCCCACTAAATCAATATGTCTAAAATCTTTCAAATCTTCGGCTCCTCCTTTTTTAGGAATTTAAACTAAGAATGTGGCATTTAGACTCCTTCCAAAAGTTAAAAGTTTCCTAGACATGAAATTCCTGGAAGAGGCCCAAGACTTCATTCTTAACAAAGTCTTAACAATGCTGTCAGAATGCCATAGGAAAGTTGTCAGGACTAGGGGCTTTGTCCCCTCCTAATTCTAGCAACACCACACGAACCTCCTTTTCAGTGAACAACTCTTCCATCCTATCAGATTCCTCACTACTCAAACTCGAAAAGGACAACCCTCAATACTCGGTCTCCAGTCGCTTCCTCAGTCCACCAAAAACAGCTAAAAGAAACTTACAATTTTTTCTGAAATTTGAGACTCCTTGGTTACCCACTCTCCATGCACCTTAAACCTTCCTATGAAGTGATGGAACAGTACCAAATAGGTTTGACAATCTATGGGTTCGTTATAATCTAGAACTGAAAGAAACACACTCCCTCCAATTAAAATAAAATCAGAATTATGTGGGCCACTATATATGTCTTTCCATAATTCAATGAGAATACTTGATTTGGAGGGTTAAGAAAATATGATTTTTGGGATATGGGAATATGAAAGATTATCCTAAAACAGTACACATAAAGCATGGCCTAAGAAACTAACTCATATGAGTTCACACCATTGGCATGAGGCCAATCGTAAACAAAATTAACTTGATGAAATCCAATCCAAAGGGTGTCATTGAATTCTTAGACAAATATCATACTGTAAGAGCAAATAAAGAAAATACAGCAAGAAAGGCTCCATTTAGCAATGAAATTGACCTACAAAGAAAAATAGAAAAGAATAGAAAACTTCTCTACCTTGGCATCATTGCGAACAAACTGAATACCATGCCCTGGATATACAGTGGAGGAACAGAACCAGCACTTCTCTAATCTCATTTTATGTCCAGGTTAGTAAGATATCCAATCTCCTGAAAAGTAAACAGGATGTCATGAGGGAAAAGCAAAAACCAGCAATAAGAAAGGCAAGGAAAACATCTCCCACCTTATAATTCGTTGTCTATTAAATCTATATAACAAGGGGACCTTCCAGTATCAGAATTTTGTCAACTGTGCAAGCCACTTGAGGTATTCAATCTTTTATGGAATAAAAAATGAAACTTGATGTTAAGATCGAAGGATACTAAAGGCAGGCAGATTACTCATGCAATTATTGTATTTTATGGAATGTTTTGAGAATGCTGGAAATCATGACTGAAGGGTAATGTCATTGGAATTCTTTTAAGAAAGCCAACGACCAATTGACCACATGAACGAGAAAAAGAAGCATCTGCACATGAATTAACCATTTCATTTTAAGAAACTAAATATATTATGTATATCACCAAAAATAGATAGATATTTTGATTGAAGTGCAGTATCAGATGATATATCATATTAAACTAACAGAAAAATCCACATTGTCAGATAGCTCTGAATTAATTTGAAATTTCAATAGGAATTCACACAAATAAGTTTGAGACCACATAAAAACCCTAGTATAGCTAGTTCAAAGTGTACAGAATATAGAGATCCAGCTCGAAAGCAACAGTGAACTAGGGCAACAAGCCCCCCGGCGCCTGACAGAGAAAACCAGGGGAAGCAGCCTTAAAACATTAAATCATTCTCAGAACGAAAAAGAAAAATGCAAAATAAATAACAATTTTGCAATATGATTCTCAGGTGAAGAAGACATGCAGAGTCACTCGACAAGACAGCAATTATACGCCGGAAACAGTGCAACCCGTCAAAAGAAAAGGGTTTGAGAGTGTCGCAAAGAAGATTTAGAGAGAGAGAGAGAGAGAAAATTGAATACCTGCTGTTTGGAGATAGAAATCGCTCGTTAATTCACAAAGGAAGAGCTTTGCGAATCGTCGCAGAGAGAGAAAGTTCTAGGGTGCTGGCTAGGGTTTCATTAGGGTTTTTTGTGGAAGGCTGAAGACTTTTTTTTATAAAAGTACGGTATTTTTATAAATAAAATTTTAAAATACAGCATATTGAAAAATAATCCTAATTTTATGACATCCAATACCATGTCGGTTTCTTACGTGAAAACTTGTGATAAATGTCCCAAAAAAAAAAAATTACCTTTGATATAAATTCAATTTTTGTCTTTTTAATATAAATTTAATTTTATAAAATGATGAAAGATGGTTTTGAAGAAACATCTTTAATATAAATATAATTTTTTTATTGTCTAATATGAAAATTATGTAAAGTGTTTCTTGAATATACGTTTTTAATGTAAAATTATTTTTTTTATTTGATTAATATGAAAATTGTGAAGTATGTCTCTTTAATAAAAAATCAAATTTTTATAATCATACTGTTAATATGAAAATTGTGAAAAGTATTTCTCAAGAAAAACATTTTCAGTTTAAATTCAATTTTGTGGAATTATAAAAAATATTTTTTTTAGCATAAATTCAATTTTGTAAAATTATGTCAATATAAATTGAATTGTTTAATATATTAAATTAATAAAAATGATATGAAAATATGTCTTTTCCATGGATACCTTTAATATAAATTTAATTTTTTAAAGATATATAACTGATAAAAAATTATGAAAATATATCTCTTGTAAAATTATAAAATGTGTCTTTTCAAATGATACCTTCGATATAAATTTAATTTTGTGAAATTATGAAAAGTGTAGGTATCACTTAAAGATACACTTTTAATTTCAATTCAATTTTTTTATAATATGAAAATTATAAAAGGTATTTTTGAAGAGGCACTTTTCGGGCTAGCAAAAAGTGTCATAAATTTATCAATATTTTTTCAATTACTATTTTATTTTAAAGTTGCCATAGAAGTTGAAAAACGACGGTAAATACACCCTCCTAAATTTTGTTCACAATCTCCTTTTTATTTATTTACTTTTGACATAAAATAATAACAATCACCTACTATTTTTACCTTCACTCGTTTCCCTATTTAACCCATAAATTGGTTTTTATACTAATATTACCTCTAAATTATGTACCAATATAAGATAAGTTATCCAATTAAATTTTTTATATAAAAAATACTAAATTTTTTTAACAAAAATTAAAACATAATGATCTATTAGATATATGAGGAAAGTTTAGATTTGACATTAAGAGAGTTTGGTAATTAAATTTAAACTATAAACATGATTTTTATATTTTATACTTCTTTTTTTCAAATAAGAAGCGAAGTGAAAAGCTAAAAATGTATTCATCTCCTTTGTCAGATAACTTGCTGACCCATAACTTGCTTTTCTTTCCATTCCCTTTTGTCTTCTTTCTTTTGAAGAGGGTGCAACCCAACCCAACTACAGTGGCTGCTAGGAAAGCTCAACCATGACCTATTATAAACATGGCTAAGTTACCCTTCTATTCTAGCAGCAGTTTATGGGCGGATTACACCTTCCTTTCCCTTTTTTTTTTTTTTTTGATTTTGCTTTGTAGTTTAAAAAAAGAAAATGAAGAAGAGTTCCTCTGTATTAAGTAGGAAGTCGAGGAAACTTTTAGAACATGGCCAAATTAATTCATATTCTTTAAAACACGGGTAGATTTGGTCTTTTCAATCACCACCCATCCAACAATCAAGTTAATCATGGTGCAAAGGAGAAAGAAAGTATCAAATAAGTATAAATTAAAATGAGAGATAAAATAAATTTTCTACCACTATTGTTACCGTCTCTATTGGTATTAAAAAGGCAGGGTTAGGCCTATTAAGAGCAATTATAATGCTAATTGTTAACTAGTGCTTAAATGACCTTACTTCATTAGTACACCATCATGATTTGGGGTGTGGTCTTACACAATTGGATTTAATACCTTATCATATTAAATTAAATGTTCATAAAGATTGATTGACAAACATTCTCATTAAGGATGAATCATCATGAGATAGACCAAATGTTCACTCAATGGATGTCCCTAATTGCCCCATTTTTCACATGTCATTCACTTTTTATTTATATAGTTTTCCATTTCTTATATATATAGAATTTACTAGCCAAGAAAATCCAAATCAATGTGACAATTGGACTCTTTTTCCAAGACACTTGACAAGCATGTCTTGACCAGGGTGTTCCTCTTGATTCTCGGAATAGTTCTTGCTTTTCAACCTATATAAAAAGGGGTTTCCTCACTAATTTTCTTATTCTACTTTCCCACTTTTGCTTGCTCACCTTCCCTACTCTTGTTCCTTTCTTCCAACTTCTTTCCCATTGTCTACAACCTTATAGTTACCCTCAAGGTAGCATTAATGGCTTCTTTTAAAGACATTTCTATATCACTTCAACAATTCCAAATCCCTTATATGGTGAAAGGTTTTGAGGTTGCTTCACAAGGACCTTGACCTCAATAAGCTAGCAAGAGATACATTTTAGTGGAACATTAGAAGATTGGATCACAATTGCTTCTACCATTATTGAGGCAATTCTTCAACTTTGTGAGAATGACAATACTCCAAATAACCATCCATAATTTGTTCACGTTCTTGAGACCTAGCCTAAGTTCTACCACCTATCTTGGCAATTTGTTGGTCCTTAACCTCTCCTTAAGTCTTATCAAATGTCTCACACATTTTCACCTTACTTACGTATTACCAAGTTGTTCACACGTTTCTGGAACATACTATTTGTTGATGAATAGGGGGTCACCTTTTTATGCATCATTTATCTTTGTAACTGCCTATACTAGCCCAAGATGAGTGATCTTGTGGATATGTGCTTTGTATGCATGGTTCCCTTCCTAAGGTGTGCATGCATGCATCATATGTCCATGTGTGTCTTCCTAAGCTAACCCTAGTTTAGCATAAAAACCTTTCATCATGTGTTGTGAAGTCTCATGACCTTGGTTGTGCCCAAGGTTCATACATATAGGATTGATCACATACAACTTATACATCCAAGTTGCCAACATCTTGCCTTCTCTCTACCACACAACCCACATTTAACATGCACTATATTTCACTCATGGCTCCATGTTCACACTCCTATGCCCTAATCAAATCATTGCATAGTTGGGTGTGTGAAAGCCCTAAAGGTATTTTATACTTGTTCATGAAAAGTTTTAGTGTGCCTTAAGTATGGTAGTCAAGTGAGACTACCACTCCCTCCTTAAAAGTGCATTCTAAATTGTTCTTAATACGTCAAGAGAAGACACTAAGAACGTTTCCACGAGTATACATTTTATCTAATTATAAGTTTTTTTTTTAAAATATGTCATCATTTGGAAAGCGTTCAACAACTTAGAGGACCTATTAAAGTGGAAACACTCAACACTTGTTGAGTTGTGCCCACATGAGTGTGTCATCACACACTACCATCATTGTACCTTTTGCCCACAAGTCATGCAACAGATGTTGATATTGTTGTGTATATTTGCAATGAGATCTATTGTCACGATGCACACCCTTGTTGCAATTTGTATCACTTAGCCCACTTTTATCCTTCAAGGCTACCTTGAACCAATTCCCACCATTACACGTTGTTGAAAGCTGCAACCTTTGCCACGAATATGTTTTTCAAGTCATGATACCTTGTTTGAGTTTGGGCATGCCACCACTACTATGCCTGAAACCATGTGGGCACAAGGTACCCCTGCACCTGCCCATATCGATCACGCTAATAGCTATGGTGCCAACAACCAGGCTCAAGGTGTTCTAGCTCATAATGAGAAGGGAGGCCCATGTCATGAGGCCTCCATCATGGGTTTAGAGGCCCATTATAACCCTGTTGATCATGTTATGATATTTGTAGTTGAATCTTGAAGTTTAGCTTAAAGGTGCTTACATTACATGTCGAGTTGATAAAATACCATGCCATAGTGTTTTGATGATCTGCCAAATCGAACTCAATGTTGGGTAGACGCTGACTTTTTTTTTTGAGGGGGAATAAAAATAAAGTACATTTTGAGAGAACAAATCTAAAATTCTGGGAGAGTTTCGGTATCAAGGTTTGGTCAGGTCCCGTTAAGTATCGGTCAGCTATGCAGACAAATTTCATTGAGCGCTTCCAACAATGCCAACACCCACCTCAAGGAAAAGCTAAAGTTGATTAGTGGATAAGGAATAGGACTTGCGAAATGAGATTCGATTTGAAATCACAGCTCTGGTGGGGACTTGAATCCACTCAAATCCTTCACTAAACAAATAACAAATTAGGAAACCACTTTGAATTCAACTTGTATTCGAATCATTCGATTGCTTGGCCCCTGTCCTTACTTCGCAGACCCATGAAGCGGAAAGCGGATTCAAATAGGGTTAGGAAAAAAAATATACTACATATACTCGAAATAGAATGCCCGAAAAGAATAATCTTTATCCTTCAGTTAGGCACCCCCAGTCTAGAAAAGGCAAACTTGGACTTTCAGCATCATCTATTTTAAAATTTGGGGTGGCCACTGGCCACATCTTCTCCACTAGGTCCACCACTAGACAACTAAAGCTTAGTGATAAATATCACTGTCCGTCAAACCCAATCCACAATCAGATGTCATCCCTTACGTCATCTCAATGGACCTAAAGCTGGCTGCACCTAACGTCTTATACGGACCCGGGTTCACCCCACCCGCCTCCTCACTCACCCCCTTCGCACCTTTCCTCCTCCACACTTTGTAAACCCCAAACCCAACGACTCCACCAAAGGCCAAAACTGTGGCCCCCAGCAACCCTATTACAAACCCAAACCCGGATTCCGCCTTCTTCTGTGGACCCTCCCTCACCTTAAAATACCCCACCTTGGTGTCGTCTCCCACGCCCAGCAGGGTGCGGATCGGGTAATCCACCCGGTAGCAAAACCCGGATGCATTGTTGTACACAGAACCCCAACAGCTGCAGTTATTTTCACAGGACCTCTCACACTGCTCCAAAGACGACGTCGTTTCGTACCCCATCAGCTCTTTGTACGGTAGCTCGATCCCTTTCCTTCTCAACACTCGGAACTTATTTTCACCTTCTATGTCGCTACAGAGGTTCCCCGTCTCTGGCGGCAAACATTCCTTTTCGGAGTTGTACTCCGTCGAGTTATCTATGCAGGAGCAACCGGAACCTGGTCTGCACAAACCGTAGGAACCGCAGGATCCCGGAAGCTCACACTGGTCTTTGATAGCCTGGTAATCCAAGACCCAGTTTGATCCGGTCCAGTAGTATCCTTTTAGGTTGCCGTCGGGTTCTAGTCGTAGGAGGCGGAATCCGGCGATAGGATGTTGGAAACTGTAGAAGGCTTCCACGTCGACGGGAGTGCTTCCAATTTGGTACATGCCCAGAAACCCGCCCGAGTCAAGTCGAATGTAAATCGGCCCTTGTCCTTTCACTATTTCTGCTTTGGCTTCTAATGCTCCGTGTTTCCAATAAATCTGATCTGGGTTTTCTTTAAAATTTTCGTATAAACCGATGAAATCTTCTCCTAAGCGCATTGAATAGAGGCCATTGGAAGAAACCAGAGACATGTTAACTGTGAAATTTTGATTCTCGACGAGGGTATTTGTAGGAAAATGAAAACTTTGCCAGAGTACAGTCGGGGACTTATCGAGCTTCTGAATTTGGAGATTTGAAGTGTTTAAGAGCAAAATCCGGTCGCCGTTGGTTCCAGTTGACCAAAACACCTTCGTGCGTGGATCAGAAATAACAAGACTTCCATTGAAGAAGAAGTGAGTAGATTCAGACCATCTTGCCAAGCGAGCCATGTCGGCTTGCCAGAGTGGTTCTGCTGATGGGACATGCAAGACTGAGAGGGCGAGTTGGGTACGGTTAACTCGAAGAAAACCCATGGAATAATTGCCGGTGGGATCTGTAAGAAGAGGCTGGAATGACGAGGTTGATGGTTCTGGAGTGGCTGTGAAGCCTTTGAGAAGCTCTTGACTGGTGGCGGCAGCCGTTTGGATTTGTGGCCATTTGATGGTGCAGAGAAAGGAGATGGCAAGGAGGAGGAGAGAAGGGGTCGCTTCAGGCCTTTCCATATTGAGCTACACGGCCAGCTTTTAGCGGAGATGGCAGATTGAGAAGAGCGCAGAAGCGGCCATGAATGGCAACCACCCCACGAGGAAATATATATGTCAGATACCATATTAATTTTAAACATCAATATATTAATAATTCTAAACATCATTCAGCATTAATTAATAGACGAAAATCTTGCGGATCTACCCAAAATTATTACATTAATTAAAAATGCTGCAAGTTGCAACTTCTCGAACTCATTGCCACTTTGGTATGGAGGGTCATCAGTTCAACTAGAAACAAGTCTGTCTTGAGATAATAACTATTTATGACAAAAGAATATTCTTCAGTACCATACTATCGTGTCATCAAGAACATGATTATGTAACTATGTTCTAATACTACTATCGCACATCATGTAAAAATAAGATGGTATTTGTTTTTATGATTTTTTATTGAAAGTAATTTAGTTTTAAAATTTAGATGGTTTGTTTTTTTATTTTTTTATAATTTATTATAAATTTTTTATTAAATAAAAAGATAACATATTAATTTTTTTATTTTTTAATACTTAATAAAAATAAAATACTATAAAAATAAATAATCTAATATTTAATACTAATAAGTATTAAGGTTCTATTTAAAATTAAGTAAAAAAACAAACATCACTTCTACTAACGTGTCAAAGATAATTGCTCTTTGGTTTATCATGATGTCCACTTCAAGAGCGGCTTAAACTAAAAGAAATAGTAACTGTCATTACAAGAAAACAATCAAATGCTAATTTTAGCTTTTTTTTATATGTGGTGTATGAATTAACTGTATGCTCCATTTATTTCCCCGGCGTTTTTTCTTACCGGACTTGTGAGCCTAGCTTGAGGGACCACCTTGGAAATTGTGGGGAAAGCATTTATGTAGTAATTAAAATGGCTCAAGTGGATGAAATAAGCGTTGGTAGGGTTTGGGCAGCGTCCTTGAATAATTGATGACAGTAAACAACTAATCTGGTCATCCACCCTACTGGATTCAAACCAGCAAGAGGTCAAATAATCACGCACTTCTCTCTCTATAGCATGTTTCAATACTTCTTCCAAAATAACAAAAAGCAAGCTTAAGGTGTTTATCAATATGTTTTTCTCTAATTAATTAATAAGAGGACAGCATCTTTTTGGATAAATATTTTTTTTTAAAATAGCCGTGATTTCTATATAAAAAGTAGAATTTTTCATTTTTTTGTTAAAAAAAATGTAAATTTTAAAATTATTGTCCTTTTAATATAATTCTTTAATTTTTTTTTATCTTATATCATATATAAATATTATTAATATTTAAAAAAAGGAAAATATTCAAAACATAGTTTAAAAATATTCATTTTAATTTTTATATAACGTAATAAATTCGATTATAAAAAGAGGGATAAACAACCAAAATGGAAAGAGGTTTCCTTGTTACAACTTTCTAGAAGAGTAATTCATCGATAATTAAAGATGGTCAATGAGTACTCCTTATTGCACATGGAGCTACAATGTTTTTCAAAAAGGCACACACCATAATTGTCTACTTATGTTGCCAAAATTGGGGGGCGGGGGCGTTGACATAGAGAGTCGGCATTGAATTAAAATTTGAAGGCTCTGATGTTGGTTGACTTTGAGACTTAAGGATCCAACCAAACCCACACCCCCACCAGACAGCCATGCTAGTCACATCTTTCTCTTACCTTTAAGTAGTTTGACCTTGGCCTATTAAATGTTCTCCATATCTCTCTCGACCAACTTCTGAGGTCACAAACTATCCAACGCAGTAAGAAATGGCCTTTCCAAGATTAATAGTTTATCCTATACTTACCAAGTTGGTTTCAGAGTCATTTTTTAATCGATTTACTTGGTTTTGGTTAGCTAAACATCATCCAACTGACGAACGCCCTGATAAAATTTTCTATCTTCTATCTTCCCCAACCACTATTTGAAGGACGAAGCGTTGATCCAATCCAATATGCCAAGTTGACTTGAGCCATTTTTTTTCATTAATGGCATTAATGACGAGAAAGGAAAATAGGGTGAGACTCGTTCTCATTGAATAGTCGAAAATTGAATTTGAAAATGATTGGGAAATTATCTAAATTAGAGACGATCAATTTTCAGTAAGATTTGAAATATACATTCATGGTGTTGAAATTGAGGAATTTTATGTAACATCCTCTTTGAAGGTGATCAAAGTTTGATTCACTTTGGATTTAAAAAAAATATTGTTTTGATTATACCATTTAGCATGGGTCATGCTCAACCCTTCTCATGCATACATACATGCATGGGGTAACCGTGGGACACCATTGTTGTCACCTCGCGTATCAGGTGGGCCGCGTTGCTGCTAGATGGATGGACACGCGATTCTCAACACACAAGGGGTTCTTGATTCAGTGGTTGTACCTGCAAAAAGGCATCCGGACAGGGTGTCCGGATGCACCCTCCGATGATGTTGTTAGCCATGGTAAGAGAATAAGATATATGAGGCAGTTGGCCTTTTACTAGGTATCAAGAGGTTACCAGGAGATCATCCCTTTCTTCTTCGTGTGAAGTCATATATATACAGCTTCAGGGGTATTGTTCCTCTCATTAATGGTGGGGAGATATTTTCTGTTGTGATGATGACAATAGGTGTTAGTAGGAGCACTATCATCCTACGAATGGCTGTCAGAGACCATGGTAGGTGATGCGGCTGTCAGAGATCGTGGGAAGCGATTATGTAGAATGATCGTGGGAAGTGACTTGCTGTCACTTCCTCTTGTCTTCTCATTCTGCAGGTGATGGGATGTGGGCCATGGCTGCTTGTTGTGATTGCGTGTAAGACTCGCTTTACTTTAATTGACCATCCAGACGATTTATATCCGGATGGATCATGCTGAATATCCGGATGTGTTTGTGGAGACTATCCGGGTGTCTACGCTCTGCCAGCGTCGTTTGCTCTTCCTTGGATAGGAGAAGCTGAAACGTTGTTTGTCTTTCCTTGGGGGGTTCCGGATAGGATAGTCGCACCATACGTATCTGTAGGGGAATCCGGATGATGATGGTCCGGCTGACAGCACGTGCCACGCGTCACCATGAGCCGCGTGCCACGTGTTTCCCAAGGGGAGGGGTCCCTACATTGCCCCCCTTTTTAACTTGCCTATTTTGCCAAAAAATGGGCGGGTTAAAAATAACTGGGTTTTTGAAAATTGAAAAAGTCCATTCGTCTAACTTGGCCACGTGGCGAGTGGGGGTGCGGAAGCCAAAAAAGGCATTTATGGCGAGCCGCCGACCCTGTGTATCCCCAGGCAATATGTCGTTTCAATGATAACACGGCTGTTGGTTTGGCTTTCCGAGGGGCTGTCCTGCTATAAATAGGGCACTGTACCTCTTTTTGTATTTTTTCTACTGCATTCTCTTGAGAGCCTTCCTTCTTCTTACTTTTTCTGCGTCCTTTGCTTTTCTGAGAAAAACTTCGAACGACCTCGTTTGTTTGTTGCCGGTGATTTTATACCGAGAGAGTAATCGTTCTTCTTCTCCAGATCTCTATTTGGTACGTACCTCTTTGCTATTGTCATTCCTTTGGTTGCGTTTGCCGGTTCTTTAAACTTGGTTCCTGGCTTTGTTTTGAACAAGTCGTTTGCAATTGTTTGTTTAATGTTGGTACTTTGTTGTTTGTTTGGAGGGGTTTTTGAGGGGTTTTTCTGATTGCTTGGTCTGGACCGTTTGCATTGTTTTTGCGTGTAGATTTTGCTTTGGCTTTGTGGTAAGAAATGGCTCCAAAAAAGACTGTTTCGTCTGTCCGGGTCAGCGAGGCTGGCGAAAAGGCGATAGATAAACTAAATGCGAAGGAGTTCCGGGAGCGATTCCGCATCCCCCATGACGTATTGATAGACCTGGTGAACGAGGAGGCGGCTATTCCTACTGAGAAAGGTGGAAAAAACGCTATCCTCTTCACAAAGGAACAATTCAACGCGGGGCTCCGGTTCCCTCTGCCAGCCTTGTTCAAGGAATTCCTCCACTTCTCTCAGATTCCACCCATCTTCATTCATCCCAACCTTGTCCGGGTGCTGATGGGATGCAGCATTATCAACATGCTGTACAGCCTCGACCTTACGCTACTGGAATTGTTCTTTGTCTATTCCCTGAAGAAAGCAAAGAATGATATCTTCAGTGTGTCCGCTCACCTGCCCTCCCTTCAAATGGTGACAGAACTGTCAGATTCGACAAACGGAGGGGCGAAGGGGCTGGTGGCAGTCTGGGGTGGATGGGCAGGGCTATCGCAGCATCCGTCGAGGCCTTTTTCTCCGAATTATACCTTAAAAATCCCGGGTAATCTTGTTTTGCGATTTTTTATCCGGATTTTGCTTTGCTGATTTTTTCTGATTTTTCCGGACAGAATTCTCACCATTTGTTGCTGATAATGCAGGTTTGGAATTGAGGGGCCACCTTGTGGATTGGGTGGAAAAGGCGTCATTTGCCTGCGTCTGCAAATTATTTGAAATAGACCCCAAGGAGAGGGCCTACAAAACATTGCTTTCCGCGCAGAATTTGACGGAGGTCGTCCGGGAGCCCCAGGAATATGTTATCAATATTCTTCCTAGGAAACTGGCAAAGGATGAGATAGTGCCTGGGGAGCATTATACTGTGAAGGAGCTCCCCCTCTATCAGGAAGCCAAAGAGGCTGACGCTGAAAGGCGGCGAAAGCTCCTGGAGGATAGAGATCAGAAAAAAACTGAAGGCACTATCCGGAAGGCTCCCGGACAGAAGCGGGGTCCGGACTCTCCTCCAAAGAAAACTTCAGGAAAAAGGGGGAAGCTGGTGAAGAAGCATGGGAAGGACATGAAGGAACCCACTCCTCCCAAGGAGTTTCCTCCTCCCCAAACTACCTATGAGGGGGAAGTAATGATAGAGGAGCCAGTAAATGCTGCTCCGCACTCTATCTCAAGCGGCCCCGGACGCATGTCGGGGTTGAATCACTCAGGTCCTTCCTTGGTCGCGGCTGCGCGTCTAGCTAACGTGGCTGAGGAAGCTGCATCTATCAACCGTCCGGGCAACCTTAATCCGGATGCTGATGCAGCTGAAACGGCCCCGTTGGAGGAAGCGGGAGCAGAAAGCCAAAGTCAGCCTTCCGACGACCCGGATCGCCTGGCTATAGTCCTGGTGAAAGGGCCTCCCCTCAAGAAGCCGCGTTTGACGCGCGATCTACAGTCCGGACTCTTTGAGCGGCTTCAAGAGCGGCAGCAAGAGATTGAAATTAGCTGCGCTTCTGCCCATGACGCTCATCCGGATGGAGGCGAGGTGGAGATGGCTATTGAGACCTCAGCCGCCCCGGCAATAATTCCGGCTGAGGATGCATCCGGACCTATGTGTCCGGACGAAAATATGGGGGCTCCGATTCCGGGACAAGAGTTACCCTCTACTTCCTCACCTGAGGAGGAATCTGCTGACGATGCCGCTCCTGCTAGCCCTTTCAGCTACGCGGAGTTGGGAGTTAAGTTAAAGCAGATTACTCCTGACTGGAAAGCCATCAAGCCCTCTGCTCAGATGTTTGATATGATAGAAATGGTATATCGTTGTCTTGTGTTTTTGCTTTTTGATTTTTTGTTGCACTGATGTGTTTATTGTAGTATGATTTATGTCTTTGCTTTTCTTGTTTGTGTGTCAGCTGGTGAGGGGCCTCCGCAGCATGTCTTAACAACACGATCTTTTTACTCAGCTGCTGCAGACTGCAGACTATATGAGGACCTTCTCCTCTCGGCACCAAGAGATTGAAAATCAACTGCGTCTGAGAACGGAGGAGGCTGAGGCCAGTCTATCCACCCTGCGAGAGGAAAATGAAGCCCTCCGGGTGGAGTTGGCTGAGGCAAAGGGTCGAGAAGAATCAACTGCGGGCCGCCTTCATGAGGCGGAGGGTGAGGCAGCCCGGCTAAGGGATGAATTGAGTCGACTCCGGACAGAAGTTTTGAATGAAAAGAAACAGAAGGAAGACTTGCAGCTGCGTCTGGATGTGCAAAAAGAGGAACTTGAACGGGAGTTTGCTGTGGAAAGGGAAGAACTTGCAGCGGATTACCAGAAACAAGTGGATGATACATTTATCTTTGGGTATCGCTGCTGCATGAAGAAGAACGGTATAAAGCGAGATACTCCTTCAATTCCTCCAAGTGAAGAAAAGAAGCTCCATGAGAAACCTGCTCCCTGATAGTTTATCTCTTTTTGCAATTTTTCTGCTGTAATTTTTCCTTCTGTATATTTTTGTGGTCCGGATGTCTCTTTGTAATTACATTTACTCATATCAATAAAACTTACTTCTTTCTCATTTGCACTCGTGTACACTTTCTACTGATAATACTGCTTTAAATTGAACACATTCCATGGTCTGAGTAACGGAGTGCCATCTAGCTTTTGTAAATGATAGGCTCCATTTTCATTTGCCTTAGACACTATGTAGGGTCCTTCCCAATTGGCTTGGAATTTTCCTGCGCCTACTTCAGCAGTATTTTCAAAAACTTTTCTAAGTACTAGCGTACCATTTTTGAAGTTTCTGGGCCTGACTTTTCGATTGTAATGCGCTGATGCTCTTTGTTGATAATCTGCCATCCGGATGGATGCGCTTTCTCTGACTTCGTCTGCCCAGTCCAAATTTCTTCCTAGTTCCGTGTTGGTGTCTTTTTGCTTTGCTGCATCAGTCCGGATAGTAGGGAGACCTATTTCAGTGGGAATGACCGCATCCATTCCATATGTGAGGGCAAAAGGGGTATTTCCTGTTGGTCGTCCGGGTGTGGTTCGATAGGCCCATAGGACGCCGGGTAGCTCCTCCACCCACTTTCCTTTGGCTTGCTCCAGCCTTTTCTTTAAGGCATTGATTAAAGTTTTGTTTGTGGCTTCCGCCTAGCCATTGCTTTGAGGATAACGTGGCGTGGAGTATGAATTCCGGATATTCAATTCCGAATAGAAATTCCTGAATGCAATGCTGTCAAATTGTGGACCATTGTCAGCTATGATGATTTGGGGAATTCCAAAGCGGCAAACAATGTTCTTCCATACGAATTTGGTGACATCTTTATCTTTGATGCTTGCATATGCTTCAGCTTCTACCCATTTACTGAAGTAATCAGTGGCGACAAGAAGGAATTTCTTTTGGGCAGGTGCTGCTGGGAGGGGTCCCACTATGTCCATGCCCCACTGCGCGAAAGGCCATGGGCTTGAGACCGATTTCAATGCTGCTGATGGCACATGTGGAATGGGGGCGTATCTTTGACATTTATCACACTTTTGGACATATGCTGCCGCGTCTTTCTTCATTGTTGGCCAATAGTATCCTTGTGAATGAGCTCTATGTGTTAGGGATCGTCCTCCCGTATGATTTCCGCATATTCCTTCATGTAATTCAGCTAGCACATACTGGGCCTCTGTATGCCCAAGACAGCGAAGATAAGGCCCTGTGAAAGATCGCTTGTACAGGTGTCCCCCGATCAGGGTGAAGCGGGCAGCCTGCACCCGGATTTTGTGTGCTTGTTTAAGATCTTTGGGTAAAGTGCCTGTCCGGATATATTCTGCAATATCCTGCGTCCATTCTTGATTATCCGTTTGGGTTGCCTCAATGGTGTTGCAAGTGGAATTTTCTGCGACAGAGGGATTGACTTGCACATATATGGGCAATAGAATGGCTTCTTTGATAGGTAGAGAGGCAGCTATGCCGGCCAAAGCGTCAGCGTGCCTATTGTCAGCTCGCTTAATTTTTTCGATTGTCCACTCGGTGAATTGCTGTAAGGTGCTTCTTACTTTGGCTAAGTATCGCGCCATGCGTGAGTCCTTAGCCTCATATTCTTTCTGGATGTGCCTTACCACTAGTTGCGAGTCGCTGTAGATCCGGAGTTTGGAGACAGATAGAGCAAGGGCGAGGTCCAATCCGGACAGGATGGCCTCGTATTCTGCCTCATTGTTAGACGCGGAGAATCCCAGCCGGATGGCTTGCTCCAGATGTTCCCCAGTTGGGGACTGTAATACGAGCCCAACTCCAGAGCCTGATGAGCGCGAGGCTCCGTCAACTCGTAGTGTCCACCACTCCTGTTCACTTGATTCGTGGTGCTGGTTGGGTCTTCGTGAATATTCGAGCACAAAGTCGGCCATTACTTGGCCTTTTTTGGATAATCTGGGTTGGAATTCGATTCCAAATTCGCTCAATTCGATGGCCCATTGTAGCATTCGCCCAGTTAAATCTGGTTTGTGTAGAATGCTGCGAAGGGGTTGATCGGTCAGTACAATCACTGGGTGGGCTTGAAAATAGGGGCGGAGCTTTTGGGCAGCACTTCGAAGAGCTAAGGCTGTTAGCTCCATTTTTGAATACCTGGTTTCTACATCTGCCAATGCCCTGCTGACATAGTAGACAGGTTTCTGCTCCTTTGGTGAAGGGCAGCGGAATAGAGCGGCGCTGATTGCCCATTCTGAGACAGCTAAATACATATATAGCTTCTCCTTTGGGATGGGGCTGCTCAAGATGGGTGGATGCATAAGACAATGTTTAATTCTTTCCAACGCGTTTTGGCAATTGTCCGTCCATCCCTGGGTTCCAGCTTTTCGTATCGCTAAGAAGAAGGGTCGCAACTCATCAGTGAAGCGGGCTATAAAACGTCCTAACGCAACGAGCTTGCCTGTGAGGCGTTGTAACTCCTTTTTGTTCCTGGGGGGAGGTGTCTCCATGACTGCTTTGACTTGATCCGGGCTGACTTCTATGCCTCTTTGGCTGACCATAAATCCCAGAAACTTGTCAGCACTCACGCCAAAGGCACATTTGGAAGGATTTAGCTTCATGTCATACTTTCGAAAGAGGTAAAATACTTCTTGTAGATGGAGGATATGCTGCTCTCGAGTTTTGCTTTTAACCACGATATCGTCAATGTATACCTCGACCGAGCGGCCTATCAGAGGTTTGAAGATTTTAGTCATCAATCTTTGATACGTGGCGCCAGCGTTTTTGAGTCCGAATGGCATGACTTTGTAGCAATAGAGGCCGTGTGGCGTTATGAATGCTGTTTTTTCTTCGTCATCCGGAGACATGGGAATTTGGTGATATCCGGAGAAGGCATCCAAGAAAGAGAGCATCCCTTGCCCGGAAGTGGAATCCACAATTTGATCTATCCGTGGTAAGGGAAAACTGTCTTTTGGGCATGCATTATTGAGATTGGTGTAATCAACACAGACTCGCCATTTGCCCTCTTTCTTTGGTACCACTACTACATTTGCCAACCAATCCGGATAAGATACCTCTCTGATGAATCCTGCTTCCAACAATTTGTTAATTTCATCTTGGATAACTCTTTGTCTATCCGGGTGAAAGCGTCTAATCTTCTGTCGAATGGGTCTGGCTGCTGGAAGGACGTTAAGCTTGTGAGAGACGATAGAGGGATGAATTCCCTTCATATCCGAATGTGTCCATGCGAAGATGTCATGGTTGCTTCGAAGGATATTTTGTATGCTCTGGGTTTCTTCTTGTGTCATGAGGGAACTGACGTTTGTGAGGTGATCATTCTCTTCTGAGATTTGGATTGTTTGTAAGGGATCTGCTACCGGGGGATCCTTGTCCACCGAACCCAATAATTGCTATTGGTCGTGCGCAATGCTAGGTTCAGGGGGAGATGCATCCTCCTGGTTAGCGACTGCTTCACGTGCTATTTGGTAGCACTGGCGAGCGGCTAACTGGCTGCCATACAAGTCAGTTTGCCCTTCGTTGGTGAGGAAACTCACCATTTGATGATATGTGGAAGGGATGGCTTTCATGTAGTGAAGCCATGTGCGTCCCAAGATGACATTGAAGGGTGACAACTCTTGTACCACCGAGAATTGCACGTTGAGAGTGACTGGTCCAGCTCGAACCGGCAGTATAATGTCTCCTAAGGATGTTGTTGATGATCCGTTGAATCCGGATAAGATTCGTCCGGGGTTTTCGAGACCCGCGGGACTATGTCCCATATGGCCAATGACTGATGCTTGTACTAGATCAGCTGAACTGCCTGGATCAACCAAGATACGTCTTACATCAAAATCTCCTATTTCTAGAGAGAGGATGAGGGCGTCGCGATGTGGCTGTAGCGTTCGGGTGGGATCTACTGGTGGGAAAATGATTGTCCCATCAATGGGGCGAGGGCCCTCCCCAGTAAGACCCGGCCGGATGGAATTAATGCGTTCGCGTATTGACGCGGTTCGCAGCAATTTCTGTCTTTTCCGCCTGGAATCGTATTCCTCGTCAGATGGGCCCCCGTTGATATAGTTTATGACAGCCTTGGGGGCGACTGGGGCCCTCGGGGCCCCAGAGTTATGATGCTGTGATGCGTCCCTTCCTCCAGTATCTGAGCGGAGGTACTGTTTTAAATGTCCTGCTTTGATGAGCCTTTCAACTAGATACTGGAGGGACCGACATGTCTCTGTTGTATGACCATGGTCTTTGTGGAAGGCGCATTTCTTGCTGCGGTCTCTTATAGATGGGTCCGTTTCGAGGGGTCTAGGTCACCTGAAGTCGGACAACCCTTGGATCATTGGGAGAAGTTTTTCGTATGATATGGATAGGGGTGTGATGGACGGCCTATCCGGACGATTCGGCCCGTCCTGCCTCCGGTCAACTGGTTTTGGCCGGTCCGGAGGTTTGGCATGTTTGTCCACGTTATCTCTAGAAGCCCGTCCGACAACCAAAACTTGCTGAGTGGCTGCACGTACGTCATCTTCGAGCATTGAATATTTGTTAGCGCGTCTGAACAAATCGTCCATCGTTGTAGGAGGTTTTTTTGCCAGCGATTCGAAAAATGGGGTGCCTGGACAGATGCTTCTTTTGAAGATCTGTAGGACAGCGTCCATGCTGCAAACCTCTATTTGGAGTACGGCTTGGCCAAATCGTTTCACAAATTCCCTCAAGGATTCATTGTCTTTCATTTTTATGTTCTGGAGGGTGCTGATATTCTGCTTGTGTCGAGCAGAGCATAAGTACTGTCCCACGAATGCTTCAGAGAGGTCCCTGAAATTGTCAACAGAGTTAGGAGGTAGGCGATGAAACCATGAGAGGGCCTGCCCTTGAAGGCTGGCAGGGAATACTTTGCATAACAATGCATCGTTGCCAATATCGAGCGTCATAAGCTATCGATAGTGCATGATGTGATCGAAGGGATCGTTGGTCCCATCGTATGTGGAAAACTTTGGTACGAGAAATCCTCTTGGGGGCTCGTAATGGGTGATATGAGAGCAAAAGGGCGTGGAGAGCATGTCATCCAGCCTTTTGCTGATGGAGCCAATGGGTGGCTCGTTTGGGAGGTTTCTCTCAACTGGTCGTTCCGCTAGGTGTGAGTGAACGTTCTGCATCGCTGGGGTGACCATGGGGTCACGATGCGGAGGTACGTTCTGCACCATGGGAGCAATCATAGGATCGGGGCGTGGCGCCCGAGTTGTGGCTACTGGTGGCCTTGATCTCCCAGGCTCCTGTGGGCC
This sequence comes from Vitis vinifera, assembly GCF_030704535.1. NCBI lineage: Eukaryota > Viridiplantae > Streptophyta > Magnoliopsida > Vitales > Vitaceae > Vitis > Vitis vinifera. The sequence goes on from NC_081812.1 coordinate 19,039,789, forward strand.
TAATCTTGCGCGCATAGAACTTGACAACTGTGATTTTCTATCACGTTGTCTTTTTGCTGAGAAATGAGTGGAATCTGAGCTTTCCTCACGGGGAGCTCGAGGCATGGGTGTGCGTGGCTCATGGGGCCTTGCGTTGTATGTTCCTGGGACAGCTCCTGTTGACCCAGGATATATTGATTCTGGCTCTGGCCTTGAGTTTGCCACTTGACCTTTTGAGCGCTGACCACGAGGAGGTCCTGATGTTGAGGCTTGAATGCGTAACACAGCGTTTTCTTCCCTTAACCTCTCCGTCTCCTGGAGGAGAGCTCTTAGCTGTTTTTCGCTCGCCAACTGTCTTATTTCGATGGCTTGACGCCATTCGTGATTATCTTCTTCCTCTCTACCAGATGATCGACTTTGGGAAGGTGTGGTCATCTTTGCTAGTGACTGAATCAAAATAAAAAGTAAAAGGTTCCCACAGACGGCGCCAATGTTGTCACCTCGCGTATCAGGTGGGCCGCGTTGCTGCTAGATGGATGGACACGCGATTCTCAACACACAAGGGGTTCTTGATTCAGTGGTTGTACCTGCAAAAAGGCATCCGGACAGGGTGTCCGGATGCACCCTCCGATGATGTTGTTAGCCATGGTAAGAGAATAAGATATATGAGGCAGTTGGCCTTTTACTAGGTATCAAGAGGTTACCAGGAGATCATCCCTTTCTTCTTCGTGTGAAGTCATATATATACAGCTTCAGGGGTACTGTTCCTCTCATTAATGGTGGGGAGATATTTTCTGTTGTGATGATGACAATAGGTGTTAGTAGGAGCACTATCATCCTACGAATGGCTGTCAGAGACCATGGTAGGTGATGCGGCTGTCAGAGATCGTGGGAAGCGATTATGTAGAATGATCGTGGGAAGTGACTTGCTGTCACTTCCTCTTGTCTTCTCATTCTGCAGGTGATGGGATGTGGGCCATGGCTGCTTGTTGTGATTGCGTGTAAGACTCGCTTTACTTTAATTGACCATCCAGACGATTTATATCCGGATGGATCATGCTGAATATCCGGATGTGTTTGTGGAGACTATCCGGGTGTCTACGCTCTGCCAGCGTCGTTTGCTCTTCCTTGGATAGGAGAAGCTGAAACGTTGTTTGTCTTTCCTTGGGGGGTTCCGGATAGGATAGTCGCACCATACGTATCTGTAGGGGAATCCGGATGATGATGGTCCGGCTGACAGCACGTGCCACGCGTCACCATGAGCCGCGTGCCACGTGTTTCCCAAGGGGAGGGGTCCCTACAACCATGATCACTTTAGAGGTCCATCAACACCGTGTGAGTAGGAGCTAGAAGGAGATAAGCAAACAATTCCATCAAGGTTAATCTATTACTTGAAAAAGAATTTATACAAATTTATAAAAAAAATGAACCCAATCAAGGGAAAAAATTCATAAAATCATTCCTCTCCATTAAAGTCTACAAATAAAAAATAATAATAATAATAATAATAATCACAATTTCATAGTGTTGGAATTGGATTTGAGTGTCTAAATGGTTTGACTCGATCTGAATTAATAAAATAAAATATGATAGGAACAGATTTTAAGAGTTAAAACTGTTGAAAAATTATCACTATATAATCATTAAAAAAAAGTTATCTTGCTCACTTTCTTTCTCTAAGAAAATGTAAAATAACACGTTCCTTTAAGAAAAATCTCTTTTTTAAGTTTTTTCTTTTTATTTGTGTTTATATAAACAAAAGTTAAGACATTTATGATATGAAAATAAAATGGTTCTCATTTTTTATAGTTCAATTCACGACTTGGGATAGAGAATTCATCAGTGAAACAATCAATTTAGATTTTAAGCATTTCAAATATATTCTAAAATCTTATTTCTATCACATAAAAAAATCATAAATAAGAGCCATATAAAAAATTCGATAAGAAAAGTTACTTCCCATATTTTGTAAGATGAAAACGAAAGCAACAAATAAAAATAAAAAACATGAAACAGGATTTAGGAGAAAGTTCAGAAGCTAATGACATTTACAACAAAATAAAATAAAATATAAAATAGACAAACCCATCGGAAGAGACCGTGACTGTTAAAATTTAATAATAAGCTTGTCCATGAAACAGGACAAAAACAAAAGGAAGTGAAGTAATATTAGCAATGCAAGCTGTCGTTTTTGTTCATATTAAACATATAGAAGATTAAATCCACACGGAACCGTAGAGAAAGGTCACAGAACCCGTGAATATCACCGTTAAGAGTTGTAAGCTAACTAACATCACCGCGCACATGTTAGGATATAGAATTTTGTAATTTGAAGTTTGAACTGGGTTGGGAGGCAGACCGCATGGTTTGAATGGAGAATAAAATAAAATAAAGTTCCAATTCCAAACAGAAAAGTAAGAGGCCAGGCAGTGATGAGTGGAAGTCATTTGGACTGTCTGGATCTAATACAAAAATATAACCCTCAATGTTCATATCACGGCATTATCTTTCTTTTTAATGTCAAATCTTCATGCATTTCAGCTCAGCCAATTCAGGAATCAGGGGAAGGTATGGAGAGACTTTATAAAATCTCAGGAAGAGCTACCAAACCTACCGAAGGATTCTTAAAAGTCTAAGCCACACGCCAAACCAATACCACAAAATCTACTGACTTTTATATCATGGTACAATTTTTCAGATCTCTCCAAATGTGTCCATGGCATAAAAATTGTCAACTAGTAATAGGAGTTGGATTGAAATCGGAAGACCCAGTAAAATTGGACACCAACAGACGGTTCAATCCATCAAGAATGATTAATAACAGAGATTACTAGGTCCAGCCCAGTTTGTAGTTGGAGTCGCCTACTTGGGTCCCGGCTCAAGTCTTCCAATGTGACAAGAGCAGGCCCAATAAGAGCTTAACACACCGGAAAGAAGGCGGAAAAGCCCGAACTGCCACTGCAGGGAATAAAAGAGGATGAAGCCCAATCTCAACTTTTTTCACTGCCTTAACTCCTAAAGGTGCCGTGGGAAAAGGAAACACCGGCGATGCCCACACGGCGTTGTTCTTGTAGCCGGAAGCGACCAAGGAACGGAGAAAAAAATATATGCTGTTTTACGTGGGAGATGAAAAAATTAAAGAATTTTTACTTATTTATTCTTATCTTTTTCATCGGAAACGAAGAAGAGGGCCCAACTAGTGTTGTCATCAATCATCATTTGTGCGTAAAGGAAACAAAGAATCTGAAAGGGGTTCTTCAGTTCATCTACTTATAAAAACAGCATGTGGTATTTTAGCTTCTGCATTTTCCGCCCTGGGCCCCGGACCATACGATGTGAATTAAGGAGTTGAATTTCCGAGGCTCACTTCAGAAGTTCACTCACTGAGACTAATCCTGTGCTCACAGAATCTCGACCCATATCTCGACCTGTGTCCCATGGGTCCATATGGAAATAGTTCACTTTGAGAAGGTCCAATATATACATACAGAGAAAGAGAGAGAGAGAGAGAGAGAGATTTATCATATTTAAATTATTTCCATACCCCATGGGGTGGAAATTGGCATGCGTGATCCAAAAGATGCGTGGGCTTGGTGACTGGACGTCAGAGTCCAATCCAAAACTTGTCTGCGGACACACAGAAACGAAAGCTTGATAGACATCAATCTTTTTCCTCTCAACCAAATTTTCATTTTTCTAACATCTTTTTGACCATCCTAGTGTCAATTGTAGCTTCTCCTTCACGACTAACAGATAAGAGGACGAGTAATTTGGAGCATGTGAGTAGCTGAGGTGATGCTCCAGCACCGACCTTAAAGTTGTTTTGGCCCTTGCTTGACTACTAGTATAAACTAGGGCCAACAGCATTTGAATTATGAAAACATGGTAATTTTTTAAAATAGACATTTCCCCACTCATGTCTAAAAGAATTAAAGAAATGCCATGTTCGAATTTCTATGTCTGTACTTACCTAATATTTGCTGAGGAGATGCTTGACAGAAAATACAAAAAGCTACACTTCTATTGAATAAAAAATACCCAACATCGAAAGAAAGTCATGGTAGTACAAAAGGAGGAACAGGGTCTCCATTGCCATACTGATATTTCTTTTTGACAAAGGAGACCACAATGGTAGTACTGGTACCACAAAAGAGAGAAAACAAGCACACATGTCATACAGTTTTTTTCTTACCCGCACGACTATTTATTGATGAGGCAGAGATGACAAGGCGCAAAGCAAAGCAAAAAAAATCAATGAGAAGTGGGTTGTAAAGATGTGCTTCTTTTGTTTTTTACTTCTCATCCTGTTTCAAAAGCTTCACTCCCCAACAAAACATCTAATCGCATTAGGAAGCAATTCCCAATAAAGATTTGAAATAACTCCACATTATCCCCAAGCAGACCTCACATACTGATACTACACCATTTGATTAGGCCTTTACTTCTCACTCCCCACATTTTCAATCCCCCAAAGAATGAGGGCTACTCACGAGGGACAAGCCTACTTTAAACCTTGATATCTTCTAGGTCTAATTGTCATTTACTAATAATACAAATGCAGATCACAGGTAGCATCATGGCCACTTTCTATCTCAACCGCTGAAATAGTCTCCTCTGGGAAAAAACGTTACTGATTTGTATACTTAATGTGGAAGAAAAGCCCCCATGAGAGAGATGCAAGCTTTATTGATTTGTGGTGTATGATAAACGTTATTTCATGTCGACACATCCTAATAGTAATTGAAAGGCCAGATTCAAAGTTTAAACAGTTGGTTCAGCTTCTAGGTCAACATCATAATGTTAATCAAAATTAACAATACATACAGGGTTGGCGACTGGTTAATAATGACACTACCACAAAATTCCTACTGTGGGGCTTGGATTATTGTCGTGTGAATTCAACATGAACGGACGGAAATCCCAGTGTCATTTCAACTCCAAATGAAGTGACTGAAAGGACCCATGCAATTATGCATGATGATTTCATTAATGACGTTTGCATCTTGTAAAAAGGTTGACCAATACTTCCGGAGTTACATCCATAGTTTGAAAATTTTTCCAACGTCAGATAAATGAACTGAACCTACCTGAGTTTTAGTCATTTATCTTGAGTCAGACCATCTCAACAATGTTAAAAGAAAAGAAACGAAATTGATGTGTGTTTATGAAAGGCAGTGCAGTCTATTCAGCATACGTTTCTGGGTTTCTCAGTCTTCCATAGTCTATGCAGAAATAATGGTGGACGTTGTACTAACACTACCTTTTATATTGTCTTGTTTTGATCCCAAGTCAATAGGAACAGAAACTATGGTGCTTTCTTCCTTCGCCTGTCGCTGGACTAAGCACCCGCCATTTGACTAAGCATACTTCTAAATGTATTGATGGCAACAGGTAATGGTAAAGAGTAAAAATTCAGTCCAGGATTCATGCAAATCCTCTTCTCTAAATCAATAGATTAACCAATTATAAACGATTTAAAATTCAACACTACTATCAGACAACTTACCAATACAAAGGAAGAAAAAGGGAATCTCTACCTAAATGCACCAAAACATGGACATGTTAGATATCATGACTACATGTCCAAACAATTTTAATTGGATTTGATAGATTTTAGATTTTTACTTAATCTCTCACTTTTCTCAACGGACATACTGACATCTTGAGATCTTAGCACAAGGGCATGATGTTCATGATCCGATATTGATATAATGAATAAATGGAGGAAGCACAAAGGCTGTGAGAAGGGAAGATGAAGACTATCCTGAAAAGCATTTAAAAACAGAAAAGGTATGGGAAAAAGCATTTACAGAATGCGAAAAAGGAGTCAGAGAACTCGTGTAAAGCATGTAACAGTTGGGATAGGGGTGGAAAACAGCTGTCAGCGATGGCAGTCCAGAGGTTTACTTGCTGACCTTGGGTAAATCCCTTCAGGAGCCTCAGAGATATAGAGGGAGAGAAAAAGCGTGAGGGCTCTCTCTTGCTTGCTCTTTTTTCTGTATGGAGCTTCTCTGTTTGATTGGTTTTGAAGTTGATGAGGACAGCCATGAAAGTGACTTGAGATATATACTGTGGAATATATATATAGTACCCTTGTCACATGAGGATATGCGAGAAAGGCAAAGAGGGTAGGAGTGGGCAGTGGGTGGGGTCCATGTGCAGTGTTGTAGGTCGTAACTGCATTGTTTTGGGGGTTTTCATTGTGGGAGTGACTGATCGCAGCAGCCTTATACTGCTATTTATACGAGCCATTTGCACCACCTTCCCCATACCCTGAGGCCTGAACCCCTCCCCTCTTTCACACGCAAAATGAAGCAAAATTCCTGGGTGTTTATTATCTTCACTCTCTTTCTTTTTCTTCTCTACTCCTACTCAGGATCTGCGCGTCTCCTTGCAACAAAACAAGGTACTAACCCCAGGTTTCTTTTCTGATCATCCTGCCTTTTCCCCCTTCCCTGTCATCCATTTTGACGAATCTTTAATGATTTTACGGGATTTACAGATGAGCAGGTGGTGATGGGTGAGTGGATGACTCATGCAGGTACATCAAAAGGGGAGGATGTGCTGAATGTGAGAATATTTTGCTCAGAATTGTGCTCTTCTTTCTTATTATTGAACATATATTTTTTTTCTTTTGTATCTTTTTCTGATTGTTGTTCCTCCGCTACTTTTTTCTCATTTGGGTGCTTTTCTATCTTTTGAGCAGCTGATGGGGTTGGAAAAATGTCATGAGAATGATGAAGAATGTCTGAAGAGAAGGATGGTGGCAGAGGCTCACTTGGATTACATTTATACCCAACATCATAAGCCTTAAGATTTCTGTACAGAGGACACGAACTTCAGTTCCACGGCTTCTTTGAATTGGAACTTACATATGAAAGTTACTGCTAAATAAATTGGTGTATGTATGAACATATAGATATATAAAATTACAGTAAGATGAGACTTGGAAGTGTTACACTCTGTTGTCCTATTTGATGTTAATATTAATATGTAAGAATTTTCCCCCGCCGGATGGAAACTTATAGCCTCGGGCAAAGGGTGAATGACTTGGGGGCGGAAACTCGGAGGAAGTTTGTGCACTGAAGTTGTGATCCCTCTGTCGTTCATGCTTGTTTGTTACAATTCAAGTCTACAAAACACTGTAGGCACCCGATAATTAGGGATCAACTTCCAAGTTATTTCAAGTTCCAATGGGAAATTATCGTTTTTGTTATTTTCACTGAAATTTTCACTAGTTCAGAACGCTTTGTACCAGCATGGCAATTTTTTTTCCCTTTCTTTCTCTTTTATTTTTTAAGATTTGTTCAAGTTTATTTGAAGGAATAAGCACCCACACGGCTACACTTCACTTTAAATCCACTAAGCCACCTTCCAAGGGATTGTTAAGGTTTTTCTAAGTGATAATCTTAAGGATTCAAGCAGAGTAACAATGGCAGAAAAAACAGACAATTTTATATTCTCACTAGTAAAACAATAATAGCAATTTCAAAACCAAAGAAAAATGATCAAATGTTGCTTTCTGGTGCATGAGCTTCCATCATGTCTAACTACCCATTCATCAAATGATCAAATGATCAAATGTTGCCAACAAACATTTCCCAACAAAACAACCCATTCATCAAGAGCTAAAGGAAGCAAGCAACTGCAAAAACCCTTCACACTTGATAAATAACCTTCCATCCAATTGCACTGAGGCTTTAGTTCTATTATATACTTGTATCAACATCCAGTGAGAACCCGTGAGAAGACATGATTTTGATGTAAAATGAGCAGAAAAACAGACATAATGCAAGAAAGAGCAACATGAAAACCCATAGAGATGCACGATATGCCCCAACACTGGGTGACAATTCTGAAAACTAGCCATCCATCGCTACGCCTCATTAATTTGGACAGGTAATGATAGTGAGAACTTGTCACCTATCTGGAAACGTTTTTTTTTTTTGTTTTGATAAGTATTGTCACCTATCTGGAAACTCGTCCATAACATTAAGTAAAAGTATGCCACATACCAACTGAACAACAAATTAAAGCTGCCAATTACACAAATTAGCAGCTAGTACAATGAGGTTGCCAAGTTTTCCAGGCAAGAACTTTGGCAAAGCAATAAAACCTTGAAACCACCTTGCCCCATGAAATGCAAAACCCATACTTCTCAAGGGATTGCTCTGCATGGATCATTCTTCCGAGTTTACAAATGTGTCAAAGTTAAAAATTAACACCAACAGAAAAGTAAGATCAATGCAACACCAATTCATCAAATGCCATAAGACCAATCAAGAATAATTTTGTTCTCAAAAACCAGTTAAGTAAAATAATAGTGTCCACTCTTGTTTCAGACACAGCGTACTCCAAGAAAAACAATGGTCCAATAAACAATTCTAAAACCTCCAAAACAAGACAACTGCAAACTCCATTACTATTTGAGTATTATTACAATGGCATGGCTTCTGCCCATTTTGAAGCTGAATGAAGATGGGCTGCAGTGATTCTCTTTATGATGCTAGATCAAAATGCACAAATCATGCAATAACCCGCTTCAACAATGTGAAAAATAAAAAAACAAACATAAAGGAACATCACATGAATCACATTAGACAAGAAATAGGTGCAAACCAACTGGCATTTATATATTCTTTCAAAATATAAATTCAAAATTTTTTTTTTTGGAGATCAAGAACAAGTAGGCAGCTCTAGCGCCATTTCAAAGCACAGGTGAATTAGCATGAAAGGACCATGCACATAAAAGCTATTAGTAAACCTGGCTTTTTCTCTGTTGGCCTCGACCCAATGCACCTGCATTATGGTGGTTTCATTTTTACCTTAAGCATTATGGATCTTTTTCCTGCCAAAATAAATAAGACCATAAATCATCCATCAGAATGAGCCATAGAATTTCCAAAGCAGCAATATTTGGTTCACAAGAAAAGAGGGAAAGAAAAAGGTGAAGGGATGTGTGTCAGGAAAGGGTTCAGTGAGAGAAAAAGCAGCAATAAAATGGCCCAGTTTAGCTAGCACTAAAGCTATATGATAGAATACCGGACAAAATCCCCACCCCACACTTCAAGCATTGCAAAGATAAGGAATGAGGATGGAGACACACCATTTGTACAGGTCTCATCCAGAAGGCAAATGTCAAGAGTGTCATCAGGTTAGGCATATCAAAAAGCCCCCAATTAGTTGCACATGTAAGAAATCTTAAAGGTCAGACTTGCAGACATCTTTTCAGTGTATCCTGTTTAAAGAAAGAGTCTTACCACTTTAATATCACAAGCCAGTCCCAAATCATGAACAGAACTTTCTGTTATACAATCAGCATGCACGATAGGACCCTGATTTTTAGTTCCTAGCTCACCACCTTGGGACGGAACAGTCATCTTCACAGCTCCTCTGAACATCCATTTATCCATTTCTTGACTATAAAAATCTTCAAACACTTCACCACACAAAACACATACACACTGATTTTCATCTGCAGGAACCATCTGCTCACTCGTCTCCAAAGGTTTCCCAGACTCTCCTGCCGGACTAGTGGACTTAGCTTCAGTTGGAAATCCTGCAACTTCGGCTATCCATTCACCTGAGTTTACAAACCAACTCCTTGATGCTCTATTTAGACCATTTGGCTCAGACTTTTTCAAAGCATGCCACTCCAAATGTCTATCAAGTCGTTCTCTAAGTTTAAGCCGAAGGCCACATATGCTGCACTGATGTGGAAGGTCATCAAAGAGTTCACTTATAACTGATGGATGTGACTCCCGAATTATATCTGACTTAAACTCAAATCCTATGAGGTTTTTTACCTCCACTGAGGTGGATTGTGTTACAGCAACAGAGGCTTTAGCAGCAGGCTCAGTGTGAGAAACCGCATCCATAGTAGATGAAAGAGGAACAGAAGATGCAACTGAAACTGAGGAAACTGGTATGGGACTAATGGTAGAAATGCCTGCACTCTGGTTCTGAAGCCGAGCAGGCATCTGAGTTGGCACATGAGTTGATGACTCTGTTTTTGATGCAGATATCAAGCCCTTAGCAACTAAGGAGCTTAAGAGATTAGCAATGGGGTTTGATGCATTACTCGTAACATTTGAAGATTGTGGTAATCCACTGCCTGCAAGAGAAGAAGGCGGTGGGGGACCAGGTGGCAATGGCGGCCGCTCTACCTTTCTCTGAGAAAGATTTGAGGCGGATTTGCTATCATGGGAGGGACCTGATAGAGATGCTGTTGCAACCCTAGGTCCTGAGGATGTGAACTGGGCAGGAGGAGGTCCGCTCGGTAAAGGAGGCTGAATAACAGACTGTAGCACTGCCCCTGTATCCTGAAAACTCGTTTTAGGAATGCTACCAGAAACAGAACTGTTAGATAGTATCCCACTCTTCATAACTGCGGCCAACAAATTACTTGTGCTCAACTTTCCTGTACTTTCTGCAGCAGGATAATTTGAATGCTCTAACACAGGATTCTCTATTGTTGAGGGAGCTTCAAAGATTGAGGTTTGAGGTAGTGATGTTTTCTGCGCTTGACCAGAAGGTTCAGGCTGCAAGGGGTCTGGCTGTAGCTGTGGTGAAAAGGGAGCATGGTGCCTTATTGGAACAGATGGCACTGCAGGAGATAAACTCTGCAAATTATGGGGAAGCAATTTTTGCAAGTCACCTAGCTGCGCCTTCTGAATTAGTTTAGGCAAAGCGTCAAGAGTAAATTGCTTATGAGACCCTATGTTGAACTGTCCTGAAAATTGAGAGGCTTTTATATCAGGGAGCGGCAAAGAATGAACTGGTAGATGGTCTGGCTGGTGCATTGGTGACTGTCCAGATGGTGATGCAGCTCCTACAGACTGAAGCCGTTGTTGTCCAACAGTGCCAGTAGTAGACCCTGAACTAGCATTTGTCAAAAACCCAAAACCTGATGCTCCAGCATGAGATGACCCCATCAGTGGTCTAAGGCCTGTCCTCGCCAGAGAAGAACTTGCACTTGTTGACAACCCACTGACAGTAGGGTAGCCTTCTGAATGACCTAAAATAAGTGTACTGGTGCCTGAATGTTTCAGTCCATCTGTAGAATGTGGCTCCTGTAATGGCCACAGTGATGACATCCTGTGCCCAAAAGCTCCCTGTTCTCTCTGTTCTGAGGACATTGAATCAGTGGAAGTTTCTCTGTCAACACTTGACCCAACATCATATATGCTTTGTGGTTTCTGAAGCTGGTTTTCAAAATCCTACACATAGCATATGTAAGTTAGTTAAAATACTGAATGAAATTTTCAAAAAGTCAAGATATGTTCATCATTACTATGATTAACATTTTGTAGCATTTTCAATTAAGGATAGGTGCTGCACTTGGTCATAACAATAAGCTGTTACCCCATGCCAATCACACCAAGAGAGGCCTGGGAGGGGTGACTTGGATAGAGTCTTGACCTCCATGTTTTTTACATGAAGTGGCAACTCTCAAGATTCATATCTATGCATTTTCATTTGGTAGCTTGAGACTTTCACCATTCACCCAGCAATGGCCAATGTCCCAATCAAATCCTAACAACATTGATGACCCTAGTGAAGTAGACAAATCAACATGTTCAAGTCGCCAGTGATGTTTATCTTCAGACACAGAATCTTGTGCACCTAGTTATCAAGAAACAACAGGTCAAACACTCCCATTTTACTCTAAGCAAGTGTGATGTGATACCCTGTACACCCTGTATTGATAGCTGGAGTTATCTTTTGTCAAATCATTAACAAGCAATATGGAGCAGTATTAAGCATCCATAAAGAATTCAAGGATAAGTGACTCTAATTTTATGATTTTAATCTTTGCCTCCATTTAATTTACTTTTATTGAAACAATGAGGCGGGGACTAGAAGCTCAGTTTTTAGGATTTATTTTAGTAAGCCTACCAATTTCTCGGAATCATCAGGAGTCCAACGATCTTTCTTTGAGTGATTGGCTGCACTATGCTCTGTCATTTTAGAGTTCATGTCGTCCCACATGTATTCCTCTTCCTCAGAGTTCTTCCAGCTCCTAGACATCCCAGAATTGCTTCTATTTACAGTACTCTGTGTAGGCTGTAGATGTGCATCAGCATTTGCAGATCTGGGTGCTGGGTAATTTGGAAATCCATGCTTGATATCAAAACCATTTCTTTGGCTGGAAAATGTCTCCACAACCCTACCACCAGCTTTATACCAAGGTTTGTCATGTCCTTGCTCGCTGGGTCTACCAATTCCCAAGCCAGGATTCCTTGAAAGATCAGTACCATATTCATAATCTCCATATGGTGCACCAATTTTCTTCTCGACCAGCTCACCTATTGCTTCTCTGTGAGAATGCTGGATGCTCTGAAAATTACCCCAATGAGAAATTTTAGGGAGACATTAAGAACATGAAAAACAAGAAGTCAAATGAAATATAAGCACCTTAGCCGGAAGATCATCCCATGGCCTTCCAGCATTGATACCGGCTGTTCTGTCTAACCTATCCGCATCCTCAGTGGAGTTGACCATGGTCCCAGTAACATCATTGGCTGCTCCTTTTGTCTTTATCCGAGAAAGCCAGGCATAAAAAACATAAATACTAGATCAGTATCTTTAAAGTTTGTATTGATGATTAATCAGAAATAAAGAAACTGAAATTAGTCTTTTCACAGAAACTTCTTAGACTAAGTAGAACCATCCATCTTCAATGGGCTCAGGCAAGCAACAGTTTATACAAAACATACAATAGAGAGAGGCCCTGCTGCAAATTTAAGGCACACACTCATTCATTTACAAACTATAAATCAATTTGCCAGCTACAGATCAACAAAATAGAGGTTCACCAAAATGGATATTTAAAACCAACCCATCAATTGGCCCCTTTCATATGCATACCCTGATCTATGATTTGGAGAATTACATTCCAACAAGGAAAACAAGTCTACTAGGATGGACCATCAAGATGCTTGAAATCTAATAACAAAGAAAAGAGAGACCAAAGATGTAAATTTTCAACTTTTCGTCTAAACTTTTCCCATTGAAATCATCAAATAGACAATCATTCAACTAGTCCACGCCAAAGATCTATTGAGTTTGCAGCAAAAGGGCTTTGTTTTGGGCAAACATCCCCTTGAGGATGATGGCTCAAAACACAAAAAGCCCTAACCCACCATGCAGTTTTAGTTCAAGACCAAAAAGTGTGCTCAGGGCCTCATCTATTGAGGTGCCTCTCTCCAACACATCCAGATGTAGTAGCTGAGGACAAATAATTGTCTGCCATCCTCGTTGAGGAGTAAAATGCCCCCCACAAATAGAGCACTCTTTTCCTCTCTTAATGAAACTGTGGCAACCAATACTTCACCATTTAGGCATAATCTTCACAGCATGACTTTCAGATGACCTAGCAAGTGCAATATTTTCTTTTTCAATAAAATCATACAGTCAACGTGTATGATATGATATGGTGGTTTGAGCATATTGAACCCAGCACCATAGTCAGTTCAAAAACCTTCTATTTAACATAAGAAAACAATCATCAGGTTATTGAGTATGTGCACCAGAAAATAATGTTAAACACATTTAAATAAGAAATATTTAGAGCATCGATATTGGCATATTGCAGAGCAGTTTTTATTGCTTCCATCACTTTCCGGTGCTTGGATTTTATCATTGACTCAACAAACAGCTCTGCCACCCTTTTTTTTTTCTTTTTTGATAGCTAACACTGCTCAGCCACTAATATTGCTCAATATGATTCTACACCATTGTAAATCATCACTCACCCTGCTCGACTGCTGAAGACGTTGCCGTGCCTCTAAATACTTTGGATTTACATGAATACTGTGTGGTGGCCGTTGTGACTGAGAATCAGACCTAGATGTTGCAATTCCTGGAGATGACCCATTGATGGCTGGAGGGAAGCCAAGTTCTTTCTCGATCATCTGAAGTGGTGCAAGAGGGAACACTCCTTTCCACGTTCCAAAAAGATGCCGCATACCAGGATGTATAGAAGGATCAACTTGTCTATATGCCTTGCAGAATACCTAGAGTAAAAAAAGGTAGGTTACAAACCAAAGTGAGATATTAGTGGAATCAGGAAATAGCAGATAAACAAAGCAAAGATGCATTGCAATGATATCTACTCATATTTGCCTATTTGGTAGTCAGCAGGTAAATGATTGGTTGATAAATGCATGGAAATAGCATGAAGTATGTACCAACGTGGGGAGTTCATAAAGTCTATGTCTCACTAGTCGGTATGACAAAATAACAACAGCATAAAATATGCATTATTTATCATAGGGACACATCAAGTAATTATAGACCACACATGGAATAAAATTCTAACCTCAGGCAGTCTGGCAGCAAAATATTTGATATAATCTCTTCCAATATTCTTCACAATGCTATCTAAAAGATAGAGAGATGGCAGCTTTTGCTCACTAGGAACCTGCAAAGTATTTGTATGATGAGCTACGATATGTCACCGCCAAATTTCTTCAAACAAATAGAGGACATAAAACTGCAAGCCCAGAAGCAGTTGCCAGAAAACAAAGAAAGTAGAGTGTTGCAACCAGTAGATCTTTCAAACCTTTTAGAAGAGTATATAAATTGAAAGCAGATCAAGAAAATAGTAAAACATCGGAAATGATCTACTTTTAGTTAAGCAGAACCTTAGAGCAAATAACAAAAAATGAAAACAAACAAAGGTTTTGTTTTCATTAGAACTGAAGATCACATATAGCATGCCCTATCATGCACCAACCAACATATGAAGATTCATCACAATAAAGACAAGTGAGTCCTACATTGCAATCCTAAAATGAAGTTATCTTTCTGTTACCTTCTATAATAACCAATGTTTTTCATATATTCCACATGTTTCCATATTTTTCTTACAAAGATCAGCTATTTCATCAGCATTTCACATCAAAAGAATAGAAGTCCACCTTCTAGTGAAAATTTTCACATAACGTTAATAAGTACTCAAACCTCTCTAGCATTTTAAAATATCATCCTCAAGTTCAAGCAAATCTTGGAAGCTATCCCTGAACCAATTTAGTGATGATTCTCACTTCTAGGAGTGAACAAACATAAGAAAATTTATCAATCACAGACACTTCAGAAGGTATTGACTTCAGCTTCTCATGCACTTAAAGTCGGCTACAGACCTGGTCAGTCACATGGAAGTAGTAGATTACTTCCAGCCAAAATAAAAGAAACCTGACAATTTTCATGCACAATCATGCCTCCCAAATATTGGAAATATATATATATATATAAATCTAGCATAACAATTTCAAATTGAGAAGAGACGAAGGAGTTTTCCACTCTCTCCAATAACTTTGAGAGTAGAAAGTGAACTACATGAACTATGATTACACAAACAACTCATATAGCAAAAATGTCACAATCAAAATCAAATCAACTGCTGTGCTTATCATCCACTCTCAATTTCTCGCCGAGTATCACAATTTAATCAAAACCATAGCTGAGCCTATTCAGAGGAAATCAAGAAATAAAAAATAAGAGAACAAGCTAACATTCCACCAGTAACAAACAAATAGGAAGAAAAATACTAGAACAGGCACATTCCACTTGGAGCAGAGTCTGCCATTGTCTTGTCCCATTACCTAGGCTAGTTGTGATGATTCTGCACTCTTGAGGATATACTTCTTATTATCTTATTGTATTTTAAAAAAAAATTGAAAATCAGCACTCAGCTGGACAAAAGCAAAGACAAAATGGATTCATCTGATTCTATCATAGTTCAAGACCTGCTATGAACTAGAAACTACAAGCCAATGACAACTCTCTTCAAATCCAATATAAAGAATGTGCTTGCAAGGCTGCTTAACATCCATGCTAATCCTGTGTTGCATAGTCAATACAAAAGTATGTCTTCCATGTTTCCTGCTACAGTATACTGACCAACCATTATCAGTTGCTGCTCAGCTGATAACTGAATTAGCACAAGCAAGAGATGTGAAGTTATCTGACACATACCATAGCCAATTGCAAGCAACTAAAAAGTGCTTCCTCAGTTGGAATAAGTTGCACGAAGGGAAAGCTGTGAATGGATGAAGGCAGAGAGTGAAAGACACACAGAAGCCCACAAATTCTTGTGATGACAAAACCAAATGGTGCAAAACGCTGGCCAAAGCACTAATATTTAACTTTTGCTCTGGTTTGTCATGTAATGCTTTTTAATCAGGCATGATTGCACTCTTTATTTATTATTAATGCATCCATCTGTTAGTGCTCATTGTCTCCTCACAACTGATTCATTGACATCACATCAAGATTATGGACATGGATTCAAGCGCATGGTTAGTTGAAATTATCTCTTTCAATTTAAAAACAACAACTCGATGAATACATAGCTACCAAAACCATTCCCATCCCCACCAAAATTACAAGGACATAGAAACTCCAGCATCTTTATGAACATTAGAAATCCATAACAGTAACATACTAGAAGGGGCCCGTGAATTGATCTGAAAAACAGAGATAATTCATTAATCCCAGCAGCATTTACAATTTAGGCTCGCTATTTCACCAAAAAAAATTGGGTAAAAGGCACAGATCATAACACTATTTAAACTTCGGAAAAAAAAATATAAATAAATAAAAGTTTTTTTTTTTGTCTTTTTTTTTTTTTTTTTTTTTTGGCTATCGCATTTTTTCCTTACAAATAGCCATAGATATCATCGAATTGAACACACAAACAGCCAGACAGTATAAACCGGAATCACCTCGAGAATGTTAGTGCAGACAGTTGCAGCTATGGCCTTGGCAGCATGTAGGTTCTCCCCTGCAATTATCGTCAAATTGGTAATGATCGGTTTTGAATTGAATGTCAGCTCCGCGAGTGCAGTCTTGTACTGAGTCACAAGCTCTTGATGCTGCTGCTGATAAAGTCCGCGACCCAAATCATCCCTGTCTACATCTCTTTCATTAGTTTTAAGCCTCGACGCCGCCGGAGCCGCTCCGGGTCGTTGAGGAAACGGCCGGCCGTTAGGGTTCGGACCGCGCTCGGCTTCTTCGGCCAATCGAGGTTTCTTGAAGCCCGGCTCTCTCGATCTATCAAAGGATCTACGAGAACTTTCCATTTCCATAACCACAAAAAAGAAAAGAAAAAGATCAAATCCTAACCCTAACCCAAATTGTTCTCGTTACATTACATGGAAACAAACAAAATTAAAAAAACAAAAACAATATCATAGTAGAAATTGACAACAGTAAGTAGTTCACTCAAACAGTAAATGGAAATTAGAAACCCTAGAAATAAGAACCCTAACCCTAGTAGGTATATACATAGAGAATTGATGGGAAAATGAGATAAAGCAAACTCCAAACTCGACAGTTTTGAGTGTTGGAACGATGGGATAAGATTGGAAAGAAGAGTGCAGTGCTGGAGTCGAGAAGCAAAATAAGGGGGTCTTTTCTGTTTGGCCCTTGGTTTCACTGCTGCTCAGTTGCCTATTATTTATTATCGGATGCATCGCATATGTGTGTGAGCGCGCTTTGGACCGTCAGCACGGAATCACGAGGGAGGTCGACAAGCGGAAGGGCCCGTCTCCTGGGCTAGGGTTGGCCCTCATACGGTGTGCCAATTGGGTTGACCCAGGCGGGATTGGGCTGACTATTTTAGGCAAATGTTGGGTTGGGATTGGGTTTGGTTAGATTTCAATTTGGACTCTCATCAACGCAAAAGTGTATGTAAACAAGGAAGATGAATAGCTTCTATTAATGGAAAATTTTATTTTTGCCATTGCAATTAAAATGAAAAGAAAAATAAAGAAAAAGTCAATTAAATTTTTGTGATATAAATGCAATATTTTGAAAGTGAGATAATGCAATTAAATAATATTTAACTATATTTAGAAAACATTAAATATAAATAGATCGATAGAGAGTAGATTATTAGTTGATTGAAATTAGGATGATATTTCCTATCAACTTGGGATAAAACACAAAAAAAATAAAAAAATAAAATATTTACCATTACATAATTATTTTAAAATCGGGGTGATAAAAATAATAAAAACGTGATTAGGTCTTTTAAAATGTAAGTGTAATATTATATATATATATATATATATATATATATATATATATATATATATATATAACGGGATTTGTACAAAGTAGTACTGCAACTTGGACGGATAGTTCAACTTTACCCAGCCTAACTCGATGTTTGGATGGGCTGGGTTGCCCTTTTATACTTTAGGTTGGGTTTGGGTTGATTTTCCAACCTGATGTAAATTTGCAGTTTACATACATTTTGAGTTGCACCCAAATTTGGAAACACCCACGCAACAAGTATAACCCGAATTCAACTCAAGTTTAATAATTTGAGCTTGAATCGAAAGCTGGGTTGGGCCATTCTTCAAGTTGATGTATTTCAAGTTACGGTTGGGCTTGGGTTTGTCCTCAACCCTGCCCAACCCCCTAATACAAAGATACTCTTTTAATAAATAAAATGAGAAAAATATGGTATAATATCAATTCAGACCATTTAAATTCATATATAGATGAATATAAGTTATATAAATTTAAATATTAAATTATTTATTAAGTTTTTGAAACTCAAAACTAAGTTAAATTTGAGTTTATATTAAAAATTTTAAAGCCTTAAAATCATTTGGACTAAATTGTCAATATTTGATCCAGAGGCTTATTAATCCCTCCAACTTACAGCCCAATAGTTCAAAAATTGGGCCGGCCCACGATCAGCATCATCACCTAGCTGAATTCACGCTGTGTGCCGCCTTAGGGTTTGGTATTGCCTGCAGCTGTTTACACTTTACACAAAAGCTTTCAATCATTCCTTCTCCAAACGCTTCCTTTCGGTCTGAAGTCCAAGGTACTTTTCCAATCTCTATTCTCAATTCAATCAATCGACTTCTTGATTAGATACAAACATTCGGATGCTGAGAAAACGCAAGAAAAGTTTGAATCATAGCTTTTTCACCATTTAGGGCTCGAGAATACAGAATTTGCACTCTGCCTAAAACCACATGACTCTCTGGATTAGTCGAGGTTTATTTTTTTCTTTTTCAAAAATTTTATTTGTTTTGGGTTGTTGGCTGCAAAGAAAGTGAGAGAGATATAATAGTAGTCAAAATGTTGTTTTCCTTTATTGTTCTTTGTATTCTTGGTACTGAAACAGAGGGTCAGATTTCATCCAGTTGGAGTATAAATTGGGAATGCTGTTGCTGGATTTTTTATTTCTAGGGTGTCAATTTGAAAATCAAACCTGTTTGGATCACAGCTCATACTGAAATTTTTTGTTAGATAAACGGGCTCTGCTATTTGGGAATGGTTTCTTTTATATAAAAGTTAGATACAGAGAAAATATGAAAATAAGGAACTAAGATTTTGATTTGTAAAATCTTCACATACCATGATTCCGGAATACACAACAATGCCACTTTATTGAAAATTCTCTTTTTCTTTCTTTCTATTTCCTCTTTTCTTTTTTGGAAGCAAAAGATGAGATATAACATAGGAATGAAAATATTGTTTTTTCTCGTTTTGCTATTTTCTTGGGAACCAAACAGAAGGCTAGGGTTTCTCTTAACTTATCGGTGTTATTGTTGAAAATTTTGAATTTTAGGATTTCATTCTGGACTACAACTCAAGCTAGAATTCTTATAAAATTGATTATCTGGGAACGTTGCCTTGTGCAGTATATATATATATAATTTGGCTTGGATAAAAATGGTACCTACCATGTTGCCAATGAATCCCATTGTAATTGGACGCCTTTGGAAGAGAGAAAGAGCAAGTACAAAAAAGTAAAAACCCTTATCTTAAAAAAAGAAAAAGAAATAAATAAAATGTATTTAATTTAACCAGTCATAACATAAATAATAAAAGGATGAATTTATTATGATCTTCAAGGTGAATATATTAATGATTGTTGTAGTTTAATAATAAAATATGAAATATGAGGGTAAATAAGTGATATAATATGGGTACTTTGGGGAGAAAAAGGTCTGCACACTCTTCATACTTTTATGTATAGGTAATTAATTAATAATGATTATAAGAGTTAAATAATAAAGATGTGAAACATGAGGGTGATGGTTGGGCATTGTCATAGCTTAGTTGGTTTTCACTAAACCAGAGAATCATGGTAGTTCAAAATATCTGTTGCACAACTATCATTTGAAAATACAGCATATAAAAAAAAATGCTTAAAATGCTTCTTTTTTAATATTTCTGTGTTTCAGTTGGGATTTTTTAAGCCTTCTTTGTTGTAGTGCTGCATGCAGTGGTATACATGGGTTACCCTTTGGTATGTCATACACTGATATACAACATATGGCACTTTAGAATCTGCTGAATTATGTTCATTGTAATATACAATCATTATGATTATAATGTATAATCAGATAATCTAAGTCAACTTCAGAATAATGATTAATGCTCTGTTTTGGCCCTTTGCAATAGCAGAGTGTTTTAGAGTTGCAGTATTATTATTGAATGTTGAATGCATTGACTGCATGTCACTTAGCTCAGAAGCAGTCTTGAGCAACACCTTGTGCAGAGACCTTTGTGTTTTATGCCGTTCACATCTATGATTTTAGAAGTAATCCTTCAGAACTGCAGGAGTGCATAAATTGTCAATATGATAGTTATCCAGTCTATTTTTCTTGTTGCAGTTAATCATGTTGAAGATAAAAACTCCCAAATCAGGAAAAGCTAAACGAGAGATTGAAAAACGGGCCCCCAAACTTGTGAGTGTTCCACAATTTGCTTTGACGTTCTTGAAATTTCATTCTGCATTTGTTTAGCAAAAATGAACTAGTGTATTCTTTTTCCTTTTCCTTAAAATATGTATTGTTCAGGTTGAAAGTGGGAAGAAAACTCTGATACTTCAAGGTACAAAGACTAGCAATGTATTGAATGCTGTGTTGACTGAAATTTATCATCTTAAGAAGGATAGTGCTGTGAGATATACGCGGAAGAATGAAAACATCAGACCATTTGAGAGCGGTGGTGAAACTTCTTTAGAGTTCTTTTCTCTCAAAACTGATTGTAGCATCTTTGTGGTAAGCAGAAACCTATGCAGCTTTAGAACCTTTTTTTTCCTGTTTTCTGTTGAATGTATTGTTTTGAGTTTGTTGCATTTTAAAGACAAGGATTGTCAACAGAGGGTGTTCAAATGGCTGTCAGTTGTTGTCTCATGACAACTGATCAAACTTATATGCTTAATACCAAGTCTTTGGATGGAGTTATCCCGTCCAAAGGGGATGGAACCTATTTTGCTTCTTATGCCTGCTGCTAGTGTCTATTTGCATAGATGTACATATTTGAATTTATATTTACTACACATGGAATGCATGTTGTTGAGAGTGAAAAATACTGATTAGCTTTGACAGCTATTTCTTAACTTCTGTTTTAAAGCTTGTTAGAAAATTTTAGAACTGATTAAATGATGAGCATCATAAATTCCAAAAGATGCAATGATATCTGGTATTTTATCACATTATCACACAATTTTTTCCACAACCTGACCTTTAAAAATAATAATAAAAGAATAAATAAAAAGTCAAGTTATACATGAAAGGGGTTGATTTTCCCTTCTCAATGTGTAAAGACATATAGTTGATGGAATGGCATTTTAACAAAAGAAAAAAAGAAAAAGAAAAAGAATTTCCCCCTCTTCTGCATTATTGTAATTTCTCCATATTCTGCAGTCAAACTGGTTGAAGAATGAGATGAAATGTTGTAGTGTATCTTTTGTTCTGATTTCACTTTTAAGATCAGAATATGGTCTCACATGCACATTCTTGCACATTATGGATTCATCTTCCCCCCTTGAAATACTAGTAGAATCTCCTTACAAAATAATTGGAGTAGATTCTGAGAAATTCTTATTAGGGTTCTTTTGTTTACTCTGGATTTTTTTAATGTAAATATCTTAATATACTTCTATGGCTTCTGTTTTGTAGTTTGGTTCTCATTCAAAGAAGCGGCCCGATAATCTTGTTATTGGGCGAACTTACGATCATCACATATATGATCTCGTAGAGGTTGGTGTTGAAAATTTTAAAAGCATGGAGTCATTCACATATGATAAGAAACTATCTCCAAAAGTTGGTTCAAAGCCTTTCATTGCTTTTATTGGAGAAGGATTTGAGAGTGTAGATGAGCTGAAACATTTGAAGGAAGTTCTGCTTGATCTGCTACGAGGAGAGGTGAATTTCTTCTGCTCTGTCTGTTCCTTTGATTTGAATTAAGAATTGTTTTAACAGAAACAAGATTTGATTGATGCAGGTTGTGGAAAATTTAAATCTTGCTGGTCTAGATCATGCTTATATTTGTACAGCTGTGTCTTCAAATAGGGTATTCTTTACTCACTGTGCAATGCGGCTGAAAAAGTCTGGGACAATAGTACCTAGGATGGAACTGGTAGAAGTCGGTCCTTCCATGGATTTGGTAGTCCGACGGCATCGCCTCCCTAACGACAGCGTAAGGAAAGAAGCTATGAAAACAGCCAAGGAACAGCCCAAAAAGAAGGTTGAATGACTTAAACTTTAATTTTACCATCGACATATTTTTCCCCCCTCAATGTAAATAAAATCACATATCTTGTAATGATGAATAATGTTTGTTGCTCACAGGTGAAAAATGTTAGCCAAGATGTAATACAAGGAAAAGTTGGGAAGATATATGTTCCAGACCAACAGGTAGAGAAGAATAGAACTAGTATATTTTTAAGCTGTCAAACCCTTTTTTTAATATTTAAAATGTTCACTGATTTCTCTAATTTTTTCATGGGCCATGTGTTGTCATTGGTGGGGATGCAGCTATATCCCTCGCAGACATCATTTTCTGTTATATTTTTTCTTGAGTCTATTTTAATGACTTTTGGCTGCATTTAGGTTGGAAGCGTGGCTCTACCTTACAAAGCAAAGGGACTAAAACGAGAGCGTCGTGAAGCTAAGATGAAACATGAGACAAATGATCGAGCACCAAAGAAACAGAAGGAAAATTCTGAGTAACTCTGTTTGGCTCTCTACCAAAAGATACAGATTTTGAGAAACTCTGTTCAATCTGTCAACTCCAAGGATATTCATGTCCACGTTTCTCATTGCTCAGATCCCTTTTACCTCTTTTTGACTGCTTGAAATTCAGGCATTTTGTCTAGAGACCAACCGCATTTGCTGCCTTCTGTTTTATTTGGTTTAGATGCTGAATTATCTGTCTTAGTATCATCCATTACTGTATTGTAAATCAATTTAAACAACAGGTTTTGATGTTTTTTTTTAATGATCATGATCACTGAGTCTCTTAACCAACTATTCATTTCTCATAAAAGTCTGGTTCCTCCACTGAGTGTGCTGATTTTACCATGTTGGATGAGAACACCATTTTGATAAGGTCAGGACTGAAGTAATGGAGATAAGCTTTTAGTCTGTCTCATTACATCTGAGTGAAAATTCTAAAGGTTCACTCAGTGGTTTCTTTTAGTTGCAGATCCATTCTTTGCCCCTTGACTACCACTAGCTACTAAATAGAATCTAGATTTCAGTTTTATTTTTTTCTTTGTTCTGAAAAATGAATATTAACCTAAAATCCAATGCCGCTATTAGAGATGGGATTACAGCATAGATCACAACTCAATGTTGCTCCAATGGATGGGGTACATTGTGGCTGAGATTTTGCTATTGCTCTTTGAACTATTTTTACATAAGGTAATTAGCCACCTTTATGACTTCTGAGGGTAGCCTGGAAGGTATCGTTAGAGAGAATCTAATCTAGAGACTAGGGTTAGGGTTACACCTCAAGTGAGTCAAGCTAGTTCACAAGTTAAATCCAATTTCGATGAACCATAACATGATTGCTACATAGATTAGACATGGTATCTGCAAAAAGCAAATGGCATTGTGAATATTATACAAATCCACTCATACAGGACAGGATCCACTCATTCAGGGCTTGATGCTTCCAACCAAAAATATTTGGACCATCAATTCATCCAATTCTGCAGAAATAACCAAAAGTAAATTAGCTTATTGACCCCTGAGGCAACTTGAGGAGCCATACCAAAAACCAAATATGTGTCTAAAAGATCCTAAGCTATCCAGACCCACAGTCAATCAAATGACCATATTAGAAAGGATGGCGAAAAGATATCAAGTGACATTCACAAATAGGACAGCCATTAGCCAGATTGTTGTGATATACATAAAGGGGATAGATAAGACAAGGTTCATGTGCCTTACTTCTCTTCGAGTCTTATGATTCAGAAATTAGCAAAGAGACTATTACATGTATCTTGAATTCTATGCAATGACAACCCCCTTCCCCAACACCCACCAATCCTGTCTTTGTTCTCTTCCAGCTCAGCTATGAGTGGAGGCGATGCCCAATCGGTGTGTGAGCACCATTAGTTTTATCCCCAGTTGAAAATTTTATATTGCAGGCTTTCTGGATAGAAGTTATAGAACCACAAGTAATTTCTCACTCAGAAATCAACAGTTTTTTCATGTTCTTCATCACAGGTTCATTGTGTTTGTTTTGTCTTGTTCCCTATAGACAGAAAACTCTAATTTAATCATCTGTGTCAATGGAAATAGTCATCAACATGACAAGCCACATAAATTATTGGGCTCAGGTTTTTGTTGTTCTTCTGCTTATTTTGCTTGTTTTTCCATCTTTTTTTTAATGATCCGCAATTTGGAGGCAATCAATGCAACTACTTGCTGAAAATAAATGCATTTACAATATGCCAATAATAGACCTGAGAAGACCTAGCAGTTAAGAGAACAACAATCCTTTGATTATTTCCCACTTGAGAAATGAAAGAGGAAAAATAAAATAAAGAACTAAAATATAGCTTGAAGAGCGAGTAACCATAAAGAAAGATGTGAATGATCCAACACCTGAGAAGAAAGCAAACACAGTGTATCACATCAGGCCAGTTTCTTGAGATGCACATAATTATGATTCTTTATTTTTCTTTGAAAAAAAGAGAGAGAAAATATTGTTCTCCATTCCCTGCTTTTCAACGTATTACATACAAGGCTAACTCCTTAAATTGAATTAAAGTTTTATAGTTTGCCCACCATCTAAAAGAATCCAAAACAGCCCACCTTCCAACTTACTGCACAAGATAAAAGTAATAAGGCAACTATAAGGTCAAAATAACCAAATTTCAACAAAAGATATCTTGCACTAGACATGCCAGAGAGGAAATTGAAAATGCGGAACCAAACAACAATGGAGCTTGACACCTTATCTCACGGCATAAATACCTGCAGAATTTCATGAACTTAAAAAGCATATGTTAGTGAGAAAATCTACTAGCACATATGACTATCCACCTAATCATAGATGAATTAGCAGATGAGAAATCTATTAATGAAATTTTGGAAAAAGAAGAAAGAAAAGAATGGAAGCCAATAATGAAATGAATATATTTATAGATAAAATTTCCAATTTAATGGCCAGCCAACTAAAAATTAACTGGCATCAAAAAGGGCAAAAGAGTGCTGAAGCAATGAAGCCCTATGGATATGTATTCTTGGAAGTATAGTCCTTTGGCTGGTCTGCTTGATTCTCAGGTTCATTAAAAGTGGATTCATCAGATGGCCACTTATCAATTCCCAAACCTTCTGCTGCTTGCAGGGAACCTAAATCCCAGATATCTGATATCCCACCTGTGAGTCCTAAGTCTGGAACATCATAGTTGGTAACATTACCCCATAACTCACCACAAGAACTAGTCATATCAGCACTGTCGTCAAAGCCCATGCTCCATATATCCGCTTGTTTTATAATGCCGTCAATCCCAGGGGACAAGAATTCAGGAAAAGCCTTCTCCTTTGTTGAATCATCTATGAAAGACAGATTATAGTTGGTGCTTCCTTCTGGTTGGGAACTCACTAGATTCTTTCCTTTAAATACGAGACCTACAGGTCCCAAACTGGCCGTTTCCTCTCTGACCTGCTCTGGAGCTTCAATAAGTTTATGTGCTACTGCTGCTAGTTCATCTGATGAGACTTTCCTAGTTCCGAATGGCACACTTTCCATACCTAAATCCAGTTTCCCTGCAATTACTTGTAAGCAATCATTGGGAAATTGTTCACAAGAGTCTGGATTTGAAGGTGGGAATAAGGAGGATGTAATCAGATTTTCTGAACCAGGTCTGTACTTTACAATCTGCCCTCCCATGGATGAGTCTGATTTACCAGGTTCAAGTTTCTGATGCTTGACAAACTTCCTCATCATCCTTGGCACACCAATATCTTTTTGGTCGTCCTTGGGCAAAAGGCGGGCTAAAAATTCTGGGTTCTGAAGCAACTTTGCCAAGAATGAGACCATTTTCTTCTGCCTCTTCTCTGCTGCCTGGATCCTTTCATTAACTACTTCCATTTGGTGAATTGTTCCACTATGCTGTTGCTGCAATTCTATAACCTCCTGCATCAACAAACTCTTCTGCTTCCTTAACCTCTCTACCTCACTTTCCAATCCTGACATTGCTATTTCAGAAGAAGGCCCAGCATAGCTTCCAGTGTGCTGGGATTGAGGTGACTTGCGCCTACGGATGTTCTTCAAGAGATGCCTCTTCCCTCGCATGAAACCTTCATTGGCAAACTCCCACTTATCAGAATCAATCTTGCGGAAACCCTGAATACAGTACCCCGAGTGATTCAAGAGTGAATGGATAAGAAAAGAAGTTCCAAAAGGAAAAAGATAGTCATGATGATACATATATAGTGACTTCATCCCACAAAGCAAACTGATTTGTTGATTTTCATGTGTAGTAGTCGAATTGCATTATATATAAACAAACAGTAAATTGTCAATAAGGTTTCCACAGGAAGAAGTGAGATTTAGAAAATGTGGTTAACTTATCATAACAAATTTTCCACCTGAACCTGAAATTCTACCTGCAAAGGGTGGAACTCCAGCTCCAAGACACATTCAAAGGGGTAGGGCGTTCTCCTGTTCATGGATATGAAGAGGGAAATAATTGCTTCTCAGGCCTAACTATGAACTGACGAACCAAGTACCTATTTCATCTTCTTAAATTCCACTATTTTTGAAAAAGAAAAGAAAATGTACAAATCTAAGCCTAACAGAGGACCTGATAGACAAATCACAGAAAACCTCGAGGTAACAGATGACACAAAGAACCCATTAACAGTCACATTACATAAACTACAAAGGAAATAGCACATCTCCATCTGCATCTGTATTATCCTCTGTTTTTTCTACTATAGACCCAAAGCCACGAAATAAAATCTAAAGCATTTCAAAGCAAAAGACTTATATCCACATGGACACCACTCTCCAACTCGAGTTCATTCACAACAAAGCAAGAGAAGAGGATACATCAGCAATGCTCCAGACACCAAGAAAGCTCATATATTTTGTACATTTTGATTACTACCAAATCCGCCTCAGCAGCATCTACATAGATTCGATCATGGTCAAATCCAATTACATAAAGAACATAAAATACAAAATAGAGAAATAAAAAACAATACAGAAAAAACAAGAAAAATACAGAAAATTTTCTACATACAGAGCACAGCAGCCTTTGAAGGCCGCGTTACAGCAATACCCACATAAGTATTTAGTTGCCGAACAAAACTGGAGAAATTGTTGTGCTTGAAATTTCGAGGAAGTACAAGCCTGGAGAACTCCACAGGGTCCCAAACCACAAAGCTCTCGCCAGTAGGACCCCACGAAACTATGGGGTCCAGCAAAACGTCATCCACAATGTCAAAAGTCTTTGACAAAAACGGTGGAATTGGATTGTCCTGTAGACAATCAAGAGGCTGAGGAGCACCAATTTCCTCTGCTTCAGCTTCAGCCTCAGCTGCAACCCCTACAGTCACAATGGGTTCACCTGAGAAAGGTGGTTCCAGAGAAGAAATGGGTCGAATTTGTAGTAAAGGAGACCCAGAAGGGAATGGTTGTGAACCCACTGAAAACGGTTCCGTTTTGGGTTGGACTGCCTCAGCGGCAGGCGCCTCAGACTGATAGGGAGGTGGAGGGGATTCTTTCCGATCCAAATAGGGATTGTCTCTCGGATTCATGGATTCAGGGGAGGGGTTGGATTTGGCGTAAGCTATAGACACAGAAGTAGAAAAAAATCCGCAAAGAAAAATGTTGGGTGAGGCAAGAGGATTGGAATTTATAAGGTGAGTTGTTAGTATGACAGGTCCACAACCGACTTAAGTGGTCGAGAAAAATCTTACGACAGAAGGCGGTGGTGGCGGTGGTGGGTCTTCGCTTCTTCTGTTTGGTCGTCGGCTGTTGTTGAGATACGCGGGAAGGGCATTTCCTGGCCGTTACTATCGTTGAGGATCTGCCTGTGGGCTCCACCTTCTCAGATATTTCTTTGCCCGCCCCATTCTCTTTGGTCTCATTTTTAGGTCTTGACTATTCTCGGTTTCAAATTACTGTGTTTTCCTTGCTTCTGAAGTAACGCCATCACCCAATCACATCATCCTCTTTCTCCTCCTCACTGTCATTATTATTATTATTATTATTATTTTAAATTAACTCCTTTTAATTAAAAGGCACCACTTTTAACTATAATATAAAAATACATTTTTTCAATATCCATAGAAAATGTATGATCCGATTGTGCTATTTATATATTCTTGGATCCTTTAATTTGTACCATAATTTTATTTATTTACATCAATGGTTTAGATTTTTTTTTTACATATTTAATGGTTTAAATTTTTTCTTCAATTAATACTGTTACGATACCTTAGTTTTTTTCCTTTTGTTTTACTTTTTATGATTTTAATAAATTATTTTTCACAAAAAAATTTATGTTTTGTGTATAAAAAAAATGTTAAATTTCTTAAACAATTAAATTATAAAACCTTTACCCTTAAAATATTTTGATGCGTCAAATTTGGATATAATTATATGGGTTAATTTTATTCATCTTTTTTATAATTTGAATTGAATACACTTATTATCATTAGTTTAAAATTTTATCAAATATTTATTTTATCCTCTTTTTATTGATTGCTTCTTTTAAAAGTAGAAAGTAAAGGAGGTTTTTAACGAAATTTGAATGGTATGAAATTAACACAGGGAGATCATGGAGATGTCTTTTTTAAGTCACCTTAAAAGCCATAAATAAGCAGGGGCGGGGCATATATAGTGAAGGTTTAGTAGGGTGATTGGGGGACCAAATTATTAGATTCATCAAAGAAATCATAGTCAATCACGGTATTAGGATTTGGTGCATGTACCAAACACTTTCCATAATAAAAGACGACCCCCACACAAGGTGGTCCCCCATCCCATGCCCAAACAACAATGCGACTTGGTTACCAACTCTCTTTCGTTTATAAGCACAAGTTTTGGGAGATGGTTGATTTGGATGCCATGGTGGGTGAGGCTGACTCTCACTTTCAACACATATTTGATGTTTCAATATTTATTTGACAGTTTGGGGACCAGGATAGCTGAGCTTTCCTCAAAATTTACTTCCAAAAGAACTGCCTTGTCTCCTTGCCAAGCTCACGCATATTTCTTCATTGTTGTTGGTCGCTGTAATCAACACATCATCCAATTTTAATCTGTTTTTGGTTTTTAAGTTCCTAGGCTTGGATGTTAAATCTTTTCAATTTTCTCAAAAAATAAGAGTTACACATTGAAATGTTTTTGAAAATAGTTTTCCAAAATTAGTTTGGATAACAGTTTCTTAAAAAATAGTATTGAGAATAATTTCTTTTTTTTTTAAATAATAAATTGATTGAAAACTTTGAAATATTTTTACCTTGTTTTCTATATTTTTTAAAACAAATTTTATATGTAATACTTTATTTTTCACATTTATTTTATATTTTTAAAACAGTCATTAGAAAAAAAAAAATTGAAAACTACTAAAATATATATTTTTTATCGTTAGATTGTAAAAATTGCTTTTTATTTCTCTCAAAAAATAGAAAACCGCCTTTTAAATAGGTGGATAAAATTTTTCCCAAATTTGTTGGTGACCAAAGAGGTGCTTATTTAGTTTTCATTTAATACATTTTCTATTTTTGTTTTTAATATAAAAATAATAATAAGTCTATATAACTTATAAGAAGTTTTAGAGGTTTATAGTAAAAAATTATTATCCCAGATTTAAAAAAAAATTAAAATGATTTTTAAAGATATAATATAAATTATTATTATTATCTTTACTATTATTTTTTGTATTAGATGTTTTGTATATATGTGAAAGTTTTTTACTTAAAATAAAAAAGGGTATAAAACGGACACTCAATGTCAAAGACTCAAAATATTAAAAGCTAGTTTTCAGGGTTCAGGGGCGCACAGCCAGCTCTTCAACCAAAAAATAAGTAGGGACCAATCTTTCTGATCGTAATGATTGCTTCGAGCAGAAGCAACTTTGGACCTAGAGCTGTGCCGACTGCTGGGTGATCTAAAACCGAAGCCAAATGACACGACTCGACCCGAACCACTCATGCGTCCATCCATCAGTGTGCACGCCTCCAAATCACCCCATCCCAGTTTCTCCATATCAGTCTTCATTTATTTTTCTAATTAGAGTGTGACAAGAAATATCATTTTGAAGTAAATTGTTAAGACTTTCTAACGTTTTTTTGTTTTTATTAAACCCCTGCCGGCAATTAAGGTAAATAATAGAACAAAAAATCTCATAAGAACCTATACCCACAAAAACACAAAGCACTTGTGTACTACAAATAAAGGACAAGCTTAAAACAATAGTATAAAGTTTAAAAGAATAACTAATCTAATGTATTTACTATATAATCACCCTTTATAGATGAATAAGACAGTCCACATAAACATCCCCTTGCAGGTGGTCCCATTCCTGCATCTATTCCGTGGAATGCTAAATCTGGTCCTAACGAATCTCTGATGATTTTATCAACTTTTTTCTTCTCCATATCATTGACAGTGGTCCAATGAAAAAGAAAAGAAAAGAACCTGTAAACCGACAATCTTCGAGATGAGTTGTACAACATAAATCTCTACTGGTGCGTAATGCCGGCAAAGATGCTTCCCGTTAGCTGTTCAGTAAATTATGGATACATACAAAATTATGAGCGAAGGAATTATACAAATTTTCCATGATGACAAACACAATTGACTAGAGCAAACAATATTTCATTGGGAGGTGAGGATGGAAATGCATATATAGATACTCCCCATATGCAGTTGCAATTCCTTTGACTTGCGTTAAGAATTAGTATGCTCAGTTGACAATGAGAACAGAAAAATGTACAACAATGACTCTGCAACCAATTACATAAAACAGTGTCAGAATTTTTAACAACTTCAAGAAATTAACCAACAGGAGAAACAATGTCTTAGACTTGAACAGAAAATACAGTGTCACAGTACCTACTCCCCCAACATTCCCACATGTGATTCATGTTTGTCAAGACAATATTAACACACCAAATCTATCCACGTATATAATATAGAGTTGTAGAACAGAGATATCAGCAGCAAGTCAATCAAGCTTGTGACAAACTACCATCAATTTTATAGAGATGACACTATTGTCAAGTATAGAACTGTGCTGGGGAAATTAAAATTATGAAAATTC
The DNA here is from genome assembly GCF_030704535.1 of Vitis vinifera. NCBI lineage: Eukaryota > Viridiplantae > Streptophyta > Magnoliopsida > Vitales > Vitaceae > Vitis > Vitis vinifera. The sequence goes on from NC_081812.1 coordinate 19,071,329, forward strand.
TGAGCAATGACCAAGAACAAAACAATAATAAAGGAAATTGGAATTTTGGTGCTGTAGGGATAAGGGAGCACGGGTTTGTTGTCAGGAGACGATTTGGAATTTGGACATTTGATTAAACATATTGTAGCAAAACCAGAGAAATTCAGGAAAAAGACGAAGGCGTGTATGTCGTGTCGAAGAGTTGGGGTCTAAAAATAGCAAAATGCCATCACAGATTATGTCACATAAATAAAATAAAATAAAATCAAGGGCATTCAGGTTCACAGAAACTGGGGGAAATGCAATCCCTACATGCATGTCTGTCTATATGTCAGCATGCATCCAATGGCTTGATTCCATGAGATATTTTCTCAAATCTAGCAAAGTACCCAGTAAGCCACCCAGGCATAGAAAGAAGATAGGAGCAGGAGCAGAAGTGATTTCTTAGGGCAGCAGCATCTTGCATTGTAATCTGGAAATATGTTGCTATTATATTGATCTAACTGAAAATACCAAATTACGTATTAAGATCATTTCCGAAATAGATACACACTAAAAGAGACAAATGGTGGGGTTAGTTCATAGCAAAATGAGGGAAGAAGATGACAAAAAGGATGAAGAGGATGACAATTGAGGCAATAAAAGGTAAAGCATTTCACCACTACAATCATAACAGAAGTAGTTGCCTGCACACAACCCTAACCATGCCTCCTCTTATTTCTTTTTCATCTTCTGCTCGGATGAAACCTATCTAGCAACCTAAATGTTCTTAAGTTTCATACTTATCAAAAAAAAAAAAAAAGTTCTTAAGTTTCGTAATATTTGAAATTCTAAAGAGAGAAAAATGTATCCAAAAGTTTGAAATCGTCAATTCAAAGGTTGTCAACCTAAAAGTTTTTAAGTTTCGTACTTATCAAAAAAAAAAAAAGTTCTTAAGTTTCGTAATATTTGAAATTCTAAGAGAGAAAAATGCATCCAAAAGTTTGAAATCGTCAATTCAAAGGTTGTCAACAATTAGTAGGTGGATTGGGTGCAAAATTTGCATTCCAAATACAGCAGGGTTGGAGGATCATGCACGTCAGGGTATATATTCCACCTAGAAGATGACACATGAAGCTTCAGAGTGTCCCACACTAGTATAAACTTTAGCTTTGATTGAAGACCACAGAGAATGGAAAAATGCACACTAGGAGATTGCGTTTATGATGACTATTATAAGATTCAAGTTGTCTTCTCTTTACTCATAAAATCTCTACTATCAATTGAACAAATTAGAAAACACTCAATCATGGTAAACAAGCTCATAAAATCAATAAAATGAATTATTGAGAGTTGCAATCCATAGAAGGCAAAAAGGCTCACCTGAGATTATCTCAACAGCACGAATCGCTGTCAGACATCAGATCATCAAAAGAATGTCAATATATGTGCACAAAAAAGGCTTCTTAGGTGATGCACCCTTCAGGTAAGCAGTGGTCTATCTGCACGAACTGGCTGAGGCGTGGGAGGTTTAATCAGTGGCTTCAAGGATTCCATGATGTTGAAAAAGGAAGGGCGCTTCCAAGGCTCACTGGAATACCACAATAAAAAAGTTCTTATTAATGAAATGGAAAGATCAATTAGTGATGGGACCTACTATTTTTTTTGTATAATCAAAAACCGTCACTCACTTTGCCCAACATGCTTCAATTATGGAAGCCACTTGAGGATTTAAATCACGTGGGATCTCAAGCCTTTTGCCCTTAAAACCAACAGCTGCTACAACCTACAAGACAATGAACATTGAGCCACAAGTTGTATTTAAATGATTAACACTCCTCAGCTAAACCAGCCTGCTTACTACCAGCAGACTTCATTCCCTGAACAACATTTTCACATTCATCAATTTTAAAAGAATTGCATCATCTCCCTTCAAAGAAAAATATAATCATCAACAATCTCTCTCTTCTTTCAATGATTTCACTTGCATTACATAACTTCAGAAGACAAACCTGTGCTGGATTTAAATTACTCCAAGGTTGTTGCAATGTTGCAAGTTCCCACAAGATTATACCAAAGCTATATATGTCTGACTTTTCATTTGATGCCTCATCCCGAAGAACTTCTGGTGCCATCCACTCAGGCTGATGAAATGAAAAATGTAAATTTTATATTTGTGACAAAATGATCCATATCACCTAAATACAAGGAACTGAGATTGTGTTGCTATCTAGCTTAGTAAAACTTACCGTCCCTGCCGCCGATTTGGATGAAAGAAATGTATTTGCCTTGAACCGTGAAAGACCAAAATCACAAACCTGAATGGACACCACAGATATCAGGCCAAACTAAAAGGAAAATTTCTAAATGAAGAACTCAATGAGAAAAATTAAGCAAACAAATTTTGGAAATGATCTTGGATTTCATCTGAAAGATCAAAATGAAAATTCCCTGTCATATGTATGCTCACTTCAGAATGAGCAGAACTGCATGGAATACAATTCCACTAAAATGTACCTCATGCAGATTGCCAACATAAGATAAGACAAACTTCTGAATGAAGTAGACAATAAATTAAGCAGCAGGAATGTACAAAAACAACTTATCTTTTTAGGGTGTATCAGAAAACTAATCCCCATTTATCAGGCCTATTTACCAGAGGGACTATAGATCAAATTCTGAACATTATTTTCTTCCCTAATTTCAGGCTAATCACTAATTCCCCACACTCCAAGGTCAGCCCTCACTAATCAATTAAGTGTTAAATTTTCAAAAGAAAGTGGCACACATTTTAAACCTTCTCCTTCCATAGAGCTTATTTCTCATACTCAGTTGATTAAAAAATCAATTAGTAATATTTTTAGCTCTGCTAAAATTTGCAAGCACATTCTGTAGCCAGTGATGTCCATGCCTATTCAGGACTGATCTGCCTAGGGCATTTGTCAATTTGGGATGGCTATCCAAACAAAGAGAATCAACACGCTTCTTATTTGACTTCCATATCAAATTTCTCACAGGTTCTATGTCAACAAAAAGAAAAAACAAATTAATTATGAAATCAAAACAAAAAGTGCAAGGCAGCAAAACTAAGGTGGCTAGAACATTGATTATCGAAGTAGACGTCTATCTTGCAAGCTCAAGATATTCCACTCTTACCTTCACGGTGTATTTTTTGTCAACCAAAAGGTTTGGAGACTTCAAATCTCGATGAACAATGGGAGGATTGCGTTTATGAAGATAATTCATGCCCTTGGCCTGTTTGTTTTAAAAAAAAAAAAAAAGCACGGAAATGATAATAAAACAAGTTATTTTAGCTGGTAAAAGGTGCATCCAAATAACAATCACTAAAAAAATACTTAATGATGATTATAACAGATAATTACAAGGACTCAGCAAGATGACATCATTAAAAAAATTCAAAAATATTTAAACAGGAGAGCGAATAAGTTGGAGGACAAAAAATATTTACTCTTCAAATGCATACCACATCATAAGCCATACTCAATCGACGCCTCTCATCTAACATTTCTCTTGCACCAGGTTTGTGCAAAAGCCTATATAAGCTACCTCTGCAGTTCAAAACTAGTATTTAGTTCAGGGAACAGAAACTTAATAAATAATACCAATATCTCATTTTAATAAAAAAAAATGAAAAGAAAAAAGGATTGTTTGGGAATAAAATTAAAAACCTTGATAAATATTCTGTAACTATGGACAAATTTGGGGGCTGCGTAACTGCACCCATAAAAAGAACGATATTCGGATGCCGCAGGCGTTTCATTATAGAAACCTAGCAAAGAAAGACAGTGAACTATAAATCAAACCAAAACTATGAAAACCATGAATAGCAATTGATATTTTCTTGAGCTTAGTGCATAATTTGATAAGCATGTTTGCCACTACGCACCTCCCTCAAAAATTCCTTGAAACGTTCTGCATGGAAATCTTGTTCCATTAGAACCTTTACAGCAACATCCTGGAAGCAAAAGCTTTGATATGATTATTTATTACAAGTAAATGACTAATAACAGAATTTTGAACACAACCCAGCAACCTAGTTACCCTCTTGAACCAATTTAATGAGAATTTATGGAGGTCAAGAAATGGGTTACCATAAAAAGAGAGAGATCTTGAATAGGGCTTCAGAAAAAGAAAATAATGGACAATATCCAAGCAACAAGAAAATTGAAAACACAATGCATGAGGATAACAGAGACGCAAGATATGTTGGAATTTGTAATAATCAAAATGTCCCCACTGCGTCTAGGAAATGAGTACATAATTATATGGTACGGATCATGTTTCATCTTTGTGGATTGTAGAACCATAACCCGGTACTCAGGACAACATCAAAGTTCAAACATATAGCAGGCAGTTTTCCAAAATAAATGATTCCATTTATCCTCCATAACTAGTTCAAAAGGTATGCGATAAAAGGTGAGCCATATAGCTTCTTATTGATAGGTAAAGGTAAGACAAATGGCTCTCAAATTGCCAATCTATCAACACTGCAAATTCAATGAAATACTCCCCTAAACAATCACACAACCAAATTTAATAATTTGCCCAATCTCTTACATAGACAATTTACTGTTCTTCAAATACTTATCATTTTTTTTTTTTCAAACACTTGTCATGTTTCTTCAGAATTTATTATTATGAGACTATGATGATACATGATTTATACCATGCAACTTAATTTTTTAAAAACCAAAGTTTTCAACATGCTCAAGAACTTGTATCACTTCCCTCAAGGGTCTATAGAGGGTTTAGTTTGCAAGTTAAATACAGCTATTTGTGGTCTAAAATAGATGTTGCCTGGAGCATATTATGTCAAGCTTAGCTCAGCCATCATGAATTATGGGTTTCAATGGAGTGCAGCTAATTTATTTTTATTTGTTAGAAGTATACTTCTCATCTATATCTGCTCTCAAACCCCTCTCAGTCAAAAACCCCCCTTCATCTCCATTTGAAAACCACCCTCAATTCCTCCATTTTCTTCATACCACTCAAAACCTTAGTCCCACACTTCATCATCCAGAAATAAATGTTTGGTCGTAACTGTCAGACCCACTGTGTGACCTTCCATCAACACCATCACCTAAAAAGGGCATTACCTCCCATAGCCTCACCCACAGTTGCATCTCTTTTTCTCTGTCTTATTCACAGTGAATAAAGATGAAGAAAAAGAGAGTGAGTATTAGTATTTATGGAGACTGAAAGATAAGAATATGGGAAGATTTTGAACTGATTGTCAGTGTCTGCCCCCAATATCTACTGTTTTTGCCATTCTCTAAGGGTTCAAGCAGCTCTGGATTGTTTCAAAATCTTGAACCAGCTTCCTGAGCAGCTTGGAACAACTTTAAGAAGCTCTTGAGGTACTTGAAGGTGCTTGGAAAAATGTTTAGGTGCTTGGAGGAGCCCATGCTACTTGTTCCATTCTCAATTAAAGAGCATTCAGTATGACAGCAGCTCTCCAAATAAATAATAGAATGGCATATGAGTCCAAATATCATGTCACAAAGCTTATCCTTCTAAATGTCTATTTCAATAAACATTGCTCCATTTGGAACTAGATTCAAATGTGAACATTCTTTTTTTTTTTTTAATAAGCTCAATTATGAACATTCATTATACTTGAAAATCCATGTCCTAAGTTGTTTTAAGAACTCAAATTTGGTGTAAAACACTTTGGCTACGTTTGGTTGACAGGATAGAATAGGATAGGATATAACTTCCAATGGGATATGATATCCTTGGATATCCATATCCTATAGACATGATATTTTAAGGTAGTATATCCAATGAGATATGTTATGTTATATTACATTTATATTTAATTTATGAAATGAATAAAAAATAATATGAAATATATATTATTTTCAATATTTAAAATAAAAATTATATCACATTCCAATATTTTCTATTTAAAAAAAAAATCACTTATGTTTAACAATATTCTTGATTAAAATATTTAAACTTTACAAGTAAAAAAAATTTATATTACATTATTTAATATATAAAAATAATTTATCTCATATATTAATATTATTTTATAAATATTTTTTTTAGTTTTCTTTTTTAACCATAAATTTAATTTATAATAAAAAAAAAAATTTTGCAAAATGAGTATATAAAAAAAATGATAAAAAATAAATTTATGCTACATTAATATATCCCATATAAAAGGGATAAAAAAAAAAAAAAGTGGATAATATATCTCACCACTTATTATATCCCATATTTGGTTGAGCATAGGATAGGATAAGTGATAGAATAACTTATCATATCCCTTCACCAACCAAATATAGGATAAAATATAATATCCCCTCTCTTATCCTATCCCATGCTATAGCCCGCCAACCAAACATGGTTTATCATAATCCTCTACTTAAGTGCTACTTCTTGATCCATATTTATAAATTCTCACTTCACTTTAAAACTCACCATACTCTTCTTCAAAAAATGAAGCATTAATAGCACAACCTTTTTGTACAATAAAATGAGCCTCCTCTAGTTCCTTTTGTTATCCTACAAGAATACTTCTGATCTTGGTTCAAGTTTGTTAGACATCTCCTATGGAACATGTGTGTGGAATCTCTTACCTATCAAAAAATGTGTGTGAAATCTCTATTTATAAATATCCACCAAACTAGGTTTACGACCAAGTAAAATCTCTAGGGGTTTCCCCTTCATCACACTACCAGTCATTTTCCCAATGTTTTCAGAACCGAACCGATCATTGAACTGAAAAAATTACTAGTTCACGGTTCACTGGTCGGTCCAACAATTGAACCGCAATCGAACCAATAACGTCATAAATATATAATTTATATATTATTAAAGTTAAAAATAATTATAAAAAATACAAATAATAATTTATATACTATTTAAAAATCAAAATTTTATTTGAAGATCATAAAATTAGTTTCAAATCAAAAATTTAGATTAAAATCAGAAATTTTAAATTTTATTTTTAAATCATAAACTAATTTTAAAATAAAAAATTTATTTAACATATGAGGGACACAATATTTTCAAAAATTTATTTAAAATCAATTTTCATTAATTTAAATTTTAAATCAAAAAATAAAAATAATAATAAATGAAGATAAATAAAAATAAAAAGTACAAAAAAAATCTAAAAAAGGGTGTGAAAGAGTCCCCAGGGGGGTGGAGGGGGGGGGCCGACTGCGGCAACACAGGGAAGGGAGGAGGGGTAGTATCTAGAATGGGGGGGAGTTGTAGGCATGTCATAGGGCGGGAGGCAGCGACTGGAGCAGCTAGGGAGGCCCTGGGGAGGAAGGGGGGGGACACAGAGGAAGGATCTGGAAGTGGGGTATGTAGGGAAAGGATCTAGAAGGGATGGAAGTTGGATAGGCTGTTCCGGTCCAGTTTTTAAAACACTACATTTTCCTGAATAAGCTTATGTCTTTTTCAAGACCAGAATGGTTAGTTCTGGACATAGGATAATTTAGTAGTGTATTAGAGTTTCATTATGATCATTTGGAAAAATTATAACATATTTCCACAATCCACCATTAGTTCCAAAATTCGTATGTTTAATATGCTCATATCAACATCCACAAAATATTTCTAATCCTAAAGCTGAATAAATTGAACCTTTGTTAGACCATATTCAAGGATAGCGCCTACTCTAACACAAGGCATATTTATTATTTAGTACAAAGATTTAAAGAAGAATTACTGAAAATGTGTTCTATACCACTATAATTAATTTCTGAGAAAAAAATATACGGCTATAAGTAATTCATTATTTTTTTTTTCGATAAGTAATTCATTAATATGAACCAATACCTCTGAATTCTTCAAACAGCTACCATAAAATTTAATTTACAGATGCTCCCTATAATAGCTAAAATTCAGAAGTCTAACAAGATATGGCACATTAATGGTCAACACAAGCTGACATTCTAAAACAGAGAATATAGCAACATAGATGAACAGTTACATCATATCAAGAACTACCTAACAAAAGGGGCTGCAACCATTCTCATATCAATGGCCTTGGAATCATAATATGATAATAGCATAAACACAGGATATATTGCTTACCGATCCATTCCAATCAGCACGATGAACAGTCCCAAAAGAACCTGGAAATGCACCAAGACAATTCAGTTTAAGAACAAAATCCTACAAAATTATTACTATTATTATTTTATAGGTAAACTTTTGTCCCCATTGGGACTTGAACCTAAAACCTCCCACAAAACACAAACCCTCCCCAGCCCGTTACCACTTGAGCTAAGCCTCAATGGCAATGTCCTACAAAATTACTGTGATCAATTGCATCGAGCATCAGACAGGAAAATAGCCTCTGCACACTAAAATGACATTCATCTTAGCATTCATAAATGTTCTACAGGGGGGGGAGGGAGAATACATATATATACCTGCTCCAATTCTCTCTTTTAAAACAAGGTCACTCCATGGAATATCCAAATCCTCCACATCAAGGGAAAGTTCCTTGCATGGTTTATTTGGATATAATTGGCCTCCATCAGTGAACCTCATATCTTTTATTGTATCCCCTCTCAAATCAGACAAGGCTAAAGATGGTTGAACATCCCCATGCCCAGTTAGTGGGATACGCTTTGGTGGGATAGGATCTTTGACTGCATCTGTTGGACTTATACTGCTCTGATAAGGGTTGCATGATTTAAACAGTTGGGAATCTTGATCATGGGCACTTGGCCAAGCAACTTTTGGGGGCATAGGCAACTGTGGAGTTTCACCTCTGTTTCTTGAAATGGGCACAAGGTGGGTTCTATCTGTGCACTTCCTATCAAATTTTTTAGGATACATGGAATCTCCTCCATCAGCTTCATCAACAATGACACCTATAAGGATGGAAATCAAAAACTTGTTTAATACTTATACAAGGTTATACCAAGAAACATAAACCAAAATTTAATTAATTCAAAATAAGTAGAGAATAATTTTGACACATTATTTTCATCATAAAATAAAAGAAAATCATTTGAGCATGCAACTTAGAGGAAAGCAAAATATAAACAAAGAAATTAAATAAAATATAGGGGCAAATAAACATAGTGTGACCATTGTTTTGCTCAATAAGTTCAAGTGCATAAAATCATCTATATTTTTACGATTTAATTTGGTTAAACTGATTAATGTGTGATTAACTGATCTGTTTACATGACATCCTCCTCCATCAAGTGCCCCCGACAAGAAATTCAACTGGAAAAGGGCATTCAATTTAGCATCTTGTAGCATCTCTTAGCATTCACATTTCCCTCTTGAACAATGATGAAACAAAATTCCAATTCATTTTCTAATAAGAGATCCTGTCTAATTTCCACATCCTGAGTAAAGCTTGAGCTTTCCTGGCATCATCAAATGGATTCATTAGCCACCCACCATCTACACCATTCTGAGGAGTAATCAGGTCAACCACCATCAAAGGATTCATATCCGTGCAAGAATCCAGTTATGTTCATACTTCCTAGTCCTGTAATCCTAAATAGAGGAGCCTGACAAAACTTGCTCATAATAATAGTCATAAAAGGCTTATAAGATTGAAAATTTAACTCATGCAAACATGGCAGATCAAACTCCAACACTGATAGGATAATATGGATGCAGACCCTACCCAATTATTGATTGTGTCACACACAAGCTAATTAATGAGCATCCAGCTGATCACATAATACGATAGATGGCTACTTGTTGCTAACCCTAATATATCCAACAATTAATAACCTAACTTTATTTTTCAAATCGTTTGGGATGATTTTGGATCATACCTAGCATGGAAACAATGTCAGGAAGTAAATTTCCGTCATCACTAGAATGGGAATAATGTTTTTTTTTTTTGATAGACAAAGAGAATTTTTGATTAAAACACGCCTAAAAGGGGGCGCTCCCCATGTACACAGGCAGTATACAAAGAAAGCCAAACCCAAGGCCACAAAAACAACAACAGACTAAAAAGGAAACAGCTAAACTTCAACCCCATCACCCAAAAAAATCAGAAAGGAGAGATAGTCCAAGTCCAGAAAAGGTTTAGACCACTCTAGAAGAGACCGAAAAAAGAGGTTCCTTAGACTCGTATCTAACATTTCTTCCTCTTGGAACGTTCTTCGGTTTTGCTCTCCCCAAATGCACCAAAATAGACAAATGGGCGCTAATCTCCACGCTGCTTTCCTTTTCTTCCCTAGGCCCTTAATTTTCCATTCGCCTAGCAAGTTTCTCACTGAAGTTGGGAATACCCATATCACCCCAAAAGAAGACAACAATGAATTCCATAGTTTCCTAGTCTTATCACGATGAATAAGGATGTGGTCCGCCGATTCCTCATTCTCTTTACACAGATTGCATCTATTAACCATAGACCAACCCCTTCTCATCAACATATCAATAGTAGAAATTTTACCCCAAACTGCTTCCCAAGTAAAAAAACGAGTTCTCAAAGGGGCATGTGAACCCCAAACCTCTTTGGCCGGAAAGAAAGGGCTATTCTCACACTTTAAAGACCTGTAATAAGATTTAACACTAAACTTTCCCCTCCTCTCAATCTTCCAAACCAAGAAATCCTCCCCTTCTTGAACCTTTATTGCAGAAATATGTTCTAGAAAACGACTCACCTCCTCCAATTCCCAATCTTGAAAGAATCTTCTAAAGTGCACTTCCCAAACCCCACCACCCCCTCCTTGCCTCCCCCAAAGATCAGCCACTGCAGCAGAATTGTTTGTTGCCATTCTGAACAGCTGAGGGAACATATCCTTCAGCTTAGAGTCTCCTACCCAAATGTCCCACCAAAATCTAGTGCTTCTACCATTACCAATATGAATTCTAGTTCTAATAGAGAACTCCTCCCAACCCTTTCTAATATCTTTCCAAAGGCCCATCCCATAAGACTCTCTCACCTCTCTAGTGGTCCAACCCCCTTCCTTCTCTCCAAATTTACCAACAATGACTTTCCTCCAAAAACTCCCTCTCTCGAGGGAATCTCCAAAGCCATTTACCGAGCAAAGCCTTATTGAAATCCTTCATATGCCTTAACCCCAATCCTCCATACCTCTTGTCTTTGCAAACAGCCGCCCATCTTACCAAGTGGATCTTCCTTCTCTCCTCCATATCTCCCCACAAAAACTCCCTTTGAATTTTCTCCAATATGAGTCTCACTTTTCTTGGGATTACAAAAAGCGACATAAAATAGATGGGGAGATTTGAGAGAGTGCTCTTAATGAGAGTGAGACGACCCCCCTTAGAAAGATACTGTTTTTTCCACATAGCCAAATTTCTCTTGAATCTTTCCTCTACAACATCCCAGACACTACCCAAATTGTGACGAGCTCCAAGAGGTAACCCTAGATAAGTAGTAGGGAAAGGATGTAAAGCCCAGAAATGATATCAACAAAATCAAGCATTTTTCATCCTTTTGCACAGAAAATATTCCAGTGACAAGTTCTCTAATAAATGGTTATTAACTTGGCAAAGCTCACTCAATTTTGAAGGAAAATCAAGGAAGCAACACATAAGATGCAAAAACAACTTCATCAATACTGTTCTAATAAACAAGTAAAAATATAGAGTTCACATGTTTAAGAAATAAGGTGCACTTGCATACATCGTGTGTAATTGGGCTGCACCCCTTTTTTGTGGGCACCTTTCAATTATGTACATACCAATTTGCCTATCAAAAAATTACTAAGAAATCAGGTACATGAATCTAAAGACAAAACATAATATATTCTATATCAGTTCATGTATGGTTAAATAATTGAAGAGCTTACCCACTGAAGTGTCTTCAAAAACAAGATTAAGGGATTGGCATTCTGAGAAATACTGCTTAGCCAGTGACCTGAAATCAATGTTAGTTTCAACTGGTTTGGAACGTGGAAAGCGCAATGGGGAAGAAATTGAGATGGAAGCTGGACCATTGAGCAAAGAATCAGGCTCGCATAAGCACCCTGGCTTGCCAACCAAATCAACTAGAAACTCCCTGCAGTAATACAATTATACTCTGAGATGTTTGTATAGTTTGCTAATATATTCAATGATGAGGCATGCTACAGAGACTGCAATTCAATATATGATACAAGAGAATTTTTTTAATAAGAATGAGATTCTATTGCAATAGAAAATGGAAGAGAAAACACACAAAAGATGAGATCCCCTTATAAGAACTAAGGAGGAAGAGAGAGAGAGAGAGAGAGAGAGAGAGAGAGAGGAAAGAGAAGTTACACAAGGGAGGGCTACAAACAGGACAACCCAAGAAGCTAATTATACCTCTACAAATGATGGATAAATGCCTATTGGTGGGCATAAACTCACAATAATTCAAAGTAAAACCAGAGCAACATATAAGGAATATCAACTAGACTAGGTAGCCCCACGCATGGTTCAAAGTATCAAGAGACACCAAGACCAATCAGCCAAGTCATATTTGGAACAGCGATGACAATACCAGCTCAATACCCATTCCAAATTTTTCCACTAGCCCAAGACAGCCGATTCACACCGTGATCACAAATCGCATTGCCACGACACCACAACACAGCAACAATGATTGAAAAAGTGCAAGAATTTCTATATTTCTCAAAGATTTCCTGCATCAATCAATCAAAAAGAGAAAATCTACAACTAGATTGTGATGGATGATTGAAGAAAAGTAATAATTGATGAGGAAAAAACCTCATTTTATCTACTTCTATAAGAGTCATGCCAGATGAGTTGTACTCATAAATATCGCCATCTTCTGCTTCATCGTGATTTCTATTTGTCCATGGTTGAAACCCTATGATTTGTTGGTTGGCATTACAGCTGAAAGAGCAGCAGAGTTTCCCCATGACACAAACCATCTTTGGATCTTCTTTTACCATTTAAGTGAATAAAAATAGAAGGGAAGAAATATTTTAATAATTGGTTAGGTATCAAGTACAGGTATGGATGAATCTATTGGGTGGTATAGCATTATAAGTTTTACTAGAAAATAGTTAATAGGCATGGGTAATCTTTAATAGATTAAAAATAATGAATATAAGTGATGTTTTAGTAAACATGGATAATTGAGTCATGTTTGAGTTGATGATAAATATTTAAGTAGCAATTATATGTTATATTTTTAATTTCTTATATATCTCTTTTTTATAGGTAAAATAAGATAATGTATTAAAAGCGCTTAGAGATGACGCATCACCGTACACATGAAGTATACAAAAACTACCCAAAGGCCAACAAGAAAACAAAGAGAAAAGCAAGTGACAAACATCCAAACAAAATCACCACCCTACCAAGCCAGAAAATGAGACTCTCCCCAGCTGACTCTCGTGCCCCCATTGCTCAAAACACCAAGAAACAACCCTTTTCTAGGCTTAAACACCAACTTAATTTTCTTACATCTTAATATTTTGATTATAGGAAATTTAATTTAGTTGTTTTTAGCATGAACTTGATTTGAAGTTGGTTGTCTTTAACATAAACCAATACTAGTAACAATTACTTTCAAAAAAATTAAAATAAAAAGGTTACGAGTTTTTTTTCTTTTGTTGATAGGCAAAAAGAGATGTATATAAATGGCAAAAGAAAAAAATGCACTAGATTATGCAAGACAAATACAATGAGCACAAAAAAGGCAAAGCCAGACAAGAGAGAACACAAAAAACAACTCTCTCTCCTGACAAGATCCCATCCAATCAACAAAATCAATCAAAGGCATTGAATCTTCCTTTACGTACACTCAAGAATATATATTTCAAGTTTTGATCCAATATCTCATAGATTTCAAATGCTTGTCAATTTCCTAGCATAAAGTGAATATACGAAAAAAAAAAATGAATTTCATTGATTTCGGGTTTATTCTAGATAAAATCTTTCTTTATAGCCTTGTCCAATTCATCAATTCCAGGTCTTTATTTCCAACCAGATTTGTATGGAAATCAAAGTCTCATCTATAGTAAAGGTCTTTGCCTAGTTAGTGGTACACAAAAAGGTGAACACCAATGACATGCCACAATTGAGAAGACCTTACAAAACTCTTAACCCTGATTGGTGCTTCTTATGTATGAAGTATGGAGAATCGATCGACTATCTTTTTCTACATTGTCTAATAAGCTTGGGGTTATAATACAAGTTATTCAATCTAGTCATAATGGATTGGATACCACCCAGGAGCATTTGCAACATGTTGTCCATCTTTTTTAGAGGATTGGGGAGTTTTGCTAGAGACAAGACCCTTTCGATAATCACTTGCCTCACTTTGCCTTGGCTCATGTAATAAGAGAAAAATGCTAGGATTTTTTAGGAAAAGCGAAGGATGACAAAGACATTGTGGGATCTACTTCACTTCTATTCCCCCTTATGGGCTTCTTGTACTATTGCATTTAAAGACACTCCTCTCAATGTTATTCAACTTAATGGGTGTTTAGTTTATAATTCAAAAAAGGTGGAAAACAATGAGAGAAGCTTTGTTTGGTCTTGATATATAGCCATAATTGAACTAATTTTTGTATAGGTTTCCTTGCATGGTAGAGGAGCTTAAGTCAAACTCAAATCAAATTCTTGTATTTTGTGGGGAGGATCCCTCATCCTCCTCTTTATCTATTTATCAATATACAATATATCTTTGTCTTTTATTTATAAAAAAAAAAAATCGAGCTTTCATCTATAAACAACTTAGTCCAAGATAACAAGTTACACAGAATCAAGAATTTCAATCTTTGATCAAAGAACTCCTTATTCTCAAACAATCTTTTGTTTCTCTCCTTCCAAATTGTCCAAAAAAGACATAAAAAAGCTACTCCCCAAACTTTTTTCTGCTTCCTTCCAATAGAAGAGTCATGCCAACCTAACAAAGGTTCTCTTATATAGAAAGGAACCACCCATGAAACACCAAAAAGAGAGAACAAAAGCTACCACAACATCCTCATCTTGCCACAATGAAATAGGATGTGGTCAATTGACTCCTCATGAGTGCGACACAGGAAACATCTATTGGCCAACAACCAACCTCCCCTCTCTAGCTGGTCAAGAGTCATAGCTTTTTCCCAAGTCGCCTCCCAAACAAAAATGTTCTCCTTAGGTGGAACCCACACATTTCACACAATACCTGTAGGGAACAACACCGATCTCCCTAACTCAAGGCTAGTGTAAAAGGACTTAACTAAGAAAATTCCACTTTGTCTCCAATCAAAACACCTTATTCTCTCCTCCCTTGACTACTACCTTATCCTATAGCCTTGCCAAAAAAAGGCTTCACAATCTCAATCCCTAATCATTTAGCATTGACTTGAGATTGGCTTTTTTAAAACATAAACTAATGTCTTAAAGCTTAAAACAAAGCATAATTAAATTAACTAAATTTAGTACAAAGTAATTACATGAATATGTATTATTAACAGTAAAGTTGTCAATTCCTAATATTATCATTATATCATAAACCAATCCAAATCCATATTCTACTATTATTTAGACAATGTAAAATGTGATACATGTTTTTTATTATTTTGTTAAGTCCATCTATTATTTATTTCTCTAAAAATTAAAATTTTAACTCGCATCATGCAAATTGCCTAATAACAATCCAAGATGCTGTGACCGATCCATCTCAAACCCCCCAACTCAACCAAAATTGCGACTTTGAACCATGGTCCCCATGAGTACTATTTATAAGTTCCACACTTACATCCACATAAAATTTTATTGATTTAAAGGCATTAGTAGTTTACAATATTGACAGATGTCACAGTCAATAATGAAGCATACCTGTCAGGCCCAACCCGAACAAGACAGGAGGAAGCATCATCTCTTGTACAATATTTGCAGCCCTTGGCTATCCGACATCGCAAATCTATTGTGTCAGCCAGCACCTGCATGGATAGAATTTCAAGCATCTATGAATCACCTTATAGATCCAGAATAAAATTTTAAACTGGAAAATAATACCCTCTCATGTACATAAGCTGAGAGAAAAAGGAAATACCAATAACACTAAAACAAATAAAAAACACAAAAACCAGTTAGGTTCCATCAGGCTCTCAAAAGAATAAGGGAAGGGAAATGAAAACGCAGAAAATTGCTTGAGAAATCCATTTTAAAGTAATTCCTAGCATTTTCATTCCCTTTCCCTGATTCTTTTGAAGATCAAAACATAGCCTAAAATCAAATTTGAAAATAATAATAATAATAAAAACCTACAGAACAGCACAAAATAATTAAACTTAAGGAAGATCTCGAATGACTTCAAATACAAAACGATTTTAATTTACACTATAAGAACAGGAGCCTACTTTGAACAGTAAAGCACGATGTCTGCAGAGACCAAAGGACAGGCTACCAATCGGAACCACAATAGATCCTAAACAATCCTTTTGATCATCACTGCACTCCCGCCAGATGGAAACAAAGTCATCTTCTCCAGTGGAAGCTGCACCCCTTGTGATGGCAATAAAAACATGATTACAAAATCATGATTCCTTCAAGGATTTTATGACAAAGATTTTAGAGAACTCACCCCATGCAATTGCAGACAAGCTTTGCAAGCTGATCAACCACCTCTTTTGTGGTCATGCAACTACAAGAAATACCATGAACCTTATTTTGTAATTCCTTCAAAGTGGGATCAGTACGTCGATCAATCAAAACAACTTCAATTGGAGAATCAGCACTAGGCTCAGCATGCTTTAGTGATTCAATGGAAGGAATACGACCATTTTCTCTCAAATCATTGCATACAGTCCACACATATGGATCCATCCCGTGAATTAGGTAAAATCCATCAGGAACTTTGTCGAAATATGATAGGCAGCCACTCACCTGATGCATGTTAAATTTATGAGGCATGACATATAGATCCTACAGACACTTATCAGAAAAACATGATAACCAATATAAAGGAGACAGTTCTAGTTTTAGTTACAACACTAAGAAAATATAGAGAAAAAAAAAAAAGGGATACAAGTTACAATTTTACTCAAATACCAATAAAAACCTCCACTCAACTGAGGCAAATACAACTATCTAGCTTCACTAACATGAGTTCCTAATTTCTGAAAATCAGAACAAACGTAAAATCTGAAATTGTATTTTCTACTGTTTTCCTTACCCTTTCCAACAACTAAACAAGGTCAGCATAGATGAGCATGATGGATGCACAGTGTACCAACAAAACATTTTTTTCATCAGGTGACAATTCTATTTTTAACCATTTTCTTTATTACATTTCTGAGAAAAATATATGAAAAGAAATTTATTTTGATCATAAATTTTGCATTATTTGAGATCAGAAAAGAGAACTCTCATCTAAGCCCAATATAACCCTCAGGCTTTTAGTTAAGATAAGCTGTCACTTTTTCCAAAACCAAAAGAATGAGAAACATAAGATTTGAAAATTTTTTTACTTTCTAAATTTTCCTTGCCTAAGAACATTTCAAAGATGAGAAAAGAAACTATCATATGCACTGGTGATACACAGGACAAGCAACATTATCATTGACATCAGGAGATAAAGACCAGAGCAAGGACTGTGACCAGATATCTAGTTTAGGTCAAAATTACAAGCTTGCACAACAAGCCATGTCTATAAACTCAATGCCTCAGTATTAGTAAATCTTCACAGCCACTGCCTAGTATAAAATTGTGCGCTCATTTTCACAATTAAGACAATTTGCACAATCATTTATATGAAATTGCCTATACTCCATTTAGCATTGATACTATACAGACCTTAAGAGCTAAAAGGTCTGTTTTTGTCGAGATAATGAAAAGAGAGGACTAGGATCTCACAAACTATGTTTACAATTCTCGACACAACCGAATTACACCAGAAACATGCATTTCCATCTAAAATTAGCCACTAATTACGGCAAATGTGAATCAAAGAAACCAAACTAGAGGCAAGAAAAAAGAAACCGTTATAAACCCTACCCAGAATCGATGAGACATAGCCTCGACCGAACTCCCGGACGACGATAACGACCTGGACGCCGAGTCGTCTGGCACTGGATCCAAGAAATTGGGATCATCAGCACAGGTGGCCTCCGACGAAAGCCGAAGCGCCAACGCCAACTGCAATTGGTAACTCTCCTCCGTCTGCTGTGCCCAACTCTTGGACGACGACGAGTCCCCAGTCCCGGTCACTGCCTTGGCCCTCAATTCTGCGCCTCCGCCACCACCAACCTTAAACACATCCCCAAACGCATCGAAGTCGCTCGACGCCGCCATCGACATCGTCGGCACGTAATACTCCCCCGACAGAGTGCTTTCGCCGAAGCTACTGCCGCTGGACTGCCGCTGCAACCCGATCGACGTAGTGAACAAGTTCCCGATCCGGTTCCTAAGATCACCACCATCCCAATCAAAGCCTTTCCCTTTGCTCTTCTCCCCAGAAAGGGACTCGTATAAGGGAGGCTGATTTCCGGCCGCTCCGCCGACGAACTGGTCGTCGGGAAACTGACTGAGGAGAGAGTAGTTCGATCTTTTACCAGGCATTTCCATCGATAATCAGAAGAAACCTTTTTTTCCTACAAAACCCTAGAAAGCACCATTTCTGGCAGGACGGTCTGCTTTCTCTCTCTAGACTTTAAAGTTTCTCTCTCTAGACTGCGCATGTCGGAGAGAGAAAGAGTAGAAGAGGGTCGGTTTTGTTCGGTGGCGTAATCGTAATATTTTGGTTCATTTCTTCTGGCTTTCGCTATTTTTCCTTTTGAATTTTCATACTTGGGTTCATTTCTCCCTGTTTTTCGTTGTTTTCCCTTCTTCCCCTTTTTTCCTTTCCAATTTTCGACCGTGTGAGCCGAAGCCCCGTATATCGTTCACACGTGGCATCCTGTTCATGCCTACTCCGCGTCCATTTGCATTTTAAAATAAGATTAATTTTTAATTTTATACCCTGGATTTGACATCTAAAAACTATATGAAATATTTATCACTTTTTCAAATCTAAATACCTATGCTACTTATAAAACTATCAAGTTTAAAATATATTAAATGGTTGCTATTTTATAGATATTTAACCATTTTGACGTTATTTTAAAATTTAATAAAATATGCAACGTGTCAAAATAGTGGAGAAATATTTGCGATGACATCATCTTTTAATTTTGTTTTTCATATTCAATTTTGTCTATCAAATGACATGTCTTATTTAAACTATTTCCACATACATTGAACCCGCCACTAGTTTTTATTAAAATTAAATAATATCGTAATAGTTATTTTCTATATTTATTTATATTAATACTTGACTTTAACTATGATGTACTTATCCTTAATTATTCAATTCGTATTTAATATTTCCTATAATTGCATTCACCTCATTTTTTTAAACTGCATTTTTATGTTCTATTTGTCCATGTGTGAATTTTTTTTTTTTTAATAAGGCTTGTGACATGTTAAAATGGTAAAAAAATACAATTTAATATTTTTAAGTTTTTAAATTTTAATCTTATTTAATGAAAATTCACATTAAAGTTGATTAATAAGTAAATAGCCATTTTACTATGCTATATTTATAACTATAGTTCATCCTCTAAAGCATCGACTTCCATATTATATTCAAGTTTCTTACGTGTTATAGTAGATGGTATGTCGGATTTTTGCTTGATCTTATTAATTGAATATTAATCTCATGGTTTATCTTAAACTCTATATACAAGAGAATTTTAGTAAAATACATTTGGTTTAATTACATTTTATATGAATCATTTTTATTCATACCATGTAATATTATCTTCATATAATATTATTGAATTGTTTTTAATTAATGATGATATGTATAATTCTCTGCATTGTATATATTTGTCATATTTATTTATTGTTTGTTTTATAATTACCATTTTTTTTTAATTTGAAGATATAATTATTATTGTTTGTTTTACATATCTTTATAAGATAATAGTACTTGTAAGTAAACACATATCATGTTTATAATTATTATTTACAAAAAATTGAAATGTATCATACATTCATGTATGGTGATAAAAAGTTGATTTTTTTTTTTTTATAAAATAAACTCATATTAGTTGTTTCATTTAAATAATACAATATGTCATTGATACTGTTTCAATGTTTTCAACTTTGTACAATACATCACGTTGTTGATAAATTAACAAAAAAACACAATATTTAGCAAGATATACCATGTATGTCAATAATACTAAAATAGGATCTTGTTCATTTTAAGTGATTGGATAATTATTGAAAAACTTTAAATACATATTTTATTCACACGAAAATGCTTCAAAATTTTCTCAATGTATACTAATTGTTTGCATTAAAACTTCATTTGAAAATGCTTAATCTCCAATATTAGATAAAATTTTGTTTTTCTAATATATTTAATCTCGAATTCATTTTTCTGAATAAGTTATTGTTCTTATGAGCTTTTCATACTGTGAGATTCGTATCATACATGTACATAACAATTATTACAAACATATATTTTGTTTTTTAATAAAAAAAGCATATGAACAAATCAAATTAAAAGTCTACTTAACAATGTTTTTAATTTTACTGTGTGTTTTTAAAAATAAAATATAAAATATTTAATAGCAATTTGGAAATATTGTTAAAATTTTGAAACATTATTTGCAATGTTGAAAAATCACTTATAATGTTTTTTTAAAAACACTTGACAAGCCTGAATATGCTTAAGAAAAAACATATTCACTAAAAACGTTTCAAATAAGAACACCACTAAACATACTATTATTCACGTATTATTGTTTTAATAAATATTTATTGAGATGATTGTACCACGTTTGTTTGAATTGCTTAAATATATAGACATATCACTATAGTTTGATTAAGCAAATGGTATTAGGTTTTGAATTAGTTGTTTTAAGCGCTTTAAATCTTTTAGGTGTTCCATATCATATATTTGTCAATGTTTATATGTTTGTGTAAACATTTCATAATAATATTAAGGAAGGCACATGTTCAAACCTTTTGAGACTAGTGAACTTATTAAAAATTAAAATACAATCGCATTAATAATAAGAGGGTATGTTTTTTCTTGGTCAATATAAAGTTTACATAAAAAAACCGTGTTACTAACTATGTTTTATATATATCATACTATCGTTTTTCTCGTTGCCCTTTTATATTAACATCTACTTGTACCCCGTGAGTTTTATATTTTCAAACTTTTGAACTAGAGACCCACCTGTTTGTCATTTTCTTAGTGAGTTTAACTATATTTGTATCGTCTTTTATGATGTTAAGGGTTACTTGGGAAGCGAAATAATAGTCAATGATAATATAATTTCAATTTCATTTTTTTCACTGTACTTCAAGAATAATATTTTTGTTTCTAATTTGTACAATTAACAATCATTTTTATGTGGACTTTTGGAAATCTATTTTATGTCATTTAGCAAGGAAAATTTGAATCATGGGTGATTCATTTACCATTACAAAAATAGTTTGTACTATATAGACTTAATTTTTTTGCTTCAACTATTTTAGCATTCTTTGAGTATATAGTTGCTTAGGTGCTAGTTCATTGTATTTTGGGAACATCAATTCATGTTGGGATATTTCTAATCGGTATATGTGATTTTGCTTTTTTTTTATTTTTCTTTTTGCACTAATGAAAATATTTGGTAATTGATTTATAATTTTTATAAGTGAATAATCTTTTAAACTTATCATTGATTTGTACGAACCAAAATGAGATAAATTTAAAATTTATGAAGATGACAATTTTGGGACAACACAACGTGAGACTAAGAGTAATTATATTCATATCAACTTATATAATTTGTTTAATAAATAGGTGATTTTGGTTTCTAATAATAATAATAATTTTTTTAATTATATCATTTAGTTAAAAAAACTAAATAACCAACTAAAATAAAATCTTATATATTTCATCACAAATATTTAAAATATTTATTAATTAAAACATTAAATAGGGCAATAAATAAGTGTAAAATTAATATTTTATTTTATTTTCCATATTAGAAACTTATTATAAATAAAATTATAAACAATATAACCTTTCATACAGGTTTATGGATAAAATCCCTTTTAAGACTATTCAAATTTTGATTCAGTCATCAAATATTTGAAATTGAGCCAAACTTTGTTTTTGTAAAATCACAAGCAGCTCAAGCAGTTGGGCGGAACCACTGAGCCAAACTGCCATGGACCATTGCAGCCGCACATGTGCATGGCCTGGTCCTCCTCCACGGGAGTTTATCCCTCCCTTATACCGCATTAAAAGACACACCGTTTCGTGATTATCCTCAAAACTGCGTTTCAGACTTGGAAGACTCGGATTTGTTTTGTACGTCAGTGGGGAGTCCCACCAGACTCATATAAACTAAACCGTCAACAAAATGTTTAACACGCACTTGTGAGTGAGTGGCTGGGCAGTCATTCATCAACGCAAGAATATCACCTTTTCAATGTAATAATTAATTCGCAACTTGATTAGCAATCCTCGAATCGACATCTTCATCGATTTTCGGTGACAAGAAAAATCATCTACAGAAAATCATTAGAGATATACATCCACGGCTTAGAAAGAACCGTCCCTTCCAGCAAAGGAAGAACGAAGTCGATCATTCATTCGAGGTGGAAAAAGCATTGGAAGAGAGCGAAATAAATACCCCGTCGGAGGAGGTATTTTTTCAGATCTTAAAGAAAGGCGTTCCTAAACAGTCTTTCGTGACTAAATTAAATCTATCAAATAGTGGAAGAGGGTTTCCAACCACCTTCCTGTCGGTCTCGCACATAAGTCAAAAGCTGATTTGTTTTTTGGAATAAGTCTTGTTTTAGTTGTAGTCTTGTAGAAGAAACATTGTACCCGTACCAAAAACTGGCAGCAGGCCTGCAAATTCAGACTTTCTTTTATGAATCGTGGATTCATAGCTTGGAATTCTTTGCACGCATTTTCCACCGTTTCGAGCATTGCTAAAGCTAAACAGCTAAACTGCACTCTGGTCATATTTTTTCCCAGGGCTGCGACATGTTTCAAACAGGCCATCACCGTGACAGTTGACTTCGAATTTCCATATTGGAAATTTTTGACACAAATCCAAGTATGTTTGATACCATTTTAAGCTTAAAATTATTTAAAAAAATAATTATATAAATATAAAGAGTTATTTAAAATAAAACATTAAAAATCAACATTATTTTTTAAGAAATACTTAAAAACACGAAAAATTGGTCAGCGATTTTTTCAGCTCCACGTAAACTTTTAATTTATAAAATATCATAAAGATTGTTTTTGAAAAATCGTTTTTGAAAACAATACCAAGGGGTATTTAATCTTTCTGCGGGGTCGGAAGGCCGATTAATGGGTTACCTTTCGCTTTCATCTCCATCATAGGGAAAGCACCGAATGAAACATCTCCGGTTGGCATATGAAACAGCCGATTCTCATTATAAACTATGAACAAAGTAGATATGGGATCACGAAAGAACCATAGATTACAATTAATTGTGCCATTCTCTTGGGTGTTGGCCGGCATGAAAGGCTTTAAGCAAATAAAAAATGTAAAAGAGTTTATACCAACTACGATTTTTTTTTTTTTTTTTTTGACGGATCAGGGCATCCGCGTTCTATGTATATTATGTCTGTCTTCCAAAGAATAAGACACAGCTTTTTCAACGATCAAATGATATAAAATTCCAAGCTTTTTTTTTATGGTGTGAAAGAGTGTGGACAGGTTCATTAGCCAGATTGAACCGAATATCTTCTAATGATATTTGGGCTCATGCTTTATTTTATTTTTTAAGCAAGTATCTCAACAAGTGGGAATTGAATTACGTCTGGAATTTGAATAAACGAGTTTGGGAGATGCGTAGCAAAGCTGCCCATTTAAAATTGCTTTGGAAGTGGCCGAGGGGACCAAAAATTATGATGGCTGTGATGAATTTTAGGCTTTGGGTGGGCTATGGTTTGTTGGATTTCCAAGAAGATTTAACTTAATAAAACAGTGACGATCGACGAAGTATTCCAAATAAAACGTACAGCTGGATGTCGGTGAAATAGGAAAAGTTAACAATCAAAAGCCCACAGAAATATCACATAAAAAATAAGCAGTCATGACAAACCTAAGAATAAAACCCATGAGACAGGAAAAAAAAAAAACCAATGGCCCAACAACCTACAAACTGCACCTGAAAATGACCTATCCAAAAAGGGTCTCGGCTTCAAGCCCCGAGCCCTTGCCTTCTCTTGAGCGGACGGCTTCATCTTCCTCAATCCTCGCTGCCAAAATATTATAAATGCACCAGCAATTTACAAAGATACTTAGGAAAATAAGTACTATCTTCAAATAAAATTGTAAAGAGATTAAGATCGTTCTTATATAAAATGTATGCCAAAAATTAATCAGAAAATTAAAGGCAACTCGATAAACAAAAAAAGCACATAATAATAATAACTTGAAAGACTCCAATCAGGGACACTGAACAATGGCCACATAACACCCGAGCTAACTATGTCCTTATCCACATCAAGAATCTCACACCAAAAGAAGATTGACAAATGGAGCCTAAGCCAAGGCCTGGGGTCCAAAGACCTTAAGTCCTTGCTCATCTTTGAAACCCGCTATCTATTTCTCTATCATCGAGGGAGAGATACCGAGATCGGAAGCAAGGCTCCCCTTTTACAGATTCTCGATACTAGCTAGGAAATGTTGGTGGAAGATAGGTAGTGGCTCTTTAGTGCGGTTGTATATTTGGTGATTTTGCTAACCCATTTGACAATAAGACAAAAAAGTACATTGAATTGTTGAATATCTGAATGATGAAAGTTTCAACGATTTGGATTAAAAACTTTATTGATGTTTCTATTGGCATGTAATTGGCAAAATTTCATACCGCTAGAGGAATTTAAGAGTATTTAGAGAAATTTTATATGTAATCTATTTTTTTTAGCATTTTTTAATTATAGATTGATATATGACTCACCAACTGAGGAGATAAGATCATTGAAATTTTTTGACGTCACTATAGCATTTTGGGACCAAGTTGCATGCTTAGTTCATAAGCACCTTATATCACTTACAAACAAAAGAACACGCAACAACAACAACTACCACAACTTGCCCAATTTTTAATGGCTCTTGGAGGGGACTTTGAAGCACTTGAAGATTCTATTATTCGTTGCAATCCTCTCTCTTCAATTGATTCAATAATTAATGAATCATTGGCATAAGAAGTTCAATTGAAGTCTCATGCAAGACATTGACTTCTTCTCCCTTTGTCTAGTCAAATTGTTTTAGTTATTCCACAAATGTCATTGATATTACGAATGTCTCTCTTTACCTCACCATAAAATTGCCAACGTAATAGAACAAGTGATGAATGCAACTTTTATAATAATAATAATAAAATTATTGAAAGGCACAATGTCATTTGGTATTAAATAAATAACAATCACAAATGTCAATAACAAAAAAATAAAAAATAAAAAATCTCATGTACCATCAATTGTTATGCCTAGGAATGAGATATTAGAGTGTAGTTGCATAAACTTCTCTTACACGTTAATTTAATTCATTAAATACCCTAGTTATAAGTCTCCCTTTACCTTGTCCTAGAATTGCTAGTATGATAAAGTTGTAAGTGATGAATGCATTTGTTATAATAAAAAATACAATTGGAAGGCATAATGTCTTTTGTTATTAAAGAAGTGGTAATGTCAGCCACCAAGCAATCTCAAATAGGAATAGTTGTTACACTTGAGAATAAGACATTATCTCTAGCTCCTATGTTGTTGCTCATTACAAAACAATTGCATAAACATTTCTATACACGTAGACATAATGTCTTGAATACCATGGTTGCCTCCTCCATAACCTTTGTCTCTCTTAGCTGCTTTGGTTATATCTTAGTTCACCTAGGTACTTGACTCACAAGGTACTTACCAAATAACAATGATATTTCTTTATTTGCTTCTATATTTTCTACTTCTAGATGTGTATTTGTTTCGATCATAATGACATTATCATATCACTGTTAAGTGTTAGTTCTATCATGTCTTCTCATTTGTATTTATCTAAATTTTTTTTTTCATTAACTCACCATGAATTTGGATTTCTTGATTATTTTTCTCTCTCTTCTTGTTTTGTGTAGGATCCCCATTCAAATAAGTCATTTGAGACAAGCCTAGGGAATGAGGATTGTATGTGGTGAAAGATCTTCTTCCTATTCATTATATTGTTGTATTTTGTTATTTGTCTTCATTATTTGGACTCCTGTAGTTTTTATGTACGATGTTATTATCTCATACATATTATTAGTTATTGTTTGAAGTTTTAAGTGTTTATAGGAGCTCTAGGAAATTTGAGTTGTCATTATAATTTTGCTTGTAATGGATGTAAACTTGCAAAATTAAAGCTTTTCTATTTATTTGGCTTATTTTGGTTTGATTTGTTTACTTATTCTCTACATAAGTATTGGCATTCTCACTTTAAATAACTCAGATTAACGAGAGTTGGTTGATTAAGACTTATGTTTAACTTCATCTTTTGTACATTTATACCAAAATTTAAATACCAAACCATAAATCATTTTGAGATAAATATTAAAATTTCAATTTATATTTATAGTAAATAAAATAATATACAATATAATTAATTTTGATATTTTGTTTATCTTAAAGTGTTTTGAAAGAACAGTAACATTATATGTAATAATATAAATGATAAATATTATAAAATATTAAATAGGGTTTAGGTTAAGTTCTTGTTGCCTAAACCCTATTTAACATACTTCTCCACTAGTAGCCAAGTGTACATGGTTCTAGAATGTTTTGAAAGTTTCTTATTTAAAAATAAAATAAAAATTTAAAGGAGGGTCATTTAAGTAGGTTATGACATTAAGAGGGTATCTACAGTCATCGTAACCTTGTATGACAATAAGATAGAACATATTACTGTAGGCTGAGTAATCAGGAGATAAAGTGTGCCTCGTGTTATGAAATACTTAATGACATTGAAAGGACTATCAGAGAGCAATACTAGTTGGAAGGCTACTGATGCATTATAGTGGTTTCAATAGTAGATCAAACAGTTTTGGGCAGAAGGAATGACAAAGACATTTGCGACATAAGTGAGGGAGAGTATCAACCTACTTAAATGGCCCTCCCTTCAACTTTTAAAAAGAGAACAAGAAACTTTTGGAAACCCTAGAGCCATCTACAGTTGGCTACTAGTGGAAAAGTGTGAGAACTTTTAATGAAACCTATAAATGTCCACACATTTATATATTGGAATGGAAGATAAGGGAAGTGTGTAAGACATTCTAGAGAGTTTCATAGTACTTTTGTATATACTTTGTTCGTAGCCATTTATAAAGCATTATAAGGTAGGGTGAAACCTTTTTGGGTTCCACAAAGTATCTTGAGTGCTTATAAATAGGAAGTGACCTTATTCGACTAGGGTATCAAGCAAGTTGAAAGCCTCTAACATTGTAAAGCATTCATATACAATGTAAATTTCATTGCTTAAGTGTTGCATTTGTTGCACATCTAAGCTTTTAAGTTGAGTAACGTTGTTTAGCATAACTAGTTAAGTATGAGGGGAAGACTGGCGTAGCAACATAAGCGTTTTGAGTTGCCTAAGTATTGTATGTGAGTTTAGGAAAGACCTAAGCATGTGACAAAGTGCTTTGGATATGAAAAATGGAATTTCGACATTGGTTGATCAAAACTCCTCATGATGGGTAACAATAATGGACCAATAGTTAGCCTAATCTATGACTCAACCCCATCAGATAGCGCTTGCCACGTATGATGCGTCTTTTCAAACTACAAGAAAATTATGAAAGGCTAACTCAAAATTAAAAAGGAAGATGGAAAGGCGGTAACAATCTTCCTCAATTTAAAAATGCTTTTGATATTATTTAAAGAAATCACATTTAAATATGTTTTTGATATTATTTAATAAACTCACATTAATGAGACTAGGCTAATTGAGACTCATTTTTAATACATTTATGCCAAAATTCAAATACTAGATAACACATCATTTTGAGATAAGTATAAAAAATCTTATTTATTTTTTTAACAAATAAAACAATACATAATATAATTAAATTTGATAACTTGTTTATTTTAAGGCATTTTGAAAAAGCACAAACTGAATATATATATATATACATATATATGATTGGGTTAACGTTGTTTAAACCGTTAACTAAAGTCTAACCTAAATTGAATTTTCTGAACCATAGCCTATTCCGAGTATTAAAAATACGTTGTTTTCCAAATCCTTCATAACATTAGGCTGGATTCGAGTTAAGTCGGTTCAAATCATCACTAGATACTAACAGTGTAATTGCCAATCATCTGAGAGAATGTAAGTAGATCTCAAAATGTTTCGTTTTAATTTATTTTACTTACAAAACAACACATCTTCTTGGTTATGGAGCGAACCTCCAAATATTTGCTCCACTAAACTTTCTTTGTTATCCAGTATATTTTCAATTGCAGCGTTAAAGGTTGTGAATCGAGCTTCAAATAATTCTCAAATTTCAAGTTGTTTATTCCTCTATCCCAAATCCTGAAGTCGACCAGGTGCCCTGGGTACGAAAAATGGAATTTTGGCATTGGGCGATCTGACGGGCAACAATAAGGAACCAATAGGTAGCCCAACCCACGGCCCAGCCCCCCGATCCAGTGACAGCCCAGCACTTGTCACGTATGGCGCCCCTTTTCAAACCAAACCACACAAAAAAAAAAAACGAAAGGCTAACCTGAAATTAGGAGGGAAAATGGAAAGGCGGTAACACTCTAAGGCGGCAAAACTCATCGAAATAACATAAGACCCCCTTCTCCACTCCTTGCCGTCTCTGGTCTCTTCTCGCATCCGTCTGCAAGGTACGCATCTCGATCTGAATCACTGCATCCCGATCCATGTTTTATTCAGTTGAATCCAAATCAAAACGGGGGAACTGATGTTATACTGGCTTATTTGTTGATATCTGGAGTCAGAAGTGGATCTATCAAATCCGTGAATCTTTTTCTATTTGATGTTCCGTCTTGAAGAATGGATCTATGAATTTATTTTCTTCTATTATATGTCTTGAACTCTGATTTAATGTTATATTATGATATCTGTTGAATTTGTTGTCCTAGTATATTGTCATATGGCATGGATTGGTTGTAGTCGACTGAGATTGCTTTTGAGATGCAATTCTTTCACATTATAGCTAGATCGTTGTTTTATGTTGGTTTAAATACTGGTTTTTCAATACTTCGGTACAGGGAGTTAAAAGTTGATGCTTTAGATTGATGCTTGTATTTAGGTTAACTTGTACTTTTCTTGAATTAGGGAATGCCTTTATTTAGTAACTTAAAATTTTATTGAATTTGGAGAGAATGTGTTATTAACCTTGCTGCTAAAAGGATTCTGTCACTGGCATCATCTCAGTAACGAAGTAATGGGGATTTTGTTGGTGCCTCAACTACTCACGCTCTATGGGAATTCTACCATACCAATCAGTCATCTTCTTCTCCATTGTTAGTGGAGCTCATCCATGGAAGGAAGAAGGATGAATGTTCTAACACTAAACAATATATATAGTCATTGTTGAATAATTTCAGGTGTTGGTTTTACCATCATCACTATACAATTCCTTGTATTTGGTTCAAACTTCTTTCTCCATTTTAGCATTTCCCTCCCTCCCTCCCTCCCAAGTGCATGTGAAAAGATGGGTTGTGTTGGAAAGAAGTCGTGAACAGGTCAGTGGAATGCCGGGAATGGATACGTTTCAGTAATTGTCAGTGTCAAGGAGAGTAGACCACTTGGGGAACATAATACTTTCAATCTTAAAACATCATAATTTATATGAGGGAACCATTGGATTGTGTAATAAGCATTTGGGTCATTTATAGAAGTCATGTGTATTATGATTCCTTAATAATATGGAAGTCGTGTGTATTATGTGATTCCTTAACAATATGCTGTTTTCTCAAGCCATAGGCACGGGAGTTTTCATATCCGTTTTGATGGTATGAGTTGCATTTGAAACTCATTTATGTTGTTGCAACTTGCAACCTGCACCCAGAGTACAAAGTTGGCAGATTGAAAGATTTCTGTGCTGTTTGGGATCACAGTGCAATCTTGCATTGAGATTAGTTGGTTTATATATTTCAACTAGCAATGATAATTTATTTGTTTCAATAAAATGAGTTCATTAGATAGATTAAATAGAAGGACGCTCAGGAACAAATCCTTTACTCTTTGACCGTGGTGGACACAAAAAAGGTGGCATAAAATTATTCTAACTTTCTGGCTTCCATATCCCTTACTCAGCATTTCTTGTCTTCATTGCACTGGATCATTGGATTCATGTTGCTCAGTTCGCAGATTGGAATGCCTCCTCTGCTTGGGATATACAGTCGATTTCTCTAGTCCTTGTTTCTAGTGATCCATTTCCATCAAGTCTAATATTTGATTCTATTCACCCATCTCGTTTTAGTTGTGCTCAAATGCATGTGAGAATTACCCAAAAGCCTTAAGGATGGCCTATTCCTTAAACATGCTGTGGGACTTATTCCTAAAGACA
This sequence comes from Vitis vinifera, assembly GCF_030704535.1. Lineage (NCBI taxonomy): Eukaryota > Viridiplantae > Streptophyta > Magnoliopsida > Vitales > Vitaceae > Vitis > Vitis vinifera. The sequence goes on from NC_081812.1 coordinate 19,101,806, forward strand.
TTCTAGCAGGTGATCCTGGCTTAGAGGAAGAAGGGATTTAAAGAACTAGGGATTCACCAACGCTTTTTCTCAGTTGCAACATAAAGAACATGACTTAGCTCAAATGCTCTAAGTAGTATTCCTTTTTGTTTGACAGGAGCTCCACTTCACCCTCCATTGTAGCTCAGATAAATCCCTCTACCGAATATTTACTTTTTTGGATTGAGAAGAAAAAAAAAAAAAACAATTCTAAGCTTGCACCAGACGACAAATTTTAGTCAGTGATATTTACTGGTTCTGGAAGAATGGCTCCAACCTTGAGCATTACATTGATTATCTTGTTAACCATGTACAAAAATACCTTCCCACTTGTCACGGGAACTTACAACCTAAAACTGGTAAACAGCCTTTTTCCACTAACAAGTTACAAGCTCTCAAATTTTGAGCCACTGAATGTTGGTCAAAATACCTACTCACTTGTCATGGAATCTTAGAAAGTAACCGGGTAACAACCTTCCCATTAGACAAGTTACGACCTCACCCATTCTGTGCAACTGAATGTTCTCCTTTTGTTGAATTGACATTGTTCTCTGGATTGTACGATTATCTAGATTTGGCGTCAACCAATGTGATATTTCATCAAGCACAATACCTAGTTCTCATTTATTTTACCTTTTGTCCTTGTCAACCTGCTTGCTGGAAAGTGCAGTCTGGCCATCAGGGGCCGAGGTGCTCGTGTTTTCTGGTCAAACCCTCTTACACAAACAAATCCTGCAAAATTACACCAAAAATGGAATGTTTTAAACCATTCTTCTAAGACAGGATAAGGGATTTAGGGTTTCAGTGTGTTTTTTGGTTAATTTGTCCTGATAACTTGAATTGATCTAGAACAATAGGCTTGCATACCTGATCATAACCATTTTCTTTTAAATATTTTGGATGTAGAAGTAGTAGCAGGTTAGTAGGGAGTGACTGCTCGAAAATTCTTGAGAGAAGAAAAATACAATGAGCTTCTTATATAACAATTTTAAAATTTTAATTATCATTTATTTGTTGGTCATTGTCTGGTTTTGGTAGAAATAGGTTTGTTACCATACTGAGTTCCATTGGTATCTGTACCTGGATAGCGTCCAAAAAGACATCAATTTAAGAACTACTGCTCTATCATGTGAATATTATGATTGGCAGGGTATCAAAAAGCAAGTGTGTGAAGCAAGAAATGCTAAGGGTTTGATATTTGCATGTACCTCTCCAGAAACAGTATTGTATATCTTCTGTTGATAAACCTGACAGAGAAATGACTATTGTGAATTACAATTTTTTGATCTTATATGTTTCACTAGAACCATTCTCTTCTATATTATTTACCTTTAAATATTGTTGGTATGGAGGTCCCAAAGTACACAGTGCGTCTTGGCAGATTCCATATCCAGGCCCTAGGAACATCAATGGGGTTAAGGCTGGAGTCATGGTCAGCAAACACCTGCATAGGAATATAACCTGAAATAAATTTTTTTGAAGTGCATAAAAGAATGTAAGGGAGCTCAATAGGAATTGGATTTTACCTCATTAACTTGGAAGTATGTGCCATTCAATGGAAAGCTCCCTCTCATTGCTGTTCGACATGGTATCTGGTCATTAGGTGTTGTAAATATTGGTTAGTATCTGGTATTGATACCATTGTTTTTTTGTTTTTATTCTTGTTTTTCTTGCTTTTTGTTTTTTTCCCCTCTAGTGAAGTTGAAAAGGTTCTCAAAGTAACAGTGAGTATCTCACCAAAAGTGTCCCTCGGACAGTTTGGGAATTTGCTTCTCGTATACTATTGCACGAGAAGCATGTCTTTTCATCACATAGTCCTCCAGATTCCTGGGAGCTACACGTTCTTTCAGGTGGTTGAATGGAATTTGCAGTTTCACCTAATAACATTTATGCACATTTTAATTAGCAAATGATGAGAGATGAATTTTCAATATAAACAAGATGCTGGAAATTTAAGTGCTGCAACTACATTCTGTTTTAAAAGTTATCTAGAGTAGAGTGGTCATTGGTAAATTTGGTAGGTTACTTTTGCAGATTGGCAATGTTGCTACTCACCTGGGGTCCAAATGGCGAGAAGGTATGAACATGGATCATCAGGTTCTCTTTTGTCCAGCTGTAATTTGATCAGGAATAGTTGGTCAGGATAGACATTTAGATATCCAAGGCGTGACTAAATTGCTTGGAAAGTAGATGGAAAAAACTACTAACCCCTTCCAGTAGAGGGTGTGAATCTGGAAGCTCATAGCTGCATTATGGTGTAAAGGCAGTTACTGAAGGATTTACATATACTGATACAAATATTTTTATCATTGTTCCTTGCAAAATGCCGTCCTTTATAGGCTATGTAGATGAGAGCTAGTTCTACTCTTATGACCCTTATGAGATGCTGCTCATATTTCTAGTTATTGAGAGGTCATAGCCCAGAAAGCCTTATATTCATTTAGTTTACTTGGAGCAGAATGAGCGGACATTAAATGATTAAATGATTTTGGAATCAGGGAAATGCCTACTTACACATGGTGCTCTGTTCGTAGTCGACTAACATTCTTAAGCTTGGGCATGGGAATAGAAGCAACTTCTGGAGTTAAAGCAACCAAAGCCTTTGACATGTCACTTTCTTGAAGTTCCATATTTCTCTGCATATAGTTCTGTAAATTGTGAGTGAACTCTTCAATGTTGAGTTTGATTGTTGGTATCTCATCAGGATCCTCATACAAGGTGTCCTCAATATCACTTTCTAATATTTGTGGATGTTCTTGTTCTGGTGTTGCTGGTACTTCAACAATGGGTTCACAGTTATTGATCCCTGGATTTGCTTCTGATGATTGCTTCTGAGGTAGAGGTGGTGGTAGAGGCAGTGGATTGATGGTCACATCAGGGTTTCCATCCATTGATTCGTTTGCATTTGTGCTTACTATGCTTCTTTCCTCTGGCCCTGTCAAGGCAAGCCTTGCACTGCATCCAAAAATGCTCATTAATAATCCAATTTATCCACTCCCTTGGTTTCACAAACATCATCCCAGTTTTGCTAGAACTAAGTATTCAAGTAACAGTCTTGTATAATGATATGGATAACGGACACACACATGTACCTTGCAAATGCACTTGCAAAGTGTCTGCATTCTCCCCTCATTGGACATGCATTGCAATTTGGTTTGCTTTTTGTGCAGAAAACCTGCATAATAAAGCTCAAAGAATGTTGTCACTCAGCTTTTTCTTACGATTGACTACTGGTGAAAGAATTTAAGGCAGGTCTATAGACGTAATATACCTTGCCGAATGTGATCATCTGGTAATGCAGCTCATACCTGTTATTAGATATTGCAACAAATCGAAAGCCTTTTAGTTTAGCAGCTAGTTCTCATTCTAAATGCATGCAAATATAATATACATAAATGTTAGGAGTAATTTTATTTACAATGTTCTCTGGTCGAGCTTGCATAGTCGTGGCCAAAGATATTTCTGAATTGACTCTAGCACTGGGTATCTGTGTAGGAATGGTATTAATACTTCTGTTGTGAATGCACATGTTCTGCATTGCTAATTTATACTCACAGTTCTAGAAGATGCAATTGAAGTGACTCAGGCAAGGGCTGAAGGGGTACCCATCCCAATCTTACAGCTATACGTCCAACATTTGTATCAACCTTTTTGAAGATAAACAAGTAAAATTGTAAGTTTGAGATTCGTAGAATTGCATTCAGCATATACATAATTGAAGTTTGAACTTACTGGAAAAGCAAGGTGGTGGAGGGTCAAAAGCCGAACGCATTCCACACTTTTTAACCCAAGCCCTCTAAAGCTTAGCAGATACTCTCTGTAGGACCACATTATATATTAAATATAAAAACCCTTAAAGTAATATAAAAATCATGACAAGATGAGATGATACTTGTCATGATATATGCTGGATGGCTGGTGTACTGAATGTTCAATCTAACTGTACTGGATTGGATTGAATTATTTTTGTGGACTTACTTTGCTTTGTCAGGAGGAACATCCCTCAACCACTCAAGATCAATGCTTCCATGGTCCCTAACCAGCCTGTTAAGAAAATCCTGCACAAAGTGCAAACATTTCATCAGCTGATTTACAGCTTTCTGTCTCTTGTCAGTCATACATAAAAAAAACTATTTGCAGCTGACATTGACAAATTTTATAATATTTATTTGGGATATTATACTTGTACCTTGATTCGCTCTGCAAGCATGTTATTCATACCCCTTTCTTTGATGGTATTAGCAATTTCATTAACATCTGAACATCTCACTGCTTCCCAATCTAATGAGTCCATTGTGTTTACTGTTCTTTCCCTTTTCCTTCCATTGACTTGAGCCTCTTTTCTTAAGTTATCCCAATGAAGTGTATTTTTTTCCTCCCTTCGGGCCTTTCCCTTCTTTGCTTTTGAAGTGTCCACACCAATTTCATTAGATGCCTTGCTAGAAGAAAGACCATGTTCTTTCACACCTGTCTCGCTTTTCCTATCCTCGATATGTGTTTGGTTACTGAATGCACTGGGACAGTCAATAACATCCAAGGCCTTTCCCGAAATGTTCATCAAATTCTGACTTTGCTGCATTCTGCTGATCTGCTCCTGACCCACAGACTCAACAACATTTTTAGGATCTCCAACAGGGCTGCTTTGGGACTCGATGATCTTGTTGTTTTCTCCTTGAAGGTTGTTATCTGAGAAGGTATTTTCACAAGAAGATGTTGGTCCTGCTTGAATGCTCTCTGTCAGCTTCTTTTCATCTTTAGCTTGATTGTCAGATTCTGCTGTTAATCCACTTTGTTCGCTCACACACTTTTGATCCTTGGAAATTTCAGAAGATCTGGTTTCTCCAGACATTTCAAAACCTTCAACTTCCAACACTCCTGAGTTGGGGTTTAGATGCAAATGATAATTACTGGAAGGGATAATGGTTACTCCCAGTGAACTTCTACAGTCAGCCAATCCATCCATGTTTTGACTTCTCTTGTTATAACCACTCATGCTTTCTGAATGGTAGTTCACATCCTTTGGATTTGCTCCACATGTTGCATTGATATTGCTGCGACAGAAAACTTCATGTAACCTGGTGGATTCTGCCATCTGTAAAAGCCCCACAAAGGAAGTGGATCCATCAAAATTGTTGAGTCCATACCCAGTTGGCATAATATCCTCTACTTCTGAATTGCTTTCTGAGCATGATCCTATTTTTTCAGCAGTCTGAGCTATTGAAAAGTCTAAAGAGTTTTGAGAAGAAGCTGCATCATCTGCTGCAGTCCTGTCTCCTCCTATAAAACATGCTAGTTCTGTCCCTATCATCTGGGTGGTTGTCCCATTCACACTCGATTTGTTAGACATTTTTTTACCAGTAGAATCTAACATTTTGTCTTTTGAAATATCAACAGTGCCAACTGTTCCTCTGCTGTTTCCATAGGATCCATTGCTGTTAACAGCTTCCTCAGTGTGGTGCAGTGTCATAGAACTCTGGTCACAGACTGCTTGATTTGACATTTTCTCATTCCATGTGACCGTGTCTTCTGGGTTTAGTGTGCAGACCTCTGGTTCTTCAACTAAAATCCTCGTTTCCAATTCAGTTGATGGTCTGTGGTTGCACTTACAGGGAAAATGGGCAGCAAGTGACATGAATGCAGAACTGCAAAGAAGGAAGAGATGGATTAATGAGTTTTCTCACTTTTTGTCTATAATGTTAAATTCTGTTAACAACTATCTCAAAAATTGTAGTTCACCTAGAAAGGTGATCTGAAACATTCTGTGTGAGGAAGACTCCAACCACTGAGTCCACAACTGACCCCTTCCATTTGGAAAAGCGTCTATCCCCTGCCAACATATCACTTTGTTGTTAGTATATCAACTTAATTGAATTTTCTGAGGTGTGTATGTATATATTTGAACTGGTTATTATTCAAGGCTATTGGTTAATATTTTAGACCTTGATATTTTCTTTTGGCTTAATAATAAGCAAAAAAATTTCATGGGATTGCTTATGTAGTTCAGTTATAAACTGTTTGAGATATAATAATTAGGATACCGTTTGTGATGGTTTCTTGTTCCTATGCTTTTAGAATGTTATAAACCTTTTGTTCTCTGTTACTACTGATTTTGGCAAGAAACTCACTGGTGATAAGGTTTGGAAATTTGTTAACCTAGGGAATGGATATGCTTCTTGTTCCAGATGTTCTTGTTCTTTCTCCCTATTATGATTCTACTTTATTGCTTCAGGATTCAATTGATGCTTACTTGCATGGTAGAACTTTGAAATAAAAAAATGTTGGTCACTTGCATTTTAGAATTTTGAAATTAAAAGTGTTTCAGTTTTTTTTTTTATAAGTAAATGGCAATAGTATTAATAAAAAAGCGTCAAAAGGGGCACACCAAAGTACATACGATGTATACAATGGCTACCAAAGAGCGCCAAAAAGTATAGGGAAAACAAAATCCCTCCCTCCCTCAATCCGACCCCAACCAATCAATTAAAAATGTTTCAATTGAAGGAGCTTCTGTGCTTGCAACTCCTTGAAATCACTCTTTTAGTTCCCTTTTGTAGTAAGAATGCTCCAAGTTTAACTCTCTCTTTCAGACTAGTAATTCATGACTTCTCAAGTATTCAGTTGTGGCTTCTATATGTGTGCATGCATGCACCTGCCTGTGAGGTTTGGGGTGGCTTTATCACTAATTCTAGCTCAATTTAATCCTGTTTCTTATTGCTTGTGTTTCAAATCAATGTCTATTAATATTCCTTTTAACTCCTAGTTGTTTGATATTTACATTAAATACCCTCCAAAAGTATTATCCTGTATATTCTTGAATCAACATATGAAATTCTTGAAACAATATATGAAATGTAATGCCTAATCAAGCATTCAACAAAATGTGATGAGAGGTAAAATTTTTGTACCTTGGACTAGATGCATGCGTGCAATAAATGAGTCTGCTCGTCCACGAAATACATTTCTTTCTTCTTCCCACCATTTTGCCTTCTCCTCATCTGTACCATCGATACCTTCACTATTTATATTTCCCATCAGAAGCTTCCATACTCTACTTGTCTCTTCATCAAGATCCACTCTAGGCCGTGGGCGTCGTTTCTTGACAAGACCAAATGAATCCTCAAAAGGAACGATAGTGCCATCTCTTTTATAAAGGACAAGTGCATTTTTCTCCTCTTTATTCATATTGTAAGGGACAAGTGCATTCTGCTCTTGATAAGAAATTTTACTTTCCCTATTGATGTCAAGATGCTTCAATTGCTCAATGATTGTATCAATTGAAAGCATGTGTTTCCATATTAGTTCTGGAGGATCTGCATAAATGTTTTATATAATCAAATGAATATTTTTGTCAGTTAGGTAAATCAAATGACTTGAAAGATATGTTTCTTGAACATGAAAAGCCATCAATTGTTTTCCAAGGTATAGCTGACAGTTCTAAAGAACATAAAGAACATACCTGCTAACTTGAGAAGCTGTCGGTTGTTATATACATCAGTCTGCTGGTGTAGCTGCACTTCATTTGTTCTGGATGATGTTGAACCTACAACTGGGTTTCTCTTTTTGGTCCGCTTCCTTCTTGCCAATTTACTGGTCTCTGCAACTAGGGCTTCTATGCATGTGTGTGGCCTGTTTGAACTTTCTGCCCCTTGAACATCAGGATTTGGTGAAATTCTCTTGTCAGGGAAATTTGGCAGTAGTTTACACAGTGCAATTCCATTCAGGGAAGCTAAGTCACGAACCCTAGTGAGGCCCTTGGATCTTTTTTTGGTCAACCTCTCTCTTGGGCCTAAGGCTAGCATACAATCAAAGGTCTGCACTTTGTCTTGGCCACCATTTTCTGCTTGTCCTTGAGTAGCTGGGGCACTGGAATTAGTGAATCGAGAGGCAGAAATCCAGCTGTCAGATTTTGATGCAGAAGAACTTGGGATTGCATGATTTTGAGGGCATGCTGTTGCTAGCATCACAATATTTTTAGCAGCCATTACAGGTGATAAGTTAGTTGCAGTTGAATTCAATCCCTTCTCAGTTCTCTTTTTCTTGTAAATTTCTGGAAAATGCATGCCAGGGTTCCTATTTTGTTCATTTGCCTGAAACTTAGCATGATATGCCTGCACAGAATTGTACTGATTCCCATTCATACTCATGGTTCTTGGATCTGCCTTGTCAACAATATGGGAGTGTACCCTTTTGGTTCCCCTTCTATGTTCTCTCTCTTTCAAACTTGCACTGGTGCTGCAATTGGTATTATTTGGACTCATTGATTTCAAGCTTTCTTGTAAAATGTTTTCCTGTTTATCACACACAATTTCTTGACTTGCTCTTTCTCTGTCATTCTCATTTTGGGCATCATTCTTCAGTTTCTCCCATGGATGATCAGTATTTCTTTGAGGTGGGGTGCTTGGGAATTGTCTATCAGGCAATGACACGTAATTTTTCAGCTCTTGATTCATTGAACGAGTAAGGTCATAGGCGATGCCTACTTGTGTCTCTTCTACCGTAACTTCCATCTCTTTACTGAGCATCACAACAGATTTTGATTGAATTCCTTGGGTACAGAAATCTTGTGCTTGTGGTTCTGAATTCAAATCAGAAGTGGATATGCATGAAGAGCTTCCACCTCTTGCTCTACCATTGTCGTCAAAGTTTAATCCCCTTCTACATGACATCATGGTACGTTCAGGCCTTTCTGGTTCGGTACTCCGACCCATTATTTCTGCTGGAGAATTTGTTGAGGGTTTGTTGACTCCATTCTTGCGAACATACTTTCTCTTGCCTGTTGGATTTCCCTGGGAACCAGTGCACTTTGGGTTTACTGGCTTTGGTGTCCTTTTAGGTTTGCCTTCTATGACTACTTTGGGCCTGTGCTTTTTTCTTCTAGGTTTCTGTTGGGGTGTCTTATTCAGGTCAATAATATGGTCTCCTCTTTTGTCAAAATTGCAATTCTCTGTCAGTGGGCCAATAGCATGGTTGCCTCCATTGTCAAGATTGACATTTTCATTTAATGGTGAGGAGACAGGAGCAAATGATAAATCTGTTGGTGACTGCAGAAGTTTTGAATCACAATGGAGGTGGTTGACCTCAACCCTTGTGGTGTCAATAGCCTTCTCTTGCTTCTCTGTTTCTTGAACAGTTTTTTCTTCTGGGCATAAATTTTGAGATTTGGCAACCCAGCTGTTCTCTACTCGCCTGTTTTTATCTGGTGTTATGGGTGCAAAGTGGGAGATAGCGCTGCCAGAGACTGCCTCTGCCATTGATTCAGGTGGTGAATTAAGGTCATAAAAGTGCCTGTAAGTGGGGAGTCCATCTGCACAGTACCATCATACCATGTTATGGCCAATTAGATAAGAAAAACCAACAAAGCATGGACTTCATCAAAGAAACTGTTACCAGGAAAGTTATTATAAAGATAAATGTTCATTGGGAACATATTTCTACCTCTAATTTGGATTTGTCTGACATGTGGAGAAAATGCATTGAAAATTTGATCTTAAATGAATAGAACTTGGCAAAATGTTAAGCAGAATTAGAATGCGACAAAGGGAACGGTAGGAGCTGAATGGCACACAAGGAAAACTGGTAATAAGGTCAGTTGTAGATGCTATCATTGTTCCATTGCCCTTTTTCCTGGCTACCTTTCAGAATATTTCAATTTCTTCATTTCTGGTTTTAGATAAAATTTTATGCATGATTTCATATTTCTGGTTTTAATATTGTCTCCCGTGCTCATTCCGCTGTTGGTCCCTAATCATGGTTCTAAAGTTTGTGCAGGTGACCTGGCTGAAATGAAATGTAAAACCAGTCTGTGTACGATAGCATAAATAAGAATCCAAAGGTGAAACTTTGACACTCACATTGATTCATATCAGGTGCACTTGTCCACTGGCTTGATCCAAGCAAGAGATCTTGGCTTTTAAGCAACATGCTTGTGGAGCTAGAAACTTCAGGGTGGAGATGTGTAGCAGACATGAAAGGGCTACTTGCCCCACTAACATTCTCAGGTGATACGGCAGATGGAATGAAGGCTGCATTTGTCTGAGCCAATAGCTGGGTGAAAGGAATATTGTCCAAACTCATCTCCAGGTTGAAAGAAGGCTTCCTATATATTCCAGCATTGTAATTTCGAACCCCCATTTCTGCACCTGGAACTGGATTCCAACTGCTGAAACTGTTCAATTCTGCACAATTTCTGAAATTTTCACATGCAACTACCTTATGAGCTTGAGTTTCTTGAGGGAAGGTAGGGGGAAATCTTTCTGATCCTGACGAGCTTTCCAGGTATAGCTGGCTGTGTTCCCTGCCTGCACAGATCTGGGGCTGTGTTATTGGCAAAATGGGCTTAACAGGGGTCACAGGAATCCAAGAACCCTGTACGGGGAAATCTTTTTCTTCCGAAATTGAACTTCTGCTGCTGCTGATATTCATTATTCTGATCCGGTTACTTCTGAAGCCCCAATTATTCTACCTCCTTTGTTCTTACACTAAATTCCCTCAACACCACCGATTTTCCTATTCAAAAGTCGGGTTCTGGCCTAAATTTCAGATTTTTAGGTAGAACTGCCTCACTTCATGGAATTATCCTGCTAGAAAGGGAAGAAAACCCCAAAAAAATTGAGAAACAAAAAAAAAAAGAACAAAAAATAGAGATAAAAGACGCATCTTGCAGGGGAAGGGATCATGGTTGGAAATCGTTGCAAATCTCTTCGAAATAGCAGATCTCCAACGCACAAGGAGAAAAGATCAAAACAATGAGGGAAAAATATAAGCTTCCATTTAAATGAACATGGAAAATGGGTCTCATGCGTAAGAGATTCACAGTAAAAAACAAGATAATCTTGGTCTGATCTTTGATATAATGTCATCCTATCTCCTCCCTTAAAGTAAATAAAAAGATACATATAACAAAATTTTTAAACAAATGTATCAGGAAAGTACAACAGATCAGAGTTACCTAAGGAGTGGTTCAATGCCGGAGATCTGATTTAGTCGCCGACGGCAAAGAAACTTAAAAACAGTTTCTCTTTCATAAAGAAAAGCCAAACCATACCAAACAGGAAGAGCAGGGAGAGCTCTGTGAACTGATAACCCCCTTTGCCGGTAAATGGGTATTAATCCTTGAGTAAAATACTCACATTCATTTATCTATAAGTATTTTAGTTTATTAAGGAAGTTTTAAAATATTATCTGAATGGGGTGTAGGGTGTGAAATTAGTGGTTCAAGGAAGGATGGAAGGGGTATATATGTCATTGAGGTTTGGGCAGTGAATGCGGCGTGTGAAGCGTCTAAGCAGGGCTCAAACACGTGAGCAAACTGGAAACTCAGGTGCCTACTTGGCGACGCAGTCTTGACACTTGGCTCGCTAGAGCGTGTCAATTGTCAGTATTAGGGTTTCCCCTGAGAGGATTAACGCCGTTAGACCGCTGTTTGTTGGCGCTGTCATCGAGATACGTTCGGTTACATTTGTTTATTTGGCAGCTTTGGCTTTATCTGTCGATGATTTCCAAGTCCTTTTGACAGTGCCGTGAGTGACGGCGTTAAAGTGGTCCCCACCTCTGGTGGTTCACTTTCGCACGCTTTTCTAACTATATTTGGTTTGGGAGATGTTAAGGTGCGGAAGGTTATAGGGTTTATGATAAGAAGTTTGATTTACAAAAGTTACAAACTTTCAACACAGGGTTGGCGTCAGCACATCGCAGCAGCAGATGGCCAAAACTACTGACTTTGATCCAAAAAGTTGTGTAGGTCCGTCTCATCATGGTTCTTCCATTCAAAATTTCGCGCTATATGGCGCGAATTGTACACCTCTGCGGCCGTCAAAACCGTCAGAGCGTTCGAATTTCCGAGCAAACAACCTTTTGAATTTGTTACCGGGTGTACCGGTATCATATTAATTTAAATGGAATAAAATATTAAAAGTTGTAACACATACCATATAAAATAATATAATATAACATAACATAACGTGTTACTATCTCGATTATAATATTATAGAATGCTACAATAAAATCTATCATTGTACTAAAACATGATTTATAAAAAATAAAATCTATCATTGTACTAAAACATGATTTATAAAAATTTTAAAATAATGTTTATAATATTTATAAAGAGCATTGAAAAGAGGGCTTATATATATAATAGGATAATGATATTTTTTATTTTAATTTAAATATCTTTTATTTAAACATAGTTGAGAAGTGTTGGCGAATTTGTACTTACATGTTAAAAATAATAAAAGGAAAAATTGATATTTTCTATATATAATCTTAATCCATATTATGAGATAAAAAATTTGAAATTTAAATAAGAAAAAAAATTAGATTGAGTAAATTCAAGTGTGATAAGTTTCAAATTAGAATTCAGTCTCCATTTATACAATCTTATATTTCAATTTAGTTTTTAATACCAATTTGATAGGGTTATGAAACTAATATCTTTCTTATATATCATTAGATTGAGTAGGTTTCCACTCAATTTATAATATTGGTAGAAAATATTAGGGTATTAACCTATATCATCATCTAGGTCATAAGATAATGATACAAATATATGAGATTAATATATAAACAAATGGGACAAAAACACAAAAATACAAAGATCAAAATATGAACAAATGGAATGTATGAGGTACAAAGTAATAAGACTTTTTTGTAACGTGTAACATAATATGAATGGTCCCATTCTTTGGTAGATACCAATTTGGTATTGTAACAAACTCCTAACTTTATTTTATTTTTTTATTATTTAACAATAAAGTAAGGAGTATGATTGTTTAAGGTGGGATAACCAACCAATCAAAAGATAAAAACTAAAGATTTAAGCTATTCATTAATTAGTGATGAGAAAATGTGTAATGGAAATTGGAGATTTTATTACAAAAATGTCATCCATGTCACTTGTATGATATTCCAATAAAAGAGTAGATTTGAAAATCAATTGGAGAAAATGGAGAGAATGATAATGATTTTAGATAAATAACTTTTGATAGGTTCATTGATATCTTTGTTGTAACTCTTTACACAATATTCTCAAGAAAGAATGTAAATTGATGATTATGAAAATTCACATAGAAATCTTTTATTACCTAAAGGCTTTTTACTATTAAAGTAGTTGCCAACCTATTGTGACTCAATGCTAGAGCCAATTGAAGTCTAAGAAAGTTATATCATAAAACTCTTTTTATTGAAATAAGGAATACTATGATTTCCATGGAAAACTTAGAAAAGAATTTTAGAAATTAAAATCCTTTTATATTTTAAATAGGTAAAAAAAAATATATTGGACTAAAATTTTAATGTAGTTTATAACCAAATAGAAGTTTTTAGTTGTCATACATTATCTTATAAGCATTTGTTGGTTTTTCTTGTCATTTCATTTCACCTTAATAAATCAACTGGTGTTGTCTTGTTTATGATAAATCTTCTAATGCCAAGATATATCAATTTGTTTTTTTGAACTTATTAAGCCTTTATTTGAATGAGACACTCAACATTAGCCTCAAGGTGGTGTGGCAAGAGTATAATCTTCGAAGATAGAAAATGTCAAAGGTGATGTTTAAAAACATGAATGACATCACTTATATTTAGAGATCAAGGGAGTTAATATACATTAAATTACATGACATCACTTATATTTAGATATGTAACTAAAAAACCAATTAGTGTTGATTGTTTGAAAATGACGATCACTCATGACTCTTGATTAGAAGGAGTCTTCTCTTCTTTGTTTTAGTAAATTTCAAGTTATGAAATAATGTTATTGATTAAAGGTGTTTTTTATGATGTAACTAATCAAACATGGCATTAATTAATTAATTGTAATTTAGGCTTTTGTTTAACTAAAGTAAGATTTATTAGAAACTTCTATATATAACTTTGCTCATTGTTTTATTTTTCAAGGATCAGTAGTATTATAATCCATGTTGCTTTAATATCATCCTATTACATATGTATTGAATAGATAAGGAATTGATTCTCAAGACTTAGAAATGAATGTGTTAGAAAAATTAGACTAATCCAACCTATGGTAATTACCCTAGAGGGGGGGGTGAAAAGGGTGATGGTTTCTTTTTGCAAATTTAAACTATGTGAATGTAAAAGACAAATATATGCAAGTATATAATAAAACAATATAAAGATAATTGCATATAAAGTGAAAGAGTAGGAAAGAGAGAATGTAAACACAAGATTTTATAGTGGTTCGACACAACCCGGCCTACATCCACTCTCCTTTAACTTCAATCATAAGCTTAAAGTTCCACTAATTCAAGGTTTCCAAACCAAGCGTTCAAGCAATACAATTGGATTATGGTTCCAATCCACCTTCTTGGACTTTTGACACCAAACACCCTTTACAATCCTCAAGAGATACCTCACTCTTGAACAACCTCTCAAGTGATACCCTATACTTGAGAATCTTACTCTCAAAGATATACAAATAATTGATCTCACAAAATCTTAGTACAAAAACTTTAAGCTAAAATAATACAAGAAAACTAGGATTGAATGGTGCACTAAAGATATGCAAGTTTTAGAATAATTGTGCACTAAAAAACACTCTTCTAAGGCTCAAATATATTCAAGAAAGACTTGGGAAAGTTAAGCTCTTCAACAATGAAGATTGAAGCCTTTTTATAGAAGAAAAAAACCAAACTAACCGTTGGGAGTTCGACCGGTTGACTAGCCGTTAGCATTTAATGCTTGACAGGTGACCGTTGGACCTTTATCGAACCTCGACCAGTTGAGGTGTGGCCTGACTAGTTCCTCATCCAGTTGAACAACCATTCTAGAAGAGGGAGAATGTTTTTTTACACTCCTTGACTGATTAAGCTGGTGGTCGATTGGTTATTGTTCACACCATTAACCGGTTGAGTTGGGGGTCGACATGCTTCTAGATCAATTGAGCTGGCGGTCAACCGGTTCTTCATCCGACTCAATCGGTTCTTCATCCGGTTCAACCGGTTGAGTCGTTTTTGGCTCAACAACCAACTTTTTCAACTTAAAACCTTTTAAAACAAATTTGAAAAACATTTGACACAAAGTTTTAGTTGAAAACATGAAATCATCAAAATTTTAAAATATTTAAAATAAAATAACTCTTGGATGATTTTGGTGCATAAGTAAAAAATGTAATGAATGAAAATCCTAGTGCACTAACAACCTTACAAAGAGATCTTATGAAACTTGGGTCTTGAAAAAAACTTCTCTTTGAGGTGGTCTTTTTCTTCATGATTTCTTTTTGGCTTGATAACTTACACACTAATTATTTCTAAAATCATTTCTCACTTCATTTCCTTTTGAGGAACAAAAATGCTAGAAGCTTAAAGCCATTCATTTTCAACTATTCCCTTTTCTCTATGAAGCCTTTACTAACTTGATCATAAGAAAGGCATAGTGAGGACATGCGCAACTATCCTTGTGTGCAGAAGTTAGCAAATGAGGATATGAATAGTTTGCATAGTCATCAATCAGTCAAAAGAAGAGTTGTTGGCCTTGTCGCCAATTAGCCTATTTTGAAAGCCCATGAACCAACAAAATGTTTGTTACTTTTTAATATATATTTATATAATTGGAGAAGATATAATTTGTTCTAGCTTGTTTAGATTTGCTAAAGTGGAATATCATAAATCAATATTTTTTTCTAATTGCTTTCCATTCTTGGGATGATTTTTTATTTGTTGGGCATGTTTAGAATCATTGTAATGAAAACTTTAATTTTCATTTTGGTGTTTGGTGCTACTAAATAATATTAATATAGATGCACATTTTTAATAGTACTACTGATAAATATTTATGCTCTGCCGAGCAAAAATAAAATTTGTACTTTCTAATAATCAAAATAATACATAAATAAAGTCAAAATCTCTCATTTTCATTTATTTTCTATTAGATTTATTTTTGAGTTTAAGAACGACATTATTGCAGTTCAACTATATTGGGCATAAACTTCTTACCGAAGGCTAAAATGGTGCTAATACTTTTTGAATGCATAATGGTCATCTTATAGGGGAATCATTATGTATAGTCCCAAAAGTTGTAGGAGCCAAAAAGGCCTTAACTTGTGATTGAGTATGTTATCCTCAACTAAATGCTAAATAAGCCAATAACAAAACAAAATTCTCATTCCATTGTTTCATTGCAGAAAAAATATGGTGTATACCTTTTTTTCGCACCTCTCTTAATAATTCTCATTATACAATTTCATCTTATCAAATGTACAATATAATCTTCTTAAAATTCACATATTAGAGTGTTTTATACATTTTTTTTTTTTTGTTACTCCACTTGATATAACTTGTGAATGATTATTGTTAAGGATGAGAACGAGAAGAGGTTTTTTTGTACATTCTTCTCTCCTTTGTTACTCCACTTTATAGAATTTGTGAATGATTATTGTTAGGGATGATAAGGAAATGAGGTTCTTATGCACGCATTTTGCCTTCATAAGACGAATTTGGAATAAGGATTAACGAGTTTTGTGACATTTTTAAAAAATTGGGTCAAGTTATGGGTTGAAGTATTGTCTTGTTCCACTCGATCTCAACTGATTATATATATAACAAATAAACTTTTTTTTTTTCATTTTCCCCCATTTTTAGTGAATATAAAATAAAAAATTTACTTCTCAAAAAATAAATTATAAAATTTATTTCTTTATAAATAAATAATAATATTTATTTTTAATGAAATTAATAGTTTTTAAAATAATAAAAAATTTAATAGGCTAGGCTTTTAGCTGACATTGCTACCCTTAGCCATTGTTTATAATTTTTACATGTTTTTTAATAATTTAAACTTTGATAGACTAGGATTTGTCTAATAGCTTAAATTTTAATTAAATAATAATTTTATTTAGTGTTTGTTTGAATATATTTTCATTTTTTATTTTTTAAAAATATATTATATAAAATTGTGGACCCATATTTTTTCCAAAATCAAGTCTGAATTTAGGGATCAGGTTATTCATCGGGAAGGTACAATGGTGAGGCGTAACACCTCTTTAAGTTGGTATATCTATATTATCTACTAAATTAATTGGAGTAATTGTGATAATTTATTAATTAATCATGTATACCAAGATTAAATGAAAAAATCAATATACACAAAAATGACGATAAAATATGATTACAAAAATGCACAAAATAAATAAAAAGAAAATTATGC
This sequence comes from Vitis vinifera, assembly GCF_030704535.1. Taxonomy (NCBI): domain Eukaryota; kingdom Viridiplantae; phylum Streptophyta; class Magnoliopsida; order Vitales; family Vitaceae; genus Vitis; species Vitis vinifera. The sequence continues at coordinate 19,118,984 of NC_081812.1, forward strand.
AAAATGATTTATTCAACTAAATAAAAAAATATTTAAAAGAATTAATTTTCAAGAAATTTCAAAGGATTTTGTTAAAAACAATTTTGAATTAATGGTTTTAATTTATTTATTTATAGAAAAGAGTTAATTTATTTTCGATTTGATTCAATTTCATTTGTATTCAATTTTTAAAAAAATTATTTACATTTATTATATCAAAAGAATTTATTGCAAAATTTTATTTTGGCAACAAAAATTATTTTTACTTGTTTTTACTAGAAAAAAATGATTTTTTTTACAATTTTATTTATAAAATTATTTCGATTTAATTTTCATTTAAAAAAAGTGATGTATACAAATTATTTAAAAAAAAAAACTTTATTTGCAAAAGAATTTTTAATTAAAAAAAAAGAAGAGAATTTTATAGTTTTATTTAGAAAAATGTCAAAATTCAATCCAATTTTATTAAGAAAATGATTTCTACAACTTTAATTTGCAAAAATAACTCTCATCCTATTCAAATTAAATATATATATTTAAACCCTCAATTTTTAAAAATTGATTTTAATCCCATTTTAATTAAAGAAAAAGAATTTATTTTTAAAAATATTTTTTGGACAATTTTATTAAAAATTATTTTTTGGGATAACTTTATTTAAAAAAAAAATTTCAAAGAATTATTATTAAAAAAAATTTCAATTTTATTAAAAACAATTTTCTAGATTTTTCTAAAAACACCTTTATGAAATTTTATTAAGAAAACTTACTTTTATTAAAAAGAATATTTTATTAACTATTATTTTTCTTAAAAAAAATATATGTTTACTAAATTGTTCTTTTTATTTAGATAAAAATTATGGTTTGTTCGATATTCAATTTTGTACACAATGAGTAAATATATATAAACAAATATTTACAGAAACCAATAAAAATAAAACCAAATAATATTGAGAAATAAAATGTGTATGCAAACAAACTTATAAAGTTACAATAAGTTCAATGTCTTTCACGTGCCTCCTTTTGCTCCATGAAATTTCATGCTCCATTTATTATAAATCCGTACTCAACCAATAGAATTACAAAATGGATCCATGAAAAAACAAAAATAGCCCAAATATAAATATACAAAATCTAAAATAAATATTTAAGGCCAAATTCAAACTTTAAATTAGTCAAATGGATTTTATCAATTAAAATGAATCCAAATTAGCAAATATAACCCAAGAAAAATATCCCAAATACCATAGGTCTTAGTCCAAAAATTTCAAATTAATAGCCAAAACATAAGCTCAATTAGTCAAACCCAAAATTTGATAAATTAAAACAAAATTTATTAGACCTAAATTTAATATCTCATAATCCAAATATAATTTAATATTCAAACCCAAAATAACATCCAAAATACATGACAATTGTTTCATGTCAAATTAAATAATTTAAACGAGTAAAGTCCATATAAATTATAAACTAATCTAGCCCACATTAGCAAATTCCAAATTAATTCACCAATAATAAATCAGCCCAAATTTCATATTAATTCATTAACAATAAATTAACCAAAATTCCGTATTTGTTAACAAAACCCGAATTTCATATTAATTCAATAATCCAAATATCACAGACAACAATTACTATTAAAACCAAAGCAACAAACAAAAAAAGAAATATAAAATAAAACAAAACAAAACAAAACAAAAAAACAAAAATAATTTACTCTTTTTTTTTGGAGACCATAATGGAAAGGTGAGAAAGATTGGCAGTGAATTGAAGGGAGAAAGAAAAAGGAGAATTGAGAAAAATAAAAAATAAATAATAATAATAATAAGGGAAAATAGGTGAGGTGAGAAAGAGAAGGAAAGGAAGAGGGTCGTTGGTTGCCGGTAATGGCGTCGGCGTCACATTGCCGATAATGGCGATGGTGACAACCCACAATGAAGATGGTGTAGTGAGTGGGAGATGAGGGATAGGTGGCCTTGAAAATAATGAGAAGAGTGAGAACGAAACGAGAGATAGGTGCTTTTGGAAATGATGAGAAGATGAGAGGTAGGTGGTCCAGGAAATGGGAGAGGTATGGGATAGAATGTGGATAGGTAAGGGTAAGTGGGAAGAGAGATAAGAAATAAAAAAGCATAAAAAGAAAAGAAAAAAGTAAAATATAATAATAATAATAAAACAACATGTAAAATAATAAAAACTAAGAGTTAAATGGTAAATGGAATAAAAATATAATATGTAATCGATATTTAAATTTAAGGATAAAATTAGATTAATAAACAATGTAAAATAAAATTGAGATAAATTTTGAAATTTACAAAAAATATTAAAACTTTTTAAGCAATTAGAATTATTTGAAGCTTATCTCAAAAGGATAAATTATTAAACATAGAAAATATATCCAAACTACTAAATTGGTATTTGAAAAATATTAAAGGTAAATATTATTTTTATTATGATAAATAGCTTTATTTTTATTATGAAAAATATTATTTTTCTAATTTTCCTAATTTTTAAAAATAAATATTTTGTTAAATAAATCAGTGGAATAATCCCCACATGTAAATTATTGGCAGGAATACACAGGGAAAGAGTAGCTTTATAATATTTTTTTGCGTGTCTCCTGAATTTCCGTTTCTCTTCTTATTTATTGATAGTGGCGGCGAGTTCCCTCACGTGTTACATTCTTTCGCTTTCAGGAGAGTCCATTAAGCGGCTGCTTTTCTTCCGGATAAGCTAGGGCCAGTCCCAATGAGAAGTACAAGAGTTTAGGATTTCTACTTTTAGAAAGGATCGGGAGCTCATCATTTGGTAACGTGATTATCATATGACGTAAAATTATAATTTTTAAATTTAATATTTTAAAATACTTTTAAAATATTATTTTTAACCTCATAGAAATTTCGTTGAAGTCTTTTATGAATAAAGAGAAATAATAAATATGAATCATTTTTAATTAAAAAAATTATCGTTAATCTTTAAAATATTTTTTATTAAAATATTAGCATATATGTCACGTGTTGATAACTAACGCAAACTTAATCAAAATTAAAAAATAATCTATTCGAACACATTTCAATCCAACCTCTAACTATCCGATTAATTTAAATTTAATAGTGTTTTAACTTTTAATTAAAATCCCGTGCTAAATTTAGTTTATATGATTGAAAATCTACTTATAGTATATATATATATATATTAATTAATTTATATATATTCTATTAAAATTAAAATAATAAATAAGATTAAAATTTTAAAACAATAAAAAATAATTTTTTATAGAAAAAATGATGCAATTATAATTTCATATTTTTTTAAAAGAAAAATAAAAAATAATATAAGTTATAATATTATAAAAAATATTCTTAATTATATAATTAATTTGTATTTAAAATAAAAATTGTAAAAATTTTATTTTCATACTTTGATGAATATGAGGAAAAAAATTAAATTAAAATAAAAGAAACTTAAATTAGTTAATCTCTTCTGATTTTATAACTTAAATAGAATTTAGAATTAAATAGTATTTAATAGTGTTAAGTATTAAGTTGTTTTTTTAATATTACATTTCTATTAATTATTAACAAATAAAAAAATCAACAAGTTCTCCTTATATTAATTCACATTTAATATTTAAAAAAATCAAATATTTTAATTTTTTTATTTAGTAAAAAAAATTAAAAAGATAGTAATAAGTTAAGAAAAAATAAAAAAATTAAACTACTTGAAGTTTGAAACTTCAAATCAATTCGATTTTAATTAAAAAAATAACAAAGCAAATACCCTCTTAGCCAAATGATACCAAGATTTAACTTTAAACTATAAATATATTTAAAGTGTTAATGACTTAAATTAAGTCATTCAAACACTATATTAAGTAATCCTAAAAATTAGGAAATACTTTTTCATCTAATTTTCACTATTTTACTCATAAAACATTAAAGATAATATTAAAAAAAAAAAAAACAGATTAATAAAACATTTGCTTAAAAAAAAAAAAAAAAAAGTACATTTTTGTTGTATAGGAATACCCTAATAATTTTTGAGTTGGCTTTAGCTAATATCTAAAAGTAGAAGGGGCTCAGGATGAATTAGGTCTATGATGAAAGGATGTGGTAGTGGGTGGTGGAATATTCTGAATTTCATGATGATAATAATTAGTAGGTGTTGGGAGGTGACAGTAATCCTTCTGAAAGGTGGGCCACATCCCCATCGTGCTCATCTCAGGTTCTGTGCTCTGAGTCTCTGACTGCCTCTCTCACCCCTATTTGATTTATTATTGACATGACAACATTATAACTAAAACATTAAAAAAATCAAGGTTTCGTACTCGTAAGTCGTAAGTCATAACCACCAAAATCCGATGTTGCAGAAATTTTAGACGTCTTTGTAAAAAATTACATTTTTTATTCCTAAAAATAGAAAACAGCCCTTTTACCTTAAAAAAACATATTTCACAGAATTTTAGAAAAAATGTATTATTTTTTTTTAATTCTTCTGATTGTGTTTTAATCTATTTGTTTAATAAAGCATTATAAGAAACAATTAGAAAGATAAAAATTATTTTAAAAACTTTTTATTATGCCGGATTCTAAAAGGTATTAAAGATGAAAAAAAATCATTTTTTAATATTTAATTTATCATAAAAATATGCAAAAAGTACATTAAATTTTTTCTTATCATTTTTTTGGATTATGAAACATAAACTAGTTTTATTAGGTTTTGTTCGGGATGTTAAGTTCGAGTTGTCTAGTGAATCGAATTATTCAATTAGCTAGCAATTGTTGAAGAGGACATCGTTTCTTGGAGATTTTTTTTTTTTTTTGTATACTAATTAATGAATTTACCCCTATTATATATTTAACTTCTTTATGTTTAAAGTTTTGTCTTTTTTAATGAAAGTGTAGTCTTAATTGAGAGATTTTGTTTTTTTTTTTTAAATTTCACTATTATAACTCTTTTCTTTCGTCATGATTAGTGAATTATTAAGTATTGGTGCATTTTGTAAACATATAAATTACATTAATTGTTGAACAACATTAATTTTTTTTGTCTTTTTCTTTGTTTTCTATTTGTTTGATTTGATTAATAGTTTTTATATCAAACATAAGTGTAGAACAATTTTAGAACAATTTTGTATGAAATAAGATGTAAAAAAAGAAAAGAAAATTATGATATTTAATTCACATTAATGATAAATATTTATATATAAATATATTTGAATTTACAAGAATTTAATTTTTCTCATATTGTAATTTAAATTAATAATAGAATTTTAATCCATTGGGAGATAAAAGGGTGAGACAAAGAATATAAATAAATAAAAAATAATAATCTCATATTACGCATCATCCTGCTAAAGTATTATAAATAGACAATCAAAGTTTCAGATTCCGCATTGCTATGCATTGAGAAAATAATTACGAGTGCTCGTCTATTTGTAAGCAAAAATATTTAGATTATATTTTTAAAATGAACTTTAAAGATATAAATATTATTATTTTTATAAAAACTTTTTATGTTAACTCACAAAATATATTATGGGAATTAGAAAAGAGTTTGAAATTCTTATTTTTCCTTAATAGACACTCTTGAATGAAACACTTCCCACTTATCATTTGGAACATGAAGCCTTGAAGCTGGAGCAAGAACTTAGATTACGAAGAAATATCGAATTAGGTAGATAAGTATAAGAAGAATTTGATAGACAGAGTTGATTAGGCAGATAAGTATAAGAAGAATTTGATAGACTTGATTGCGATAATAATGATATTGAATTATCTAGAATACATTTTATTATTCCAACCAAAGGTAATGGGCTAGACTTGGGTTTCAGGCTTCTTAAACTTTCAATGGTCATATCCATTATATTTTTACTTTTTTAAATATCTCTTATTTTGAATTTTTGAAATGAAGATTCAGGTTGATTGCTGTCAACAACCCAACTAAGGTTCCTCAGGTATGGAAACTTAAAATATAATGTAAAATTAAATTTATGACAGAGGAAATGTTCTCAATAATGATATCAACTTAAGATATGTATATAACTAATAATTTTTCTTTTTATTTTTAAAGTTATTCCAATGATATTTTATTTGTCTTCTCAGTTTTTCTCTTCCAATTGTAATGGGTGTCTTGTTTTTAAGATTTCATATTATAGTTTTAAAGAAATATATCGATGTTCTATTCAAGTGGTAAATGTAAAATATTTACATAATCATATAGATTAATCATACATGATTAAAGGATACTAACAATAGGAAATCACTATAAAGAACAGACTTATTTAAACCATTATAAACAACTGTGATTGATTGTTGCAATCAAGTCTTTCTCTCCTTGATCTTGATAACAGTTAAGATGGTTCACTGGATAGATTAGAGAGGGGACTTAGCATAACTCAAATTGGGTTCTCATTGGGTCCTTCTATAATGGGCTTCAATGAGACCCATAGCCTACACTTGTCACTCAACTGAACTTCTATTCAAAAGATGCAAAACTCAATTCAAAATATGATCACTAGTTGATTGGGCTCATTATATATAATAGACTATCCATTAACTTGTTTTTGCAAATACAAATTATTCAATTAATGTTAGCCCATATAAAAAATTTCCAATGGTAAAAGAATGGAGAGAATTTATGGGAGGTTTCAAGGATTGAAAATGGGGTTTATGGAAGGTTTTTATATCCAAGTCCCGTTTCTGACTAAAATTTATCGATATAATTTTTTTTTTCCCGTAATTTCTAACACAACCATGCAATGATTTCCCATCTGCAGACATTTTCCAAGAATCTACCCCCAAGCCCTGCTATTCTTTTTTGTTTTCTTTTTATATCAATCTTTTGGTATTTTATTCTCAACACTCAGTGCTCATCATGATTTCTAGTTATCCTTGGTTGCTTATACTTGTGAGGCTGAGATTCACTTCCTTAGCCCACAGGCCAATCGTTGCGTAAGCCCAACAACCCATCGTCCAGTATTTATATATATATATATATATATATATATATATATATATGCATTTTAAAATTTATACATTTTAAAATAATAAAAGTCAATCTATTAGAAAGTAATAAACTTTACAAAAAATATAAAAAGAAATCCGCTTATATATCCAATTAAATTATGATACTTTACGAAGATGACTAGAATTTTTAATAATTTGTCAAAATATTTTATAAATAAGCAAAATCATAAATATCTTTAATTTCTCCAAGAAGCTGGTGAAGTTTAAATTGATGACTTTGGACAATTTTTTCAACTAAAATTTGTGTAACTTAAACAAATTAATGTACATCTTAATTCTACTAAAGCCTCTTATTATCTATGCATTTAAGTGGCATTATGGACTCATTCTTTATTGGAAACGGTAAGAGGCTAAAGTTTGGTCTCATTATTAACATTAAAAGGAGCCAAGATGGGGTTAAAGATTTGACAACTAGTTAGTTTTTGATGACATGTATTATCCAACATGCAATTAACGCAGCCTTTCTTTTGAATGGCAGTAGAAAAGTAAAGCGAATGAAGGAATCAATTCGCTTTTTTTTTTTTTTTGTTTTTTGTCTTTTTAATCTTATGGGAAGAAGATAAAGTCGGGTGGAAAGGGGGCAAGTACGCCTGTGAGACTGCGAGCTACCAACTCTATCCGTACAGGGGAATCGCCCTTTCACCATGCCAAGGGCTACACCGCCCACGTGCCCACCCAAATTTTTATTTGACCACTAGATTCTCAAGAAATCTACTTCCAAAATGGGAACATCGGGAGGCATGTTTAATGGTTAACACTGTATTATTTTATTATACAAATTAGATTAATTTTATGTATTCTTTTAATTCTTAAATTTATTTATTTTTAATTGTATTTTGAGCAAATTCTTTAAAATAATACCATGATTCGATACTTTTCAGCTTTTACCTTAACAGTGTTGTATAAAGCACAATTTTATTTAATTTAAAATTTCAAAATATTTAATTATTTATGTTTTTTTGAAAATAGTTCAAAAAATAAAATAATCTATTTCTATTTTGAAAGTTATGCCAAAGTTAGTAGAAAGCATTTCCTGTTGTTGATTAGATTCGATGCACAGAAATCTTATTGGCTTAAGAAAGAAAATATGTGAGATGCTGGGCGAGAACAGTCCCAGAAAGCTTTTCATTTTCCGATCTCCCACCTAACCTACCTTCTCAAATACCGCCAAAGCCAAGTGGATCAAAAGAGAGTTAGGAAGGAAAATAATCATAAAGAAACGACGCCTATAATTCGGTGGGACCCAAGGGGTGCACGCTACAATCACCAATCTCGTATTATCTTTTCTTTCTCTCGCTATGAATCGAAGGGGACCACCCCGTCATTCATTGAAAAGCTTCCCAGGCTACCCCAACCCTCTTTCTCTAGCATACTTTCTCCGGTTCGCCTGCTGAAGGGAAAGCATAGACAGTGGGGCATGCCTCTGCCTTCTTTTTCCCTAGAATAAAAGATGAGAAGCATATAGATAAAAGAGACAAGGATGACACGGGGGACCACCCCACCACCTCCACCTCCACCACCTCCTTTACTCATTTGGTCTCTGGAATTGGCTACGCATAACCATGCCGTTGAAAAAAGCTTTCAGTGTCACCTACCGATCTACTACTACAACTAAAAAAAACAAAAAGATGTTTTAATGGGTAGCTTGGGTTTCAGTTAAGACTCACTCGTGTCTTTATTAATTATTGAATATGAAAAAGGCAACATAGATAAGATAGGATACTTACCCTCGTCATTGGTACCGATGAAGGAGCATATAGCCAATTGCAGCCTCTGAGTTTGAGATGAAGATGGGACATGTGGGACACGAAGGAACACAGATGGGCCCACATTTCATAGAGCCCAATAAGCTGACACATTGCGTACTGCGCACAACTGCCAATAACCGAGCTTCATTTCCAGCAATAAATGAAGTTTGTAACTTACATATTTGCTAAACTTGGCATACCACGGATGAGGAAGAGAGAAGATAAATAGGAATTTTACACCGCAGCAGACGATGAGAAGTTTGCTCCATTTCATTCCCATAAGGGGGAAGGGAAAGAGAGTAGAGAATGTCAAACATTTGGATATTTTCCTTCATATTAAAACATCAAATATCAAAGAGGGAATAACCCTACAAGAAAGCCTGCATTTTGTTGAAGGATCCAAACTTATCTTTTTGAAATGACAAACCATTAAAAAGAAATACATAGTGTACAAACAAGAGCCCCAAGGTTCTTCCAGCAAGCAGCATATAATTTGAGGGCCAACAACATCCCTACATGTAGAAGTACAAACCAGCAGCATTTAATTTGCCAGACAGGTTATGTTAAACAAATGCAGAACCTTGTTACTAGTAAATGTATGGCAATATTCTCCATGGAACAAGCCTACAGTACTCTGTCCACACTTCTTTATACTTAGCTGCACACCTAGCTTCATCTCTTCTTTCCCTCCATACTAGTAGAATAAGAAGATAAGTAGGATAAAAATATGGAACTGGGGAACTGCAAAAAGTAGAAAAAAAAGAGAACATTCAAAATGAAAATTGTGAATATGTAACCATGTCAACACAGTATGATTTAGGAATTACCTTATCCCACAAGGTAAACTAAAGGACAGTGCCAACAACAAGTCCCCAAGGTAATTACAGTGCCTTGCGATTCCCCTTCAACAAGATTATTGAAAATTTTTGGACATCAGTTTAAATGAGATGACAAATCATGAAAACAGTAGAAGGTGCCAAATCAGCAAAAGGCATAAATCATGCTTTATATCTAATTGATTTTATAAAAAACTGAAGCACCATCCATGTACGAGTTTACTAGAAGATAGTCAATATAGACCAAACATCAATGATGATTGTCTGTAAGCCCAACATAAAGTCAGGTAAACTAAAGGGAAGTGCCAGCAACCAGTCCTGGAGGTAATTGCAATACAGTGCCTCATGAATCCCCTTCAACAAGATAATTGAGAATCTTGGGAGGCTAAGAATTTACATGAGACGACACATCTTGAAAACAGTAGAACAGCATTGAATCAGAAAATATGGGCAATGATGTCTTATATAATTGATTCTATGAATAATCAATTGTAGCACCATCCAGGAGATGAAATTGGTGGAAAATAGTCGATATAGACCAAGCATGGTGATAAATGTATGTAAGCACTGTCACTTATTAGACATGATATTTTAGTAACAAAAGCGATATGTTATGAAATTGATTGCACACAATGAATAAGGTGTATCTATTTTAGTACATAAGCAATGAACAAATGTGTTCAGAATCTGGATTGGAGATGAGCATGGTCCAAAGCATTAGTCAAGTGCAAGGAGTTCATGGTTATTGATCCTTTCTAAAACCTTCATTGGACAATCCATTTGATCGATTGCAACATAGGTATGACTAGACTTAGTGATAGGAGGAGTTGAGCTCACAATTAGTGTGTTACTCTCTATGTTGAATGATTTTGTTAGGTGTTTCACTAAATGACCATCATTAGTGTAAGCATGACTAGCATGGTAAATAGCAATTAGTTCTCAATCTTGCAAGAGTTGCCATATCTAAGCCTCTTGCATTGTGTATTTACATGTTTGTATATGGTCTTAAAACTTGGAATTAGAATATGTTTGGGTGCATGGTCTATTGAATATGTAGGCTTGTTGATCTGAACAAGGAACCCATGTAGTAAATATGTTCATGGTTAGTCTTGTTTAATTGTAGCAAATTTTGGACACGTGTGTTTACATTTGAAAGAAAATATTTGCAAAGTGATTTTTGTATTATCGATGTATTTGGTGAAAGGATGCTTCTTTTTAATGTGATTAAATGTGAATGAATCATAGATTTAAGAAGAGCATATATGGCAGATCAATGAGGTAGATGGTTCTCTTATGTCCTCATATTGATCATTAACATAGGGCCTTACTTGTACATATATAGAAGTTTGATAGACCTGATTGCATTCACTTTAGCTTAGCTTAAAATTTCAACTGTTTTGGAGTGCAATCACAACATTGTAGTAGAAGATGGTTATGGCTTATCAGGCATCAACTAGACCACAGGGTTTTGCTCGGAAATTTGGTATTTGGTAGAGTGCGCTTCTCCTTACGTTTCCATTTATGAAAAGTTTCATGTTCGGGAAATTTTCCTAGCAAGAAAGTTTTATTCAAATGGAAAATGACCTAAAATGGGAAGTAACATGGGAGAGCCAAAGTACAAAACTATGGAGTTTGGTGTTTCTTTAGCTTACACATGGATTAAACCAATATTGGGTTATTGAAAAAGTGAGAAAAGGGAATATCACCATTTTGGTAAGTTGACTTGGGGAAGAAAAACAAGGTGCAACTTGTTTCCTTGATGGGACAATGTATCTTAAAAGGTCTTTGACTATTCAAATATTTATTGCATTCCTAATTAAGTGATTTAATTTTTATTTCCTAATTTACTTAGGAAGATATTCAAAACATTTAATTAATTAGAAAGGTTCCGATTAATGTTTTGAGTCAAGGAAGGATTCTATGTGAAGGCATAATTAGCTGAAATTTACCACACTTTTTCAAGAATATATCCCATTCAAACACATTAACCTTACTCTCCCAATATTGCTTCCAAGTTGCTTAATCTTTAACTCAAGGTTTGATTATTGAGTGATTGCAAAGGACCTACACCCATATGTGCGAAGAAAACGTGAGTAAAGAGCTTATGATGCTAGGAGTTTCAAGTTCACATCAGACTTAGAGATGGAGTTCATGTTTTCAAGAATTGAGTTCTAATTAGATTTTCATCTCCATCATTTTCAAACATCCACAGGAGAATAAGTTAAGATCTGATTTATATTTCAGACTATTTTATTCTCTTTTTATATTTTATATTTTATTTTTATTTAATACAATGCAAGGGTTCTTGGGCTAGTTTTCAAGTCATGGTTTTTTCCACTTTTGGACTTAGGTTTTCAAAGTAAGGAAATTGGGATTAAAGCTTAGAGTTTTTTTAATTATCTTTTAGATTTAATTTCATTTTTGAGTGTTGAGTGAGAGAAAGGAAACAAGGCCTTCTTCCTTAAGAAAAGATTACAGAGCACATATAAGGAAAAAAAACAAGCTTACCCTTTATCAGATAACCGGTAATAACTCTTTAACATTAAGAAATTTTAATAATAGAAATAGTTGGAACTTTAATTTTTGGTTTTTAATAAAATTTTGAATAATGGATGACATCAAAAAATCCTTTTTTTCCTTCACTTCTGTTTCCTCCTTTTGGAATAAGAAATGGGACAGTTAAAGAGAAAAAAACTAGCCCATGATCATAATTTCTCAACAAAAAGAAAGAAGGAAAAATAAGACATTAAAGTAGATCATTGCAAATTTTCATTTCTTGCTATATTTGACAAACATGTATCATTGTCAGCATAGATAGGTCATGATGTTGAGGTATATAGGCTATTTCCCTTACATGGCTAGAAGTTGATAAATATGCCCTAGTCAATCAAAGGATAGAAGCATCATTTAATCTTCTATATGAACATTATCTAAAGGCTACAACTCTATTTATAGATCTTCGTACTTTTTTTTTACTCATAGTTTGCTGCTGTTGTTGTTGTTGTTTTTTTTTTTTTTTTTTTTCCTTTTTTGGGAATAAGAAATGGGAAAATTCAAGGGGGGAAAAAACCTAGCCTATGATCATATTCTCTCAAGAAAAAAGAAAAAAAACCATTAACATGGATCATTCCAAATCTTCAATTCTTGTTATATTTGACAAACATGCTCCACTATTAGCATATACATGTCAGGATGTTGAGTTATAAGCTATTTAATCCTCCCACATCAAAAGAGGTTTATGACACTTGTGTTCCTTTCAAAGTGGTTTTCCTTGTTTAGGAGTCGATATGGGGCAAGAGTTTAACCCTAAACTTGATGAGAAGCAGTTGGTCTTTGGTGAGTATTTTGTGTGAGTCCATCCACGAATTAGTATATCACATTCGCATTCACTCTGATAAAACTCAACTGCCATATGACTTCTTACTAGCCATTTTTGAAATGCAATGGCTATTTTTGAAGTCGGTTAAGGAGCACCTCATGGGACGGAAAGATATGGCATATAGCTCCCCATAGTTTGTTCTGGTACAATTTGAGAGAGCATAATGACGGGACCTTCAAGGAGGAAGAACTTTTGTATCAAAATTTGAAAGAGGTCTTTATCAACTCCCTCGTGGAGTGGTCAAGAGCATATTTAGGGATTCTGAATTGCACATTACAAGATTTCATTGATAGTTTAAATTTGGGCTAGGTGGCTTTCTATTGTTTGTTGAGTTCTTTTTTTTCTTTTCCTTTCAATCCCTTTCTAGTACAACTTGTATACCCTCTATGTACATGGGGGTGCACCATTGTTTTGAAGTGATTCTTGTTACGTCTTTATGTGACTATAAAAAAACAAAAAAACTAACTCAAGGCTAAAGATCAATCTGGAGAAAAGCAAGGTGATTCCCATCTTGAGAGTAGCTAATGTGGAGTAGTTGGCTTCTATACTCAATTGTAAGGTGGGGCAAACCCCCTTTGGTGCTCTCTTTGAATTGGCTTTGTGATGTGGTGGGAGAAAGATTTCATAAAAAGTTGACTATGTAGAAAAGACTATTTTTCAAAAGGAGGGAAGCTTACTTTAATAAGAAACACTTTATCTTTGTGTCTATCTATTTTATGGCTTTGTAACATTATCATTCCAAGGACAGTAAGTTCTTGAGAAGATTTAAAGAGACTTCCTTTAGGATGAAGGGGTACTAGAAGAAAAAGCCTCACTTAATGAAGTCATTGATCGCATGCATGGAAAAGTGAAAAGGTGGCCCTAGCATTAGACATCTTTCTTTTCTCAACAAGATATTTCCAAGTGGAGTTGAAGATATGCTTTAGGAAATAAAGCTCTTTGAAATTGAGTTATTGTTAGAAAATTTAAGAAAGATGGGGTAGGGGTTGGTGTTTTTGTGATATTTGGGATAGTTTTAAAGGTAGGTTACGAAGAAAGGGTGGGATCTGCTTAAAAATAGAACATCCTGAATTGTGGGTAATGAAAAAAATGTGAAATTTTGGAAGAATAGATGAAGTATAGGAATTCATTTGTGATTAGAGAGACTCTTTTAGAGTAGTACAAACTTGTTTTGGGGAAAAACATAAGAAGGTTTAAAAGACTAGACCTTTGTGCATTTTGTTCAAAAATGAGGAGAAGTTGGATTAATAGCTCAAATCCATGTTTCGTTGTTCCCTTATAATGCAAGGTAGGATGTTTATGGATAGGACGCAAATACTTGTTGATTTTATAGATTGGTTAGGTTCTTGTTGAGGAAAGATTTAAAAGGAGATTAATTTCTAGCAAGATACAAGATTATAAAGGGTAAAGATTGGCCTTTATCAAATGCACGCGCTCAAGTCTATTAATTCATTTAATATTCTTATTTGTTATTCCCAAAAAGAATTATATTAGAAAAGATTTATAGAGATTTCTTATAGGGTAAAGCTATATGGGTGGAGAAAGTTGCATCTAGTGAATTAGGCAATAGAGTGCTAGGATAAAAATAGCGAAAGGGTAGGAATTAAAAGCTGGAAAGTCTTCATAGTGCTTTTCTTGGTAAATAGGTTTGGAGATAGCTTATGACAAGGATAATTCAAGGCAATTTGGAAAAGTGGACAAGGGATGGTGCACATATGAGATGAGGGAAGTCATCTTTAGAGTAGATTTGTGGAAAGACATTAGAAGGGAACGGGATGAGTTTAGTCTTAGAACTGTTATCCAAGTTGGAAATGGTTTGAGGACCAAGCTTTGGTCAGGCAAATGGATAAGGGAATGCCCTTGGAAAGAGATTTTTCCAGTGTTCTTTAGAATTGTCTAAGTTAAAGAGGTGAGAGTAATTGATTTGTGGGGGGGTTAGAAATGGAGGTGGTCATTGATGCCCTAGCTTTTAGAGGCATTTCCAAAATTGAGAGTTGGAAGGAGGTGCCTCGATCTATGGTTTGCATTCATAAGGTGACATTTTATGGTGGAGAGAAGGATTACCTTTGGTGGAAGGAAGGAAAAAGGGGAAGTTCTAGGTGAAGTCTTATTTTAACTCTTTGTGCAAGATGAAATTGGATCATTTCCCCATGGCAGAGGTTTCAAACACTTGTCCTCCTTTAAGAATAGTTTTCTTTGCTTGGAAAGCAATAGAGGCAAAATTTTAACCCTTGAAACTTGATAAGTAAGACCTGAGCACTAGATGTATTTTATGCAAGTTTAGCCATGAATCAATTTATTACATTCTCATTCACTATGATAAAATCCAACTTCTATTTTCTATGATTTTTATTGGTTATTTTCAAAATACATGGGTATTTCCCAAGGAAGTTAATGAATATGGGATGAAAAATTGGAAGCAAGTGGCGAAGAAAGGTATGATGCATAACTCACCTTTATTTGTTCAAATGCATTTGGAGAGGACGTAATGGCGTAACTTTAGGGAGAAAGGGCTTTCAAATCAAAATTTGAAGGTCTTTTATCAACCCTTGCTCATGGAGTAGTCTCAAGGCTTCAATGATCCCAAACCACACATTATGGACTTTATTGATAGTTTAAATTAAGGCTAAAAGGCTTTCTATCATTTTTTATGTGGAGTAGTCCATTTCTATATTGGGTTGTAGAGTGGGGAGACTTCCAACTATTTCTTGGGTTTTCCCTTAGGTGCTTCCCTTAAATTGGAGTCGGTTTACGATGTGGTGGAAGAGTGATTTCATATAAGGCTAGCTATGTGGAAAAGGCAACATCTTTCATAGAGGGAAGGTTTACTCTTGATCATCTTATCTAGCCTACCCATCTATTCTATGTCTTTGCAACATTGTTATCCCAAAGAAAGTAAGCTTGAATCTGGAGAATATTCAAAAAGACTTCCTTTAAGGAGAGGTGCTTGAGAAAAAACCTCATCTAGTGAAGTGATAGATCTCATGCATGAAGAAATGGAAATAGAGGCTTACCATCAAACATCTTTCCTTTGAGCCACTTCTTGGCAAGTGGAGTTAGAAATATCATTCAAGAAGTAAAGCTCTTTGGAAGCACATTATTGCTATGAAGTTTGAGGAAGATGAGGAGGGTGGGTATTCTTGTGATAAGAGGGTGGGATTTATTCAAAAGTAGAGGCTCCTTTGTTAATTGTTATGGGTGATGGTAATAAAGTAAAGTTTAGAAGGCTAAGTGGTATGGGAATTTGTTGTTGAGTGTTTCATTCCTCTTATTATATGCCATAGCTTCAACAAAGAATGCTTGGGTGGTGGATTTATGGGATTAGTTAAGGGAGGGAGGCTATTTGAATCCTTGTTTCTCTATACCGTTGAATGATTAAGAGTTGGATAGCATGAAGACATTTTTCTTAATATTACAAGAAAAGTTAGTAGAATAAAGACAAAGATAGGGTGGCTTGGATGGATTTGACGAATGAAAATTTTCAGTTAAGTCTCCCTATTTTGTTTTGGATCTAAGAAGGTCTATACCTTTTCTAAATTGGAGTAATTTAGAATTCTCAAGTTCGGACAAAAGTAGGGTTTTTTACTTGGGAAGCATCTTAGGGGAAGATTTTGACACTAGACCAACTACAAATGAAAGGCTCGACCTTAGTGAATTGTTCCTCTGCAAGGGCAAAGAAAAATCAATTGATCATATTCTCTTCCATTACGTTAAAGCAGGGGTTTTCATGGCACCTATTTTTCTCTTTGTTTGGTGTAGTATATGTTCTGTCTGCTTTGGTTTACTAGACTCTATTAGGGTTGCATAGGTCTTTTGTTAGGAAAAAGTGTAAGAAATGGCTGCATGTTTGTGCATTTATTAGATTATCTAGAAGGACAGAAAATAGAAATCATTCAGAAATGGAGAGCAAATCAATTGCTCAAATCCATGTTCCCTTCCCTGTTCTCTTATGATGTGGGTTAGGATATTTTTAGAGATGAGGTATTAATGTTTATGGTTGATTTTATAAATTGTGTAGGTTCTCATTGAGGGAGGGAGTTGTTTTTGTTATCTCTCTTTGGCTATGCCTGTTGGCACCCTTTGTACACAACTTTCTTTGTTGCCTACTTATGTAATATACTTTTGTTTCCCTACTAAAAAGTAACAATGGTAACAACAATGGCAACAATGATAATGATGACAATAATAATGAAACTAATAATATAAACACGAGCAAGAATAAAAAGAAGAAAACAATAACAATAATAGGCATAACAATATAAACATGAGGATGAATATGAAAAAGAAAAAGATGAGGATGATAATGAGAATCTTACCAATAACC
This sequence comes from Vitis vinifera, assembly GCF_030704535.1. Taxonomy (NCBI): domain Eukaryota; kingdom Viridiplantae; phylum Streptophyta; class Magnoliopsida; order Vitales; family Vitaceae; genus Vitis; species Vitis vinifera. The sequence continues at coordinate 19,136,275 of NC_081812.1, forward strand.
AGACGCAAGCAACTTTCCCCCAATAACTCTTGGAGGCTTACCCCAAATAAGTGCCTTGGGATTCTTCTTAAACACGTGCTTTTGTTTGTTAGCCCCTCTAAACACTTGATACCTGCCCCATTTTATATAAAAGTGTCATTTTAGCAGGTGCTCTGGGAAAAAGTTGGAATGAGTCTGCCAAATGCCAAATATAAGTCGATAGAGACCTACCCCATCAGAAAAACAAAGCAATTTGCAACAATAGCAGCTGTTGTTAGGTCCACTTGATTTCTTAAAAGCCACCAACCCTATAACAAATATGACAAGGATTGATCATTTAAAAGACTTATAAAGTGAGACTCCAAGGAACAACATTAGAAACATGTTATGGTGACCCAATACCTCCTGACAAAATAGTGCAAAGCTATTAGCTTAAAAGAACTTTTCCAAATAAAAATGAGGGCAAAAGAGTTGAGAAAATATTTGTATAAAGAACCAGAAAAAACCTGACAGCATACAAAGAGAAGAATCAACAAAAAGAGGTTGGTGCAACCCAAGTACACCAGGGTGTACAATTACATCTAAGCACAAATTGAAGTAACAAAATTAAAAAGAATCCATAAGGAGACAATTCTTTCATGTAATCTAAGTTAAAGGCATAGTCATAGTTTCCTGCCTGGATGCTAAAAGTAAAAGGGATCCACACTAGATCCCCAAACACCAACATGAAGCCCAATCTCTCCGCAATGATATCCCATCTATAAAAGATAACCACATACAGCTGAGTCAGATTTGTAAATTAAATCATAAAGTGTGACAACATTACTATTATCGACTGATAGAAAGACAAGAAGCAAGACTGTAAAAGTCAGACACATAAACTGAATGAGATTGTACAGAAAATATAGTACTTCTCTAGGCAATTAATCAAGATTTTCATGGTCAGGAAAGAACATAAAATAAAACATGGAGATATGAAGTGTATACTTCAACTGATGTGTTGTCCCAATATTAGAGTATAAGATGGACAAGACCTACAGCAGATTTCAGAATCACCAAATCCTGCTCCAAAATCTTATATGAACCAGAATCAAATCCAACTTTCTCCTAAGTAATCCAGGTTTTTCAAGTGTCACTATCCCTCCTGATATCATCATACTCTTATATACTTAAGTGAAATGGTATGTAGTGACATGCAAAAACAATGCACAGAAATTAAAAAAATTAAAAAGTAATGGAAGAATAAGATATAATAGAAATTGCTGATAGCAAAATCATGACAAAGAACTTAATTAGTCAAAAGAAAAGAAAAAAAAAAAAAAAACCCTTATTGGGGTTTGAGTTCCATGCTAATTTAGAATCCCATTTTGTTCATGAGAAAGTATCTTATGCCTTGTGTAGATTGACTTTTGAGAAGTTAAAGGCCTTTCTTTTAAGTTCAATAACAGTTTCTAAACTTGTTTTTTACAAAAAGAGTCTTTGCCTTAAAAAAGAGCATAATGTTGCTTCTTATAGAGGCCATTTTTTTTGTTTATATGGGAACTAGGAAGCTATTTAATGTTCAATAAAATTTTTACATGGCATTGTTGCTACAAGGAAAAGACATTGGGTCCAGCACAACTTGGTTAACACGCAAAAGGTTCCGAGGATGCCATATGACTTTTTGCACGCTTCCTAAACTCTACACCCACACATCTAGCCGCACATGACCTTTCCTCGCTATCTTCCCTGACCTCCAACATCCAGTGGTTCTCCTTTGTGGAAGCCGACAACAACCATGGTGGAGCCTCCCACCATAAGTGAATGGCGTTAGCCGAAGACCCTGCCACCTCATTTAAGAGCCTAGGCACCCTCCTCCTGTTAAAGCTGATTAGAATTCTAGCCCACTGTAAATGATATCTCTCCACTGTATCCACAGCCACAAAACCTCCACAAGCGTCACCCACTCTCTTAAAGAAATCTTTTCTCCACAAGTGCACGGACAACCCAATCATTCTTACCCAGATTTCTTTAGCAGAAGCCCCTTCCTTAAAACAACCCACCTCGGGGCTCCACCAATCCAACTTCAAACTCTTTCCTTTGAAAAAACAACACCCCAAACACAATACCCTTTTGGCATTCTTAGCATTCTCAAAATCAAATAAAATCAAAGCCCCACCCTATAACAGTAGATGAAGGTTCCCAACCAGACTCCAATTTTTGCTAGCCCAAGATTTCAGACAACCCAACTTTGGAGCCTCACTTGCAAAGTCTCCCCACCTACCCACAAGAGAATGCTTCTTCATATTTTTCTCTAACTCCTCCCACCCACATTGGATGCAAACAACCTCTCCCATTTCCCCCTTGCCTCTGGAAATTGCATCTACAAAAGAAGCTCCTTTACAAGGAAAATCGGTTGAGCACTCCCTCCTTCGGCAAGCATCCCCCTGAGGCAACTTTGAAGGAATGTTTACAAGAACAACACTGATGCTCCTCAACTTGCTTGCCAAAGTCTTCCAACCCTCTACACCACCCCTTCCTTCTGAAAAGATTAAAGAAAACCTCTTCCCCTCTGCTGACAAACTGAACACTGCAAAAAACTACCCACATTATTGCTTCGAAGTACCAACTTAAAAACTCTTCCTCCTTCCTTCCACTCCAACCTAAAAGGCCTTCTGTTAAAGTTATCACAGCAGAGTTCAACACCCTCCAACAGCAAAACAAGTCCTCTCTTGCCAAATCTGATCCAACAGAAAGACCTCAACCCCTCTAAACAATCAGACCAACTTCCTTTCCTTCGACCATCTCCTTTGAGATCTCAAGGATTTTGAATCCACAATCAGACCAACATTCTTTACAAAGAAAACTTACTTTCATGCATGTTTTCCTACTATATAAATTTTTCACAAATACAACTTCTGTTATAAAATATTGGTGATGTTAGGCCATATCAAATGCCTAGCCATCAGGAACTGCCACACCAATTCAGATAAAAAATGTAAAAAGAAAAGAAGAAGAAAGAAAGAAGGAAAAAGAAGAAAAAAGGACGGGGGGGGGGGGGGAATCTCATATAAACCACATTAGATAGAAGAAGAATGACAATTAAATCTGAAAAATAGTTAAAAGAAAGAGAGAGGGGCACTTAAGGAATGTGGGGCCAAGCTAACACCTAGCAGAGAATTACAGTTTGGAATATCACAAATTCAGCTGGAGAGATACAAATAATGCACTTACGTGGAGGTCATGTACTCCTCATAAAAAAAGTAGTCCAGGATATACAGCTGAAACAAAAAATGAAGACATCAGCAATCCCATGACGTTCATTTCATAACAAAGGGTAAAAATAAATGAATCGCCAGATTACCACACAGAATAGCTGGTAAAGGATCATTGATTGGCTCAAGTTGGCATCCTGAATTCTTTTTGCTAGAATGGAAAGATTGATAAGCAGCCATCCTAACATTCCAGCTCTTACAAAGAAAAATCTACAGAAGAAAAACTAGTCATCTTACGAAGCAAAAGATGTTTTCTATGATGATGTAACAAATCTCCATGGGTTGATTTTTGTCATCAAATTCAGATCAGGAAAAACCATAATATGTAAGAGAGGAAGAAAGAAAAGATCACTAGTTGATTTAAGTGTATGGTATCCAGAAAGTTTCTAATAAATTGAACATAGAGTTCCATGTCCATAAAGTTGAAGACTCAATCACATACTTGATGTCAATGCCCATAAACTGAGGATTAAGCTGTATCCCGAACCACCTATTGAATGACACAAGGATTAGCAAAATCAAGATAAGCAAAGTCCAGTCTCCAAGGAAACAAAGCAAACAGCCCATGCCAAATCTTTCATTCATCATAAATTTAACAACCTAGTAAAGTTTCCAAGAGTCCAGCTTTTGTATTATACATAGAACATTACAAAAATAATAATATGGCAGACCTATTGTGTGTGTATATATCTATAATATATATATTCATAGGTATTTTCTTTTTTTGTCCCCACTGGGACTGAAATCCAGAACCTCCCATAAATCCATCCCAACTCTTTACCACTTGAGCCAGGCCTCAAGGGCCCTATTAGATATTGAATTTCAAACCCAATTATTACTTAAATATGTCTACTTGGCCTCCCTAAGAGAAAATTCCTGAATCCGTGCCCTGTTTATGAAAAAGAATTTTGTCTAATGTTAAAAATTTGAGCACAATAAGAGCATAAAAAGGTGTAACCCTAAGAAGACCAAACCTTATGTGATATCTGGCCTGACACATGAGATGGTGGAAAAGAAAAATGCCTCATTCCCACCATTTTTTTTTTTATTTATAATTTTTAGTCTTTTGATAGAAAAAATTTATCATCTTAGCAAAGAAGATGTGAAACTATTTTGCATAGTCATGACACTAGAATCTCCTTGCTTCCAAATAGGCAGTTAAGAGAACTCCAGGATATGATGAGAAGAAATATATAGTAAACAGCTTCAAACGCATTTTCTAACTGATATATGTTCAAACTAAAGACAGCTTCTAACTAGGATCATATTAAAATGAAGTTAACTAGAATGCCCAGTAGAAAATGCAAATATTTTCTGAATCTAATAAAAACAAATACAACATAATGAGAAATTAGAAATTCATTAAATCTGTTGTATCTCCTTAGCATCAGTTGGCAAAAATCCAACATTGCTTATTCAAGGATCTTCCACAAAAAGAATTCTCTGGATTGTCTTCGCGGGAGGGGTGGGTCGCACCTAGGGCTTCAGGGAATGGCGAGAATGCAGGGCGGGCCTTTAGCGATGGGCCTTCTGGAGAAGTCTCGTGGGCCTGAGGGTCTTAACCCTCCTCCCCCTTCTGTGGATTACTTTGGGCCAAAGGAGAGGGTGGATCTCAGACGGTCCAAAATCTGGAAGCCCATGGAGGGTGTTGGACTGGTAGCCGAAGAAAGCCCATCGGTGGAGACCAGTTTCCAATCTAGTGTGGCCCAGAATTGTGGCCCAAGCCGTTCGAGGAACCCATTCTCTGAAGATCTACTGTTTTGGGAGAAGGATGGCATGCGCAGGCTAAGCGAGGCTGAGTTCATCCAAAAAGAGAGATCGATGATTGATCTCGCCTTGGCTGAGGAAGCAATGAGGTACGATAAGGTTTTCTTTCAATCCGATTGTCTGGTCTCTGGGACCCCTTCTTTTCCTTCTCCTTTTTTCGATCGGACTCTAGTGGGGGAGTATTGCGACCATTCTGGGAATGAAAAGGAGCGTGATGAGGGAGAAATTCCGCTTCAAATGCTCATTGGCACGAAGTCTCCTATGGGTGAGACTGTCGAATGCTGGGATTTGGTGGAGGTCAACAAAAGCAGAACTGAAGATGGTGGAAAGGAGATGGCCTTAGACCAAATAGTGCCACGAGCAACTAAGGCAGAGGGGGAGCTTAGCTGGGAGAAAAGTGATCTGGCCAAGTTCAGTAATTTTTTGGGATTTTCGACAGAGGGTCTGGAAAAGGATATTATGGACTTCTTGGTTAAAATTCGTAAGAGAAGGGAAAGAGTTCATAGCAAAACCCTGCTGGAGAAATCTAAATTCGAGAGAGAATTGAAAAGATTAGAGTGTTCCATTAACTATGAAGGGGGTAAGAAGCAAAATGGTGACGAGCAAGTAAGGGGGTGCCAGATTACGGAAGTTAAATGAAGCTACGACTTCTCAGTTGGAATGTTCGTGGAGCTAATGACAGCTCCAAGAGAAGGGTTATTAAGGCAGTGATCAGAAGTCAGAGAGTGGATCTTTTTTGTCTTCAGGAGACCAAAATTCAGTCATTGTCGGAGGGTCTGGTGAAAAGTTTGGGCTCTGGTAGGTGGTCTAATTGGGTGGCATTAGATGCCGTGGGCTCTGCAGGAGGGATGTTGGTGTGTTGGGATAAAAGGTCTCTGGAGGTGGGGAAGTTTTCTGTCTCCTGTAGGATTAGGAATGTGGAAAATGGGCTAACCTGGATTTTTACTGGTGTGTACGGGCCTTTTTCCAAAGAAGACAGAGAATGCTTGTGGGAAGAGCTAGGGGCGATCAGAGGCTTGTGGGAAGATCCGTGGTGTTTAGGGGGTGATTTTAATGTCATCCTGTCCCAGAGGGAAAGGAGTAGACAGGGAAGGCTGACTGGCGCTATGAGAATTTTTGCCCAAACTGTCCCTATGCAAGGGGGTGCTTTCACTTGGAGTGGGAGTAGGAATAACCAATCCTGGGCTAGACTAGATAGGTTTCTGGTGATGCAGCAGTGGCTGGAGATGTTTAGTGGGATCGCCCAATGCAAATTGCAGAGACCTACTTCTGACCATTTTCCTATTTTGTTGATGGGTGGTGGGTTGAGGAGGGGTCCTACCCCGTTTAGATTTGAGAACATGTGGCTGAAAGTGGACGGCTTTAAAGGTCTTCTCCGGGGGTGGTGGCAGGGGATTGAGGTGAGAGGAAGGGCCAGTTTCAGGTTGGCATCTAAGCTGAAGTTTTTAAAGCAAAAAATTAAAGTCTGGAATAGGGAGGTGTTTGGAAGGCTGGAAGTTAACAAAAATTCTGCCCTACAGCAAGTGGAATATTGGGATGGTGTGGAGAGCGAGAGGAGTCTGTCTATAGCTGAAACTGAGCAGAAAAAGGAAGCCAAGGATGCCTTCCACAAATGGGTGCTTTTGGAAGAAGTCCATTGGAGGCAAAAGTCAAGGGAGTTGTGGCTCAGGGAAGGGGATAGGAACACTGGCTACTTCCATCGGATGGCTAATGCCCACCGTAGGAATAATTCCCTGGACAGGATAATGATCAATGGGGAGTGGCTGACTGAGGACCAAGAGGTGAGGGAGGGGATTGTGAACGTCTTCCAGAATTTACTCTCAGAAGAGCCGGGGTGGAGAGCGGATATTGAGGGCCTGCATCTAAATCAACTTAACCCTCGGGAAGCTGAAGACTTGGAGATTCCTTTTTTTGAGGAGGAAATTCACAGTGCCCTGATGAAGATGAGGGGAGATAAAGCTCCAGGCCCGGATGGATTCACAATGGCTTTTTGGCAAGAATGTTGGGAATTTGTGAAGGAGGAGGTGGTGGATCTATTTAAGGAATTCTTTGAGCATGGGTCCTTTTCCAAATGTCTCAACACTACCTTTCTGGTCCTTATCCCCAAGAAAGGAGGTGCTGAAGACTTAGGGGATTTCAGGCCCATTAGCTTGCTTGGGGGGTTGTATAAACTCTTGGCCAAAGTCCTAGCGAATAGGCTAAAGAAGGTGCTTGATAGGGTCGTCTCAGTAGATCAAAATGCTTTTGTGAGAGAGAGACAAATTTTAGATGCGTCTCTAGTGGCTAATGAGGTGATTGATTACTGGCACAAAAGGAAAGAGAAAGGGTTGATATGCAAGTTGGACATTGAAAAAGCCTATGATAGCATCAATTGGAAGTTTTTGATGAAGGTGCTTCGGAAGATGGGATTTGGGTCTTGTTGGATGGATTGGATGTGGTGGTGTATTTCCACTGCTAAATTCTCCATCTTAATCAATGGGGTGCCTGCCGGTTTCTTTTCAAACTCAAAGGGGTTGCGGCAAGGAGACCCTCTCTCTCCGTATCTCTTCGTCTTGGGTATGGAAGTTCTTAGCACCCTTCTTAGACGGGCTGGTGAGGGGGGCTTTCTTTCCGGCTGTAGGCTTCGGGGGTGTGGAGCTGATTGTCTCTCATCTCCTTTTTGCTGACGACACAATCATTTTTTGCAAAGCGAAAAGAGAGCAAGTAACCAATCTAAGCTGGATCTTGGCGTGGTTTGAGGCGGCGTCAGGCCTCAGAATTAATCTTGCTAAGAGTGCCCTAATTCCTGTTGGGCAAGTGGATGAATTGGAGGAGCTGGCGGCTGAACTAGGATGCAGATTGGGAGTTTTACCCATTGTTTATTTGGGGCTGCCCCTTGGAGCCCACCATAAAACCTCTTCTTGCTGGGATGGGGTGGAAGAGAGAATGAGAAGAAGACTAGCCCAGTGGAAAAGACAATACATCTCGAAGGGGGGTAGAATTACTCTTATCAAGAGTACTTTGGCCAGCATACCCATCTACTTTCTATCTCTTATCCGCATCCCTAAGTCTGTTACAAAAAGGATTGAGAAAATCCAAAGAGATTTCCTTTGGGGGGGAGGAAGTTTGGAGAGGAAAGCTCACTTAATTAAGTGGAAGGTGGTCTGTAGCCCTAAGGAGGAGGGAGGATTAGGCATCCGAAAGATAGATTTATTGAACAAAGTCTTGCTGGGCAAATGGGTGTGGAGATATGCCTATGAGAAAGAGAACCTTTGGAAAATGGTGATAGGGGTGAAGTATGGTCAAGAGGGGTGTGGGTGGAGGACTAAGGAAGTTTGTGGGCCTTATGGAGTGGGATTGTGGAAGGAGATCATGAAGGAAGCTGATTGGTGCTGGGAGAGCATTGATTTTAAGGTAGGGAAGGGGACCAGAGTTTTGTTCTGGACGGATAAGTGGTGTGGCAATGAGGCACTCTCTCAAATTTTCCCACAGCTGTTTACCTTGGCGGGTCATAGGAATGCCAAAGTAAGTGAAGTGTGGGACTCTAGCCTGGGTCAAGGAGGTTGGAATCTCAGATTGGCTAGAGATTTCAATGATTGGGAGCTGGACCAGATAGGAAATATGCTAAATCTGCTGAGGGATTTCAGGACTTCGACTGAGGAGGATGCTGTGAGATGGAAAAAGGAAGGCAATGGTGTTTTTGGGGCTAAGGGTGCTTACAAAATGCTGTTTGGGTCCTCAGCCTGTGCTTTCCCGAACAGACGCATTTGGATGGATAAGGTTCCAACAAAAGTGTCTTTTTTTTCTTGGGAAGCTTCGTGGGGGAAGATCCTCACCTTGGATAAGCTTCAAAGAAGGGGGTGGCAGCTCCCTAACCGGTGTTTTTTGTGTGGCTGTGAAGAGGAAAATGCGAGTCATATTCTGTTACATTGTACTGTGGTTAAGGCTCTTTGGGAGATTGCCCTCGTCATTTTTGGAGTCCAATGGGTGTTCCCAAAATCAGTTATAGAAGTGTTACTTAGCTGGAGGGGCTCTTTTGTGGGGAAAAAAAGAAAAAATACCTGGAATTCCATTCCGTTTTGCATATTTTGGACGGTTTGGAAGGAAAGGAATAGGTTAGCTTTTAGGGGGGGGTCTTTAGATATTCAAAAATTCAAGAATTTTTTTGTATGTAATTTGTGGAGTTGGGCTAGGGTGTACATTGGTGAGGATACCTATTCTCTCTTAGGCTTTTTGGAGTGGCTTGCGGCCACTTGAGGGTGGGTGAGGTTCTTCCCCTCTCTTTTTTCAGCTCTCTTTCTTGGGCTCTTGTGTATACCCCCTATATACATGCGGCTTTTTAGCCTTTTCTAATATATTCTGATGTTTATCTATCAAAAAAAAAAAAAAAAATATAAGCTCCATTGACTCAAGTATATTGTGATTAACCTTCAGCTAGGAGGATTCAATGATTCTGGTTTGGATTATCCTCTAGGAGATTGAAGCTTCATCATGAGTACCATTGGGTGGTAAGGTGAAGACACATTTCTAAAATTCTTTCCTTCACTTCTTTCTCATGAAGATCAAAATTCTCATGAGAAATATGCATATATTTGTTTGCAACTAGGTCAGAATAAAATGCCAAAAAAATGGCCAAGGACATCCATATGTAAATTACACCCTTCCTATTTTCTAAACAACTCCTCAAAACCTAGAATGATATTTAATCGAAATGGGAATCATCTTATAGGGGCATTTGTTAAAGTACCAGTCATATATTAAGTTTCCGGTGACATGAGGCTTTAGAGATGAGCCCAGATTCCTTGACTTGCAACCAGCTGTATAAAGTAGCATTGTCACCTAGCATTAAGAAATAGAAATATATACAAAACAATTAGAAAGAAGAAAAATTATGAGAGAAGTTAAAGAGCAATAACTATCAGCCACATTAGAAAAAGATAATCTTAACAGAGAGCACCTCGAGCACAGATTGGAGTGAAAAACATGAATTGCTTACTTAGAATTGAAATATTCACAAAATGCAAAATTCTACTAAATAAAAGGCAAAACAGAACAGGAATGATACATAAAATCAATAAGTAGTCCATAAAAAGGAAAATATTTCATAAAATAAATATGCAATGGTATCACATTACACAATGCTTAGAACCAATCTGAGAATATATGACACTAAAAGGAGTACAAGTAGCCAATATTTAATAAAAGGCAGCCTCCTACAGTTGCAAGTTTATAAAAAATCATAAGGTATCAAAGAGTAAAAATTGTATAACAGTTTAATAATTGCTGTGCCTCCATGACATAATAGTATTCCATTTTCATTATGTTAAAAGTGAAAAGGCATGAAGGCATAGGAATTAAAAATAAGATAACAGACAGGATAAACTGGAAAAAACACCTCTATGCAGCACCCCAGCATATATGACATTATGCTCAAGTGATGTACGCACTACTGTCCTCTCAGTTATTCAAGTGTCTTTTTCCTTTTAGTTTTTTGTTCTACAGGCGTCTTCAATATGTATGTTGAAAGCCAATTGAACACATCTGATATAATACAAAGGACTGAAAACAAATCTCAAGACACCCTTCTGTAATTTATGAAATGTTTTCCCAGTGATTTATGCAATGTTACCATAGACACTATATATTAATATTATTTTACTGTTTTTTAATGGGCAAATATAGATATATATATATATATATATAGACACACACATATATATGCTAAAAGCACCTAAAAGGAGGTGCACCAAAGTACACATGATGTATATAATAGGCGTGTAAAGGCTAACCAAGGAAAGGGAAAACAAAAAACAACCTTCCCCTTCTTGAAGATCAATCAATCTACAAAGTCTATCATGGACATCGAATGGTTCTCTATGTATACTTTAACCCATTCCCAAAATATAGATATAAAATAAGATTTGATTGCTTGGTCTGGCTGTTCAACTTCATTAAACGACCTCCTATTTCTGACCTTCCATAGGGTCCAAAATAACCACAAGGGCCAGCCTCCAAGCTTTGTTCCACTTTTTCCCCACTATATATTTATTACCCTTAGTATTGAAGAGACTGTTTTATATAGAACTATGGCAGACACTAACTGCCTTCTATATAAACTACATAATAATAAAATAAAAATACAATAAAATAACTAGGAAATTTTTATAAAAGAACTCTTCAATTTTCAAGACTTGGTAAACCTTAGAAGTTATAATGGTTGATATTAACATTCACATAAACCAAGCATCATTACTATTGATAACTGGGATGAGACCTGCTGAGATTGTCCAAGACATAGAAGGAGCATGCAAATAGGATAATGGTTCACCAATTGAAATTGTTGGTAAAGAATAGAGTGCTACGGTTGAATATTTACTATGATATACTAACAATTCTTGAATAGTGGAAAACACCCCAAAGAAAGATCTTCTGAGTAATGAACAATAACGTTGTAACTTACAAGAAAACTGAATATAAAGGTTGCCGATAAAAGCTCAAGTCCTCTGTCTGATATTGCCTGCAATGTTAAGATGCCACTGAATTTCCAGCAAGTGGGGAAAAAAAACTGGGATTAAAGTATTAATGACTTTATTCTCCATTAGCTATGACTGATAGGACAAAACTGGCCTGACACCCACCCATTTGGACAAAAGATTATTCCAATTTGAATATTAGCTCAGCTGAGCTTGGTTGAAGTTTTTCCCCAAGGACACCAAATTGAGCTTGGATAAGATTGGACTGTGCTTGGCCCAAATCAGCCTAACCTTAAGTATAATAATACTCCATATGCTATATACGTATGTCAAAATTTTATATTGCATTTTAAACTAAAAGAAAATCATGCTGTGTTGATGATGAGAAGCTTGCATCACTAGCAAAGCAGTTGGATCACTTTATTTTCTATCATCTTCATCTTAAATGGCGGCCAATTCAAATGCTATCCAGGCAAACAATTTCCTCAAGTTAAGGTTTAAAAAAGTAATAAACCATTGCCTCATAGCAATGCAAATGATTGCAATAATTGAAAAGGGCACCAGCTGGATTCACCCCAAATGCGTTCGACATCATTTTGAATTTCCCAGCATGCTTTTTCAATTACTTAGTTTTGGATGCTTCACATTTATGCTTGTATATGTAGATAAATAATTTATCTTGTCTTTTTAGCAATATTCTTTAACCCCAGTGGAGATCCATGATACACATAAATTTAAAACCTATAGTGTCAACTAGTCTATGGAGCTTCCTCAGATACATCAAATCTAATCCCAAAGTGTGAATAAATTGGAATTGAATGACAAAAACAAGATCAATCATGCTGCTAGAGGATAATACTATTTTTAAATTGATAATTTATGGTCTAATCTTTTTCTTGACCTGGATCCAAATTTGTTCAAACAACTAGGCAGCCAGCTTTAGAGCAATGATTTTTCTAATTTTTAAGTATTTTCCCAATTTCCACTGAAATTTCTGATGAATCAACATCAAAGTTCTTGATAACCTTTATTTGTTCAAAATTTCCAAATTTATGTAATTGATTTTTTTTTTTTACCCAAATTCTGCTCCAATTTGATCAAATAATGTTTATGAACAACAATTTACCAGTCTAGGACCAGTGGACTCAAATAAACAGTAAAAAGCATAGGAAGGGAGTGAGCACATACTGTTGGTGATACGTAATTCATCCAAACCCCAACACCAAGGAGCCCAACCAGCAAAAGAAGAGATAATAAGCCTGAGAAATAGAAAAGAATTGTGAAATTTGAGAACCAGTGAAGCATTTTAAAATTCAAAGAAGCACAATGTCATACATCATCCTTGAAATTGCTCTCGAAGAAAGATGTAGCATGATAAATTAAATGAGGCGGCACCTGGGTGCATGCAGTTGAAAGTTGAAGGTTTAGTCCAACTCTGCTATTGACTTGATTACTTTGGTATTGAATTTGAATTCCATTACCCCCAAAACCATTAGCCACTATTAAGTAAATCTAAGGAATTTGGAATAATTGGAACTCCAAAAAAACAAATCCAATCAAGAGCAGCAAAACACATCCTGAAGATTTTACATCTCAAACTTTTAATATTAAGCACCAAAGAAAATTAAAAACCGTCCAGTCAATTTTCCTAATACAACCAGTCAGCTTGCTTGAAACAATGTCAATAAAAACCATTAAATTCGAAATGTCAAGATCTATTCCTTCCTAAATTTCCTCCTAGATCAAACAGACGGTTTATACAGAATTAAACGACAACAACAATGATCTTAATTGAGAAGAAACAATCAGAAACATAGACACCATGAAATTTTAAAATAAATGTTCAAAAAAAAAAAATGACCATTGCAGCGATAATGGAGACGAGTGCCATCTGATAAGATCACTCCAGGAACCACCTTTCCTGGTAGAATAGATCCAGCAATCGCCAGGTAGACGAAGAATGTCAATAGTATCGCCGCCTAATTCCTCGCCAGAAACAATGCATCAGAATATACATATAGGTATGGAAAGAAGACAGAGGAGGGAGAAAAGAAAGAACAACACTCACTGAAGTCCATGAAGGAGCCAGAGCGTAGAGAAGAGAATACATCTCTCTCTTTGAATCCTGTTATGGCTTCCAAGAAATCGCAGATGCAGATATAAACACTCTGAACACTCTCGCTCTCGCTCTCGCTCTCACTCCCTCTGCACTTCGCTCTCTCTCCGCTTGAAAACGAGATTTGCGATGATTTCTTTGAAGTGGGGTACTCATGTGAATCCGCCATCACGTGTTAAGCACATCCAATAAAACGATGCCACATCACCATTTTAAAACAGAAAAAAGAGGAACAAAAGATTCGGAGCGTGAGACCGTATCAAAATCGATACACCCCAACGTTCCTAAAGTCAAAAATATTTGCAATTGGTTTCAAATCTCTGATTATTCGCCTCATTTTACTTACAGACCTGCAAGTGACACGCTTTTCCGTCCCGAACCTGAATTCTGGCCCTTCGTTTCCAAAATCCCTAAAATCATTATTTGGTATTTAGCACCAAATTGGTCCGCGTAAATTTGTTTCTCCTTTCAAACATATATATTATTTTTTATATTAATTGGTTTTAGTTTATTTAAAAAAAAAACTATATTAAAAAAAGGCATTTCTAAAATAAAACCATTGATGGAAAAAAAATTCGATATTACACGTGGAATTGTCTTTATTACAATTTTTTTCCATTGATCCAAAATCACAAATTAGTAAAAGCCTTTTAACGTTGCATTTTTTTATTGGAATAAAATTATTCATTTTTATATTAATATTTAAAATAAAATTATAGGAATTAAAAAAAATGATTAAGGACTCATAAAATAAATTTTTTATTTTATTTTATTATTAAATAATTAATTTTTGATCCATGTGGAAAGAGAAGAGAGAAAATTGTATAAATAAACTCAAGAAATGAAGTTGTACCAAGTGGTCTAACCGTCTTCGATCTGAAGTCTGCAAATGGACCGTCCCAATTAGTGCATTGCATATTAAGGTGCTTCGCGCAACACATCATCACGCTTCTTCCCTTCACATTCTCTTTCTCTCTCTTTCTCTCTCTCTCTGTATATATAAATATATCATCGAACAGCCCTAACACTCTCATTCCATCTTTCAGTTCCAGGATCTGGCATTGAAAACCCTAATTGATCGGTCTCGACATTCAAATGGAGTTTTGGGGTAAATATTTCTCCCTATGGTTTATTTTCATTTATGTAGTCACTCCTTGTTTGGATAAGGAGAACTTCGGGAATCGAAAAGGAAAAACAAAAAAGGTTGAATCGTATGTGTGATGTTGTTTTGGTTTAGGAAAAAAATGAAAAGCTGGCCACGACGGAACCGTATGCAATGGTTTGATTGTTGGTGGTTTTGTTTTTTGCTTTTTTCTTTTCTCATTTCCCAAACAATGACAAGCGTAGCGTCTAAAACCTTGATTTTACTTGTTTTCCTTATTAAGGATTTCCTGCGGTTTATTATTTTTTTTATCTGTTGTGTTCGTATATTCTCCTTAGGGCTTTTGGCTTTCGATGGACGATCGTATATCTTTATGGCTTATTCTAATGCTGCATTGGTTTATTGAATTCACGTGCATATGTCACTCTTCCCATACCCTACGTCCTGTGGTTGCTGAAGTAAAATAAAAGAAAATGAGGCTTTCTATCGGGAAATCTGTTTGACAAATTTTTGAAAGAAAACAATTTTTTGAGAACTTGTTCCAAAAACATATTATTTTTTAAAACAAATTTGAGATGTTTTAGTTATTTTTTGAGCAACAATTGAAAATATAGAGAATACTTTGAAACTTTTGTGTCCTACATTGGCGTGTAGGACCTTCAAGGAGAACAAGCTAAACAACTGTTTTTCATATTCAAGTTACGAAACAATGTTTTGTTCCCAAAAACAATTAAGAACTGTTTTTTAAAACGATCCCAAACAAGCTCTAAAACTCTTTAACCATATGTTCTTTTGGTCAACAACTAAAGAACTCACTTCTGTTTTGTCAAGTACTTGTACTAAATACAGTAGGGAAGTTTTTTTTGGATTAATGGGTGTTGAACAATGAAATATCTGGGTTTTCACATTTTAAACTTATTTTCTTTGTGGCTTTTTTAAGAATAAAATTATGGTGGGAACTGCATGGTTATAGTGTCATTTGGAAACCACTATCTACTTGTTTTTTTTCTTTAGTGATTTTAAAATTATTTCTAAAAGAGAAAATTTGTTTAACTTTTGCATTTTACTTTTGAATTTTAAAATTTTTTACAATAATGTTTTCTGAAATCTAAAGAAGTGAAAAAAAGAAAAGGGTATATGCCTTTCTATTACAGGGTAAAGTGTGTGTAAATCATGGTTTAAATTATTGGCCTGGACTTGTGGAATGCACCTTGGCTGAGTCATATCCTGCTTGGCCATGATGCATGCATGCATATTGTGCATTTTGGCGACAAATCTAAGATGCAATCTAAGTGTGGTGTAGTTGAACAACTAATTGGCCTTGGCTAAGATGTAAATAGTTTGACTTGGCTGATTTTTGAGACAACTTGGAATCATAACATTGTGACTCAGATATGAAGAATCTCTATATTTTTAAATATTTCTTCATTAGCAAATTGTAATTTTTTTTCCAAAAAAAAGTCATTACTCTTCTAAACTTTTAAAGTCTTTTAACTAGTATATTATGTTGTTGCCCAACCAATTCTAAATGCCGACTCCAATCTGCCTCAGGACGTTTTGAGTTAGAAACCGATAACATAGCTTTGAAACATGATCTGGATTTTATAGTTTGGCGCAGGCTAATACAGGGGATTTTTGTTTTCTTTTTTACTTTCTACCCATAGCTGAGCTACCAATCAGTCCGATCCCAATTTTCATTTGTTATATGACCTGCACCATTACTTTTGATGTGATGTTGTTATACTTCTAAATGATTCTGATTCAGCTACATTGTTTAACCTTGTCACAAGTAAGCTCAAGTTTAAACCTTTGTAACATGTTGCATTTCTAGGTGTTGAGGTCAAAGCAGGAGAGCCTCTCGAGGTGGTACCTGGGGATGACATGCTTGTTCACATTTCACAGGTTATGATTGATGAACTGTAGGTCTAGTGCGATTGATTTTATTACTGCTGGTTCCATTCATTACATATTTAAAGAATTTAAAATTCTTTTATTCTGCAGGCTTCTCTCGGAGAAATCAAGAAGGACAAAGGAAATGAGTTGGTTTGTCTATATGCAAATATTGGTGGGCAGAAGCTTGTTCTTGGAACACTTTCTGCCGAGAAATTCCCACAGATCTCGTTTGACTTGGTGTTTGAAAAAAAATTTGAGCTATCCCACAACTGGAAAAATGGGAGTGTGTACTTTTGTGGATATAAAGCTGCTAATTCAGTGGAATATCCTTTTCATGGTTTCATTTACTCTACATTCCCATTATAGTTTAATTTCTTAATTATTGTAACCCTTGTAGAATAACTGGTTTTATCTTCTGTTTATTTATTGACCTTGACTGCTTGCTGTTATCTTCCAACATCTGAATCATCTGATAGTTCTTCTGGTGAGTCTTTACACATGCATAGTTTGAGAATTTAAGATTTTCGTTTTTGTTCAGATGCTGATTTTTTTTCATATTTTCCAGATTCTGATTCTGAATTTGAAATTGATCTTCCACATAATACCACTGTGGATAATGGTAAAATATATTGCCTTTTTTTTTTTCACTTTTGAGTTCTGTGCTGCTCAAAATCTGATATGGATTTTTAAATCGATTTTTTAGGGAAGCCTCAACAGCTTAAGCAAGAGAAACCTGAGTCTGCTGCAGCTAAGCAGGTGAAGATCGTAGAACCAAACAAAGATGCTAAATCACCCAAGGAAAATGATGATGATAGCGACAAAGATAGTGATGAATCAATGGATGATGAAGATGAATCATCTGAGGATGAGGTACTGAAGTTGGTACTCCTTGTGTTCTATTACTCCACATTTCTTTTATATGATTGCAACACATGCAGATGTGTTAAATCCTTCTAGGCTGTATTGGTGAATAAATTGTTTTCTTGGGAGATGATGCCATCTGAAGTGTTTTGAATTCTGCATGGCGATCTGTGGTCCAGGATATGGTCAATGATAGAAGTGCAAGCTCAGAGGATGAAGATGATGATGAGAATGAAGACAATGAGGATGACAAAAATGAAATCTCTAAGAAGAAAGAGACACCAAAGAAGGTATTTTGATTTTTTTCTTTGGTCTATGTGTACATTATGTTTTGACACATTATCCCACACCAATTATCAGTGTCAAAGTTTTTTATTATTACTTGAAGGCTGGACCAAGCAAGAAAAGACCTACAGAGTCTGTTTCAAAAACACCTGTTCCTGATAAGAAGGCAAAATTTGTTACTCCCCAAAAGACTGGTGAGTTGCTTGGATTTTGAGTTATGTTCTTTTTCCCCATTAGAACGTCTTTTCATAATTTTGAGTTCGAATAGAATGTTTATTACTCAAAATTTATTATTATGAGAGTCATCAAAAGATCTTTGCTTGGGTTGTGGGTGGTGATTTTTCTGAATGGCCACTTTTGATGGTGCAGATGGCAAAAAAAGTGATGACAAAAAGAGTGGTGGTCATGTAGCAACACCTTACCCTTCAAAGCAGGCTGGAAAAACTCCTGCAAACACAGAAAAACCTAAGCAGCAGGTTCAGAAATCTGGTGGATCATTCTCTTGCAAGTCTTGCAACAGGTATGGGTCTTCCCTTTGGAAGTTCTGGAGATTGTTTTTATTTGATGTGGTCCAAGAAACTTATTTCGTCCTCTGCCTTGCAGGTCATTCAATTCTGAGAATGCTCTACAAAGTCATACCAAGGCCAAGCACACTGCTGCTAAGTAAAGAGAGGTAAATCCAGTAGTTCCTTGTGTGAAGCTCAAACTTGTCTTTTTAGCTGGTGAACTGAGTCATTGTCTTAATGTCCACGGAGTTTATTACTGAAAACTTGGTGGGATGGATTTTGGTGTTATTTTTACCTCTTGTTGATGAATGTCTCTTGGTCATCTGTTAATATAAAATAACATCCATTTTCCTTTCATAAAGATTTGCGGAGATGAGCTTGTGTCTTGGGGGTGGGTTGGTATGGCTCGCTACCTGTAAGAAGAAATATCTATCCATGCCTAGGAAACTAGGTATGTTTCTGAGTATAGCAACCATTGATTTTAAGAATCTCAATGGCCAAATTTATCTCATTAAACATGGATTATTGACATTTTTGGAGTGGGGATTGGATCTGTGAACGATTTGTTAACATGGAGGAAGGAGCCTCTCATGGGTTATCAAAAGGTAAGTAATGAATGGCTGGTGATGTTTGATTGGCCAATTGTTCTACCAAATCAGTCACTATCATCTTGCCCATTTGGTGCTATTTCACTTGGCAATGTTCCAACAAAATATGATCATGTGAGCTCTGAAATATATTGGGTAGTGTCGTGGTTGAGGCAAAATTCACATTTGTATTTCTTTTCTTTATTTTTTTTTAACTTTTTTAGATTTCCTTTTCCTTTTTAGACTTTGAGATCCCAAACGAGCTCTGCTTCATCGTCTGGGTGGGTTCTTTTGGGCCAAATTTCCCTCCAGGAATAAAATAAATAAATTGGTCCTTTCCATTTTCACACATCATATTCTAACAAAATTGAATTTGACATCTTGTTGCACCTTGATTGGGCAGTTTGCTTGCAGGTCGCTTTTAAGACAATGAACAAAACTAAAAGGTCCCGTTGGAAACTGTTATTGAAAGGAGGTCTCTAATCTAACAGAGTTTTTTCATTGTGAATTGTTTTAAGCTTTGCTTTAAATAATAATTGGGAAAAGAAAAAATGAATAAATCATTTTCATATATTTTTTAAAACTTATTTTATTTTTTATTATTATATAAACATATATAAATCTTTCATTCATTTTAATTATATTTAACTTTATTTCATCAAACATTAGAAAAATATGTGTTTTGGTATTTTTGTTTAGTAATTACTAGAACTAAACATAACCAAAATGTCTAGATGAAGCCTCTTTTTCCAATCCCACAACCAACAACTCAACTGCTGAACCAAATGCATTTTACTCTTTAATTTTTGGTGTGTTTTACATTTTGTTCCCTCTATTAAAAATTTGACATTTTGCATCCTAAACTTATTAAATGATAACATTTTGTCCCCAATTACAAATTTTTCATAAAATTATAAAACAGATTGATTTTTTGTGTACTTTGAATGAACACTAATATGGAATTAGGTAAAACTAACTTGAATTAATAGCATTAAAGTGAAAATTTTCAAATTCTTTTAAAATATAATAGTTATCAATTTTAATTTTAAATAGATGTTTGCATAACTATTTATGATTTTTGCATGCAACTATGAAGTGTGATGACTTCGAACTTGGGTTATAGATGTTTTTTTTGTTGTATTTTGGCTATTTTTATTTGCATTTTAGCATTGTTTTTTTATTTAAAAAATTATTTATTGATTTTTTAATAAGTTTACGGGACACTGTAGCATTTTAACAACTTTGGAGAGCAAAGTGTTTTGAATATAAAAGAATAAAATGTAAAACATACCAAAAGTTGAAAAGATAAAATGTATTTAACCTTTTTGTTAAATTTATATAAAAACTATGGTATAAAGCTTTGGTAGAACACTCTTGATTGTAACTTTTGAAATAAATTTCCATTGTCTTGATGGTAGCTAAATTAAAAACATAAGTTTTCTTACTTCTAATCACATAACTTTCATTCTTAGACCCTTGCTTTATCAAAGTTTAGTTTGAAATTGTAATTGACCAGAGGTATCTACTTATACCTTTATTTTCAGTATAAAAAGGATCTTAGAATTTTCATTTTGTTGGAAATAAGAGAGTTATTTATGTTAGGAACCTAGCAAAGGTTACATTACATGTAAACAAGAGACAAACTTGTGCTGACATATGTCGATTAGAATCCCAAGATGCTTTTTTATAGGCTTGCAAAACTATATTGAGAAGCCCTTCATTTAACAAGAAAATAAATAAAACATATGCCCAACGAAATGGTCGGGAGGGTGATGGTGATGGGCCAGGCATTCATGATTTATTAATGCATTAATGGTAGTATTTTTTTTTTTTCATTTTCATTTTTTGGAATTTAGGGATTGCACAAACTTGTTACAAGCATCAGGCTCAAACTCAGGGATGCCAACAGCTCCCCAGGCCTTGCCATTCAATCATTTCCATATTCGAGACCACAAACAGTAATATACGTTTGATATGCTGATCCTGGGAACGCCCAACAATCAATCAAGTTATAAAAAGAATACACTACTCTGCATGCCAGAACAAAGCATTGAATCCTATCACTCTCATAAAAAATAGACTTTAACCAGAAGGTCCAGCAGGTATACTGATTCATTTTCTAATAATGCAATTTTGAACCAGCCCCGGAGAAGCAGAAAGACCCCAGAAAGTGCTTGAAATGCCACTGAAAATGCCTAATAATGTCATCACAAAAACATAATCCAAAAAAAGGAAATAAAACAACTGGGTGAAGCTTTGATAAAAGCAAACTTGCTATTTAGGTTCCAAACTGTTTGTCCTCGCTCTATAGGTTAACTTCAACAGACCTCAACAAGCAATCACAAAGATGTTGAGTATTTTTCTTGTTCAGATGGTTCAGCAGCTTCTCCAATTCTTCGCCATGTAAAACGTTAAATCCTGTAAACTTGCTCTGCAGACAACATCAGCCAACCAACCTGTATACAAATATCATGGTAAGCTGCCATAAAAATTGAGGCCCGATCCTGGGAAGCAGGAATACCTGAACCTGCAAAACTCGTAAAGTATGTAAGATCATAACTCTCACTAAAGAATACAAAGCAAAGGACTGATAAAACCCTGTAAGAATTGATTGTCTGCTCCACTTTGTAAATCTTCTGTCATCAAAGGATTCAGGTTAAGATTGAGCAGTGGACCGAACAATTTTTTGTTTGTGTCCTTTCAGTTGAAATTGGGGTTTAGGGGAGTTAAAAACAACTCTCAAAAGCCAATTTAAACGACACCCAATTAAACATCTGTACACAAAACCACATGCCTCTTTCCCTGTGCTCTAAAGAGACTCTAATGGTTAGAAAATTATAGCTTTAAGTAGATATTTCAAATGTGAAAAAGAAAAATTCATGTGCAAGAATTTTAAGTAAGATAATGAAATTGAAGTAGTTACAAAGAATCCCATCCAATGCTAATAGAATTCCTTCAACAAGGAAAATGTTAAAATCTAGTTGTTTTTTAATCTCTTTTCTACCTTGCTCCAAAAGCAATTTTTCTTTTCACATAAACATGCTACTTAGCAAAACAAGGAACAGAGGTAAATGCCCAAGTTTCAGGACAAAAATGAAAAATATTTTCCACAATGACTTACGAGTAATTCTTATAATATATAATTTGGATTAATACATCAATGTCCAAAAATCTGCACAAAAAGATAGTTAAGGAAAATAAAAGGAAATTTTGCTTTTGGATTTTTCTGAAGAATGGAAAACATTGGTTTTATGCAAGTGTCTCAACAAAAATGCTGAAGGTTTCAAATTGTCAATGTATGCACCCAAGTAACCAGGAGATCTTTTCTTCCTATTTGTTAGTTTCCATTCATTTTGTTTTTTATTTTGGATAGGAAAGGAAAAAATATAGAAGAAAAAAAGGGTTTTTACTTTCAATATCACAGGACAGTGAACCTGTACTCCACCTGCACAGTGGAAAATGGGCTGTAAGCTATATTTTCTAAATGGGCTGCCTTAGTGAAACAGAAGTTGCAAAAAGATTTTTTATTCCAATGACCAAGACTATCATATTGATAGAAAATAGGCACAGGGACAAACCAGACAGTTCCAATTGGATCAATAGTTGTATCCTCCATGCTGCTGCTGCTGCTGCTGGTCCTCCTCCTGATGCTGTGGATTATAATACTGTTGATCATCTTGTTCAAAGTCATTGTTGTTGTTACCATTGTCACTGTGGCTATTATCATTCTTATTAGTAGCTTCTGCCTGTTCTCTTTCCCTATTCCATTGCTCAATCTTAGCCCTTCTCTCAGCACTGCCTTCCCTGACTGGACTCTTATTCCTTCTTCCACCAGGGCTTCTGCTTCGTCCCCCTCTACGTGCAGGACTTCTGCTTCTAGGCCTCCTACCCCCCCTATCATGGTAACGATGATCTCTGTCATCATCTCTTCTATTAGAGCCACGTGGACCACGTGGACCATGTGGACCATGTGGACCATGAGGACCATGAGGACCATGTGGATGCTCCTCATGACCACGGTGTCTGTATGGACTGCGGCTTCTGCTTCGACTGCGCCTACGCCTGTTTCTCCCAAACAATTGCCTCCTCAACTCCCTGACAGAACAAATGTGTACCACCAAGGCATAAGCAACAAGGCAAGACACAGAACACAAACCCCAAAAAAAAAAAAACAAAGAATTACAACCACAAACTTGCCTACTAATCTTTTTCAGATGCATGAAGTTGCAGTAGCCGCCGCGATTGCATATATTTTCCTCATATTGCCTACATGTAGCTTCACGGAAATCCGTAACTGGGGAGAAGTCAACAATGATGGGACGCCCTAATAAAAAGATTGACATAATCAGCATGGTATAAGTTCTCAGAACATACACTATTGAGATATTTAAGTTTTTGACCTACAATATATAGAACACTTTCCCAAATAAATAGTCAGTCCACTAGATTAGAGACATAAGCTGTGCAGGTGTAGCCATGTCCAGCACTACCCTAATATGAAAAAGAATTCACAGTAAAAATATCACTATTCTCTATAGTTTGATTACTTATGATGCACTGATGGGATACATTAATAATGTTATATTCCTTCTTTCCTTTTTTTTTTAATAGGTGGTTATAATGTCATACTCCTCTGAAAATAATGGTGAAGCCATAACAGATATTGGGTTACAACATGCAAGTGTCAATGCCATTCCCAAAATAATCAAAAATCTGTGTCAAACAGCATCCAGTTGCTGATGAATGACCACAGGCACTCAGTAAATTAACAGATGATAAATCATCTTATAGCCATTTCAGGCTTTGCATACCCACTTATAGATAATAGCTTTTCACATTAGATTGACCAAATATGAACTCACCATTCTAATTATACTATTCTGCACATGTTACTACCAAACCTGGCATGAGCATAAATATAAACACATGCAGAACAGTCCAGGTCAAAGATTTTAGATCCAAAAGGGAAAAATAATCATCTGTACGAGAGCATAAGGCAGCACATTTGTCTACTACAAAACATCTTAGTAAAGAAATAAGACTCCATCTAGATCATGGAAATTATGAGAAAAAGGTAAGGGAAAGAAGAGAAAAATGAAAAAGAACAGAGTTTGGACTCAATAAAATTTTCTCCAATCATTCTCCAATTGATTCCCTTTTTAAAAAGAGTGAAGAATTTGAAATTGTACAAATTCTTATATAACTTTCATTAAATTTCTTTTTTTTTCGTTCTCCTTAGTCAACCAAACAAAAAAGAAATTGGCATTTTTTTTCCCTTTTTCTCACTCCCCTACTACTTTCCAAGATCCATCAACGCATAAAAAAGAGAAAAAAGATAAAATGTTCTAAGACATATCAAAAGACAACCAATGGCGGCCTATACTTTATGGGGAGCAACCATCTAAAAGATGCACAATCTTGACAAATTACTATAGTAATAACCACTTTGGGAACTTTGCAATTACAGCCAATTTGCTAATTGAATTCCTTGAGATACTTGTTCAACTCCATATTCAACCATCTTAATTGTGATTTTATTCAAAATCAGTGGTTATTTTTCCTAAATTATTATCATTTTCCTTCTTTTTTGTGTGTGTTCATTAGGAGGGCAAAGGGATAGAGGTAAAATAACCTGCATAAAACCTTCCATTCAAATTTCGAAGTGCATTTGCAGCATGTTCTTCCTCTCTAAACTGAACATATACATTACCCACCTGTTAACGGACATATGATAAAGTCAGTTTCATTTATTAGGCCAAAAAAAGGAAAATCAAAAGAACAACGAATGAATGTCAGCAAAAGAATACCATATGGTCAGCCAAATTGTCACAGATGTTCAAGCTTTCAATCTCTCCATACTTACTCAGCTCCTCAAATAAATCTTCATAAAAATCCTGCAAAACAGCATAAAAAACAATAACATTATGGCCAACAGAAACCAGTACCACCACAGAAAATATCGGCATCAGTGGCAACAGCACTCATAATAATTGTAGAAGAGTAAAAATTGAATGCATTTCAAAATTATCAGCTTCGACGGATACACAAATCCATCAGCTAGCTAAAGCAATACAGAACGTCTAAGTGGTTCCCTTCAAGCCACCTGGTGTGAATAGTGTGATTATATCGGAAATATTCCTTTTAAAATACATTATGAAATGCATTTGTATATTGGAGATATGAAGATATGTGATTTTCGCATGGAGATATTATGGGAGATATGGAGGGTGTTTGACTTTCCATGCTACGGATGGAGATATCCTTGGGAGAATCTTTATCACCTTTTATTCTTTAATTGTTTTTGTATATCATAGCATCTTTTAAAGAATATGCAAGAAAAAAGTATTTTCTCAATTCTTGTCAGACCCCAATTCTTTATATATAGCAAACATAAATTTCAGTTTAATTTAATTTAATTTCAGGAATTGCGTTCCGACAAGAGATAAGAAGCCTAATTTGTTGTTTGGTTTATGAGAAAAAAGTTGAAAAATCAAAACCCATTCGACTTCCATGACAATAAAAAATGTAAAACAAAAAAAATCACAACAAATGAATTACGATCAAAATTTATTAAAAAAAATAAAAAAATAGGGAAGGACGAAGGATACAACCTCGAAGTGCTCTTGGATTTTGCGAGGATCGAGAGGTTGGCCCTGAGGATCGACGCCAGGGGTGACCATATCAGGCCTTTGGTACATGTTGGAAAGGAGGAGGGTGGGGCTGATGCTGGGCTTGGTGTGAAGCCTGGAGCATCGATCTCCATGCCTGCAAGCTCCGATCTTGAAGTAGAACGGACAGTTGACGCGATCCTTCTCTGTTCCGAATATAGATGCCAAGTGCTCTGCCATTGAACAACAGCGTCTCTCGCACCCACTCAATCTAGGGTTTCTCTTCTTTGGCTTAAACTATGTCAACCGTATATAAAGGGTTGAACCAAAACTATAGGATAAATATGACATAACCCGAGCCATCTGCCATCCAAGTGAAGTTAGCTCAGCTGGTTTGCCCGAGAGGTTAAGGGGGAAGACTTAAGATCTTCTGCACATAAGTGCGCGTGGGTTCGAACCCCACAGCCAGCATCTTTTTCAAATTTATTTTTCGAAATGTTTCGGAACGTTTGAATATGTTTAAAAAAAAAATTAGGTATTTTTTATTTTTTGATATCATTTTTAAAAATCTAAAAAATGGTTTCAAATGATTCTGATAATTTTCTAACTAATTATGTCCAAAAAAATATTTTTTTAATACATTACAAATACAACTATTAAATTAATTTTTTTAGTTTATAGTTAAACATTTAGAATCATTTGATAATGATTTTTAAAAAGTATTTTAATATTTTTAACATATGAAAATATTTATCTTTTAAGTATTAGAAACAGAACTCTTAAAAAATAAAAATGTTTTTTAATAAAAATATCATTTTACTTTATCTTTTAATTTTTATTTCAATAAAATTAAAATTCAAAAACTGCGGTTTAAACACCAACTGTATCACGAGATTTCTGTATTTTTGAAAATAAGAAAAAAAAATTTGATTTATTTAATTTCTAATGTTTATTTTTATAAATTGTTTTTTATGTTAAAGATTAGTGTTTCATAAAAATAAGGGCGTTTGGAGAGTTATTTTTTAAAGATAGTTTAAAAGAAAAAACAAATTTTTGTTTGGGTATATTGTTTTTAAAAATAAATGTGTAAGTTCAATTTATATAATATTAATTAAATTTAATTAAAGTTAAAAAAAAAAAGTTTTGTAATTGAAAATAAATTAAAATAAATATTTTTTTATGCATGAATAGTAATATTATAATAAAATCACAAATTATATATATTTTTTATAAAAATATATTATTTTAGTATATATTACGAATATAAAGATATCAACATCGTAATTTTCTTTATAAAAAATTAATAATGATAATTTAAAATTAATATTTTTTAATAATATATTATTTAAAATAAATAATTAATAAAGTTTAAATTTTTTTAACATGTAAATAAGTTAAAATATTTTATTATATATACACATTTAATACTTAATTATAAACATCATGTTCTCATATATTTTATTTAATTTACTATTAATTGGATTGATTTTTTTTAAAAAAATTAACAATTCATTAAAGAATTAAATTTATTAATTATGTTTTACTTAATTTTATGTTTTTGAAAACAAAAAAAAAAATTGTTTTTAATCATGACAACACAAATGAAAGAGGATATTTGTGTTATAATTGTAGTAATGAATGCCACCACATTAATGTTAATTAAGTATTATTTATGACTTCCATTAATACTCATTAATGGAAGTCATTAATGTTATTTATGAGTTTCATTAATATTCATTAATGAGGATATTGATGAAAACCATTTGGAAAGCCTATAAAAGGGCTTCCCGTCTCTTGTAATATACATCCTGAGAAGAAGAAAGAAAAGTTATTCCTCTCATTCTTTTTTTTTTTTTCATTCTCTCAACTTTCTCAATTTGATTTACATTGTATTTATCCTTGTTTTACAACACGTTATCAGCACGAATTGCTCTGAAGGTAATTCTCGTATCTTAAACTTGAAGTTATTTATATAGAATAAAATTTGACATATTTATATTATTATTGATTTGTTTTGTTACATATTCTTAAAAGTTATAAACAAATTATTTGATTATGTTTATAATCAAAGTTATACCAATACTATCAATTTATTATAATTGATTCTAACAATATTGTTTTGTCATATATTTGAAATTATTTAACAATATCGAATCTCACAAAACTCAAATTTGTGGCACTGGATATTTCAAGAAAGAACTCTCTATCTTGGATCCTTGATGTTGAAATACATCTTGATACAATAATCTTGGAGCTATGATCAAAGAAGGAAATCAAGCATCCCTGCAGGATCACACAAAAACACTGATTTTCCTTCGTCATCATCTCCAGAAGGTTTTAAAAAAAAAAAAAAAAGCTTTTGATGAAAAATCACCAGTCTCGTCCAACTAGATTTGAATCATTCTCTGAAGTGAATGCAATATCGTCTCAAACTCGTGAACGTGGATGAAAACGTGGTTGTGGTTGTGGAAGAAATCCCTGATACCATGGTTCTTATAATAATAATTCTCAGAAAATAAAAGCCTCATTGCATCACCAGAAGTGGAACAATACGAAATGGAACAATACTGAGGCAAAACAAGAAAATGGGAAGCGTTTACAAGATAAACCTCCTAAGAACCATGAAAATAATTGTTATAGATGTGGTATGAAGGGGTATTGGTCACGTACCTATCGTACGCTCAAACATTTGGTTGACCTTTACCAAGCATCAATAAAAGCAAAAGGAAAAGATATAGAGATGAACTTTACCGAATGTGATGGATTGGACCTAACCTACTATGACATTGATTTATTTGGAGGTCTCAATGAAAAAACAGACCATTTGATAAATGATGAGAAAATTAACATTAATTGATGTTACTTTATATATGAAATAATATATTATTACGTCTTATATTTACATTTGATTTTCTTTTGTTATTTACATTATGCCTTGTTTTTTTAGTTATATCTAAAATCCATGTGTTATTTAGTCTCAAGATGAATGAGGATGATGAATGTCTCGCAGACTATGCAAACCACACACATGATTTTTCAAGATAAAAGATATTTCCTCGAATTGACATTAATAAAAGCTAATGTAAATACCATATCTGGTACTACAAACTTAGTTGAAGGCTCTAAAAGAGCAAACATAACGTTGCCAAATGGAACTAGATTCCATATAAATGATGCTTTATATTCTAGTAAATTCAGAAGAAATTTGCTCAGTTTTAAAGATATCCGCAGAAATGGATATCATATTGAAACTATGAGTGAAAATAATGTAGAATATCTTTACATTACTTCCATTATATCTGGTCAGAAGCTTATAATGGAAAAACTATCGGCTTTCTCCTCTGGGTTGTATCATACAACTATAAAGCCTATTGAATCATATGTTATCGTGAACCAGAAGTTCAACGACCAAAAAGTTTTTGTCCTTTGGCATGACAGACTAGGTCACCCAAGGTCCTCAATGATGCGTCGAATAATCGAACACTCACATGGGCATCCACTAAAGAACTAGAAGATTCTTTCGCCCAATGAATACTCATGTGTTGTCTGCTCACAAGGTAAATTGATAATCAGACAATATTTTACTAAAGTTATATCTGAGTCACCAGTTTTTTTAGAAAGAATACATGGGGACATATGTGGGCCTATCCATCCACCATGTGGACCATTCCGTTATTTTATGATCTTAATAGATGCTTCTACTAGGTGGTCACATGTTTGTCTCCTTTCTACACGTAACGTTGCCTTTGCTAGACTCCTTGCACAAATAATCAGATTACGAGCACAATTTCCAGATTATCCAATTAAGACAATATGTCTTGATAATGCCGGCGAATTTACTTCTCAAACATTCATTGACTATTGCATGTCAGTAGGGATAAATATTGAACATCCTGTTGCTCATACTCATACCCAAAATGGTTTAGCAAAATCCTTCATCAAACGTCTCCAATTAATAGCTCGACCATTACTAATGAAAACCAAATTACCTACTTCCACTTGGGGACATGCTATTATGCATGCTGCAGTTTTAGTCTGTATTCGACCTACAACTTACTATGAATACTCTCCTTCACAACTTGTGCTTGGAAAACAACCAAATATCTCTCACTTACGAATCTTTGGTTGTGCAGTATATGTATCAATTGCACCTATACAACGCACTAAAATGGGTCCCCAACGAAGGCTTGGGATTTATGTAGGTTTTGATTCTCCATCTATCATAAGTTATCTTGAACCTTTGACAGGTGATGTTTTTACAGCCCGTTTTGCGGATTGTCATTTTAATGAGAGTGTTTTCCCGTCAATAGGGGAAGAAAAGTCAATTCCTGAAAAACGACGAGAAATTAGTTGGAAGACATATACTATGACCCATTTTGATCCTCGTACAAATCAATGTGAACTAGAAGTTCAAAGGATTATTCATTTGCAAAATCTTGCAAATCAATTACCAGATGCATTCATTGATACAAAGAAAGTGACAAAGTCACATATCCCGGCTGCAAATACTCCAGCACGGACTGATGTCCTTGTAGGACGGTTAACAAATGAATCTAAGATAAGCCTGAAGCGTGGTAGACCTGTAGGCTCAAAGGATATAACTCCCTGGAAGAGGAGAACCCAAGAAAAACTTGGCACTTTAGAAGAGGCCATTAAAATGACTAATCAGTTTAAAATTGATAAATCTATAACCCTAGAAGAGGCACAAATAATGCAGAAAGTCCCTGAAGAGATACATATTGAACAAGAAGCCCCCGAAGAGGCACATATTGAACAAGAAGCCCCTGAAGAGGCACAAATACCTGATAATTGCGAGATCTCAATAAGTTATGTACACATGGGAGAAAAATGGGATCGAAATAATATTGTTATTAATAATATTTTTGTTTTCCAAGTGGCCTCTAAAGTCATAAGAAATGATGAAGATCCCAAACCACGAAATGTGGAAGAATGTCGACATAGAAATGATTAGCCAAAATGGAAAGAAGTTATACAGACAAAATTAAATTTATTAACAAAACGAGAAGTTTTTGGACATGTAGTCCAAACACTTAAAGATGTAAAGTCTGTTGGGTACAAATGGGTATTTGTACGAAAGCGCAATGAGAATAATGAGATCATAAGATATAAAACGCGATTAGTAGCACAAGGATTTCTCGTAGAGACCTGGTATTGACTACGAGAAAACATATTCTCCCGTCATGGACGCAATCACATTTCATTTCTTAATTAGTTTGGCAGTCTCAGAAAGACTGGATATGCATCTCATGGATGTTATTACAGCATATTTATACGGATCCATGGATAATGATATATACATGAAAATCCCTGAAGGATTTAAATTGCCTTAAACAAATAATACAAAGCCTCGTAACATGTACTCAATCAAGTTACAACGATCCTTGTATGGATTAAAGCAATCTAGACGCATGTGGTACAATCGCCTTAGCGAATACTTGCTAAAAGAATGGTATGTGAATAACCCTATATGCTCATGCATCTTCATTAAGAAATCAGAAACCGGATTTGCAATTATCATAGTGTATGTTGATAACTTAAATCTTGTTGGAACTCATGAAGAGCTCACAAGAACAACAAATTACTTGAAAAAGGAATTTGAGATGAAAGATCTTAGAAAAACAAAATTTTGTCTCGACCTACAGATCGAGCATTTTCCAAATGGAGTTTTAGTACATCAATCAACATACATTAAGAAAGTTTTGAAGCGTTTTTATATGGATAAAACGCATCTTTTAAGTTCTCCAATGGTTGTCCGATCACTTGATGTGAAAAAAGACCTATTTCGTCCTTACGAAAAGGATGAAGAGTTACTTGGTCCTGAAGTACCATATCTTAGTGCTATTAGTGCACTTATGTATCTTGCCAATTGTACACGTCCAGACATTGTTTTTTCTGTCAATTTATTAGCAAAATACAGTTCCGCTCCAAATCGAAGACATTGGAATGGTATCAAACATATATTGCGTTATCTTCGCGGGACTACTGATATGGGTTTATTTTACTCAAGGGAATCAAAGCAACAATTGCTTGGCTATGCAGATGTAGGATATCTTTCAGATCCACATAAAGGTAGGTCACAAACAGGGTATGTGTTTAATTGCAATGGTACTACTATTTTATGAAGATTTGTCAAACAAACAATGGTAGCCACATCATCAAATCATTCAGAAATACTGGCAATTCATGAAGTAAGTCGTGAATGTATATGACTAAGGTCTGTGATCCAGCATATTCGGGAATCATGTGGACTCTCCTCTATCAAAGGTGACCCGACAATATTATTTGAAGACAATGTTGCCTGCATTACACAAATAACAAGGGGTTATATTAAAGGAGATAGAATTAAACACATTTCACCAAAATTCTTTTATACACATGAACTCCAAAAGAGTGGTGAAATCGATGTGCAACAAATACGCTCAAGTGATAATCTAGCAGATTTATTCACAAAATCATTGACAACCTCAACATTCAAGAAGTTAATACACAAGATTGAAATGCATCAACTCAAGGATATCGATATGAGGGGGAGTAAGCTTGTAAAAGGGTGTTAGTGTACTGTACTATTTTTTCCTTCGTCCAGGTTTTGTCCTACTAAGTTTTATTGGCAAGGTTTTTAGCGAGACAATCCTGATATACCAAGAAAAGAATATTATACTCTTTTTCCTTCTCTAAGTTTTTCCTATAGGATTTTTTACTAACAATGTTTTAATGAGACATATTCTTTCAATGTGGTGGACATCCAAGGGGGAGTGTTATAATTGTAGTAATGAATGCCACCACATTAATGTTAATTAAGTATTATTTATGACTTCCATTAATACTCATTAATACTCAACTTTCTCAATTTGATTTGCATTGTATTTGTCCTTGTTTTACAACAATTTGAACTATATGAGTCGTTTTATTTGCTCATACGGCTTGGTTAACCTAAATTCTATTCAAGTGCATGTCATCCTCATTCCCAACTCATTCCTCAATTCTCGAACCCTTAAAAAATAAAGGAGTTGTTTGATAATTGTTTTTAAAAATATTTTTTTGTTCTTAAATTAGAAACATTTTTTCAACTTAAAAAGCAAATAGGAGAAATTTTAGATTAAAAACAAGTTTTTGAACATTTATTTTGAAAATATTGTGAATTTTTAGAATAAATTTTGTAGTATTTTTAAATGCTTCTTATAAATTATGTTAAGAGATAATTTGAACTATAAAGAATAAATATAAACACACCTTAGCAGGTTCACCGATAGAAATATATCATCTTCAACATATTTGAAGTTCTGAAGTTGAGTTCAAGCTCTAACTTTTTAGACTTTTGTTTTGAAAGTGTTTTTAAATACAATTTTAAAAAATAGATTTATTCTGTTATTATATTTTGTAAATAAAAATTTTGATTAGAAACTTAAAATATTATTAACATGTTTTTGTATGTATTTAAATATATTTTAAAAATAAATTTTTACCTGTCCCTATATTTATATTTATTTTTTAAAACAATCAAAAGATATTATCTTAAAACATATTTTATACTTTTAAGAACAAAAAAATATTTTCCATTTTTTTTTGTTATTAAAGATGATTTTTTTTTTCTTTTTTTTTTATATTCTCAAAAACAGAAATCTATTAAAAAGACCCTTAATCATTTTACGACCATGCCAACAATGCCCCCGAGGTCTATATATAATAATTGAAATTACAATGATAATTTTTTTATATTATAAAATTTTTATTAAAAAAAAAAATCTTTCTTGGAAAAAAAAAAGGGGCAGATTTTCACCAACAATATTGTTGTATCCTAGTCCCAAAGCTTTCCCTAGCTGCTGCTCGAACCTCGCCCCGAAGACAGACGATCTCATCATACAGATGCTTACCTGATAAGCAGATTTTCACCTTTAATTTATTTATTTTAATGATTGCATTTTTTTGGAGGATCCTGAGCTTGAGTTTTTCCTTTTTGTTTTGTTTGATAACAAAATTACATACGCAGCACAAAAGATTATGATTATCTTGGGGGCTCTCCATTCATGATAGAGAATCCAGGTGAAGAAATAAAACAAGACAGGAAACAGAAACGGATAAACTTTCTATAACCACACAGGAAAGGCAACTTGGTTATAGGCTATATAGAGGAGCAAACACGCCCCCCTACTACCAAAATATTTCTCAGGTTCAGCACTATGCTGGCTCTCAGAACAAAACTTCCACAGTAATTATTAAAGAGAGGATTCAGTCCCCATTAGGTTGATCGTTCTACTTAAAACTTTATTGACCGCAGAGTGGAATGTAAATTCCGCATTAACAAGTCTTGATTCAACACTTACCAAAATTTAATAGGGTTCAACAGGCTTGCGGAAGTTTGCACCAGCGTAAACCGCATCTGCGCCAAGCTCCTCTTCAATTCGCAAGAGCTGCGAAAGTACAAAAGAACATTAGCATAATTTGAACAAACCATGCTTAATCAAAGTTTTGAAAGTGCAACTTCAAGTACTATATACGAAGATGATGGAGTGAAGGCCAAAGGAGCAAGGATGTTAACCTGATTGTACTTTGCAAGTCGTTCTGACCTGCATGGAGCTCCTGTCTTAATTTGACCCTGCCAACGCAATTTCAAGGGGAAGAAAGATCAGTTGAGACACCAAAGGGCTCTAAAAATAATGTTCCCTCAAATTTAAAGCATATAATTACCGTGGCCAAACCCACAGAAAGATCAGCAATGAAAGTGTCCTCAGTTTCTCCACTGAAACAAAATCATCAAACCATGTCAGCAACTTGAACTGTATAAAAAATGAGGAATATAATATACAGTAACCAAAATAGACTCTGCTCAGATTTAATCTCCAAACCTGCGGTGGCTGGCCATTACACCCCACCCAGCCCTCTTTGACATTTTTACAGCTTCAATACTCTCAGTTACAGTTCCAATTTGATTGACCTGTTTCCAGAATGGGTAAAAGAGTGACACTGTTATTCCATTCCTAATTCTGAATGTGAAAATGAGATCTCCATTTAAAGAAATGATCTACTATAACAATACCTTGAGAAGAAGGGCATTGCAAGCCTTCTCTTTGATTGCCTTCTCAACCCTCTGCAGACATGAATGGGTATGTAGAGGTCAGAAAAAAGACAGCAAAACTACATAATAGTTTTCGTGTTCCATTGTCATTTCCTGTGCAGTCCATATACACTTCTGTACATTCAAACAGGATCACTAGAGAACCAAAACATCCATGCTAACCTTGGGATTGGTAACCAAGAGATCATCTCCCACAATCTGTACTTTCTCTCCAATTTCACATGTTAATTTGGTGTAGTGCTCCCAGTCATCTTGGTCAAATGGATCTTCAATTGATGAAATAGGGTACTCATTCACAAATGACTTGTATAAATTTTTGAGAGCATCTCCTGAGATCTTTTCTGAGCCATCATTGTTCTGTATAAACACAAATGATCAGAAATAAATGAGTAATAAAAACATATTTGAGCCAAAAATAAACGATCTTATAAATTGAAAGAGCACCTAAAAGATAGTTCCAATGTCTTAAAAACAGAGGGAGGAAGTTCACCAAACCAGAGGAGGGCCCAATCCAGCCCAGTTTTATTCAATAATCAATTAACCTACAAAAACCAGAAGTGCATGCAGCAAAGAAGATCGAAAGCAAACTCACTTCTTCTTTGAAGTTCAGATCATAGGTTTTATCTGTCCCATAAAATTCAGATGCAGCAACATCCATACCAATAACAACCTGACAAAAAGGGGATCTCACTTTTTGTAATCTCCAACAATGTATTAAAAACCATTAAGAGAATTGACACAATTGAAAACAACTCACTTCCTTCGTGTAACCGGCCTTAGCAATGGCTGTCTTGAGCAATTCAAGACCTTCCTTGTTCTCCTGAACTCACACCAAAAAGTGGAAAACATTGATGCTGTGAGTAAATTAACAGCAAAAGAGGTTGACTCATCATGAGCAGGGGAACTGACTGACATGACATTTCATGAAAAATTGACCTGTATATTAGGAGCAAAGCCACCTTCATCACCAACATTTGTGGCATCCTGACCATATTTCTTTTTAATCACAGCCTGAATAAGCAAGAGAAAATAGCAATTAGCAGAAGACCAAACAGTGGGAGAGATTTTGCAAATGTAAGTACTGAATGCAATGAAATTTATGATGTATGAGAAAATCACAACATACTTACTCAACAAGGTGTATTCATACTTGCTCAAAGACTGAAATATTCTTTTGTATGTAATCTTTCGTCTTGGGTTAGGGTGTTTATAGTTTTGAGCCCTTTTTATCTTGTTAGCTTTTTTTATTGGCTAGGCTCTAAATAAGGGAAGGTGAAGTGTTTTGTTTCTTTCCTCCCCCCTTGGTTTCGAGCCTTTGTGCTGCTTTTGTATACTCCCTGTATACTTAGAGGGCACTGTTTTGGTGCTTCCTCTTTCCGATTAATATAATTCCCTTTATCTATCAAAAAAAAAAATTTTAAGGAGGGGAAAAAGCAAAAGAAAAGAAAATGCATATCATTATATCCTACACAAAAGGGTCAAGAACAGACAATTCCCCAGCTTTCCCAGCATTTGGGCATCCAATTACTATTTTTAGGCAGCGTTTTTCCATAGAATTATACTGTTCTGTAACAGGATAGAATAGCAAGCACAAGAAATGCATGTTTTCAGTGTTAAATGGTAAACTAGACTGCAGTATTATACAGAGTTAAGAGGTGATGACGTAGTTGTAGTCCTCTAGGCAATGTACCAAAATAAATAAATAAATAAATAATAACAAACACCTTCAAATGGTGGTATACTTCCACACCCATCTTCATGGCCTCTTTGAAAGAGGGAGCTCCAATGGGAAGAATCATAAACTCCTGCAAACACAAGTGGATAAATCTCAACCAGGGAGCATCTTTAAGAAACAAATCGAAGGTTATATCAAGAGGCATGCCTGCATTGCGAGTTTATTTCCTGCATGTGAACCACCGTTGATGACATTGAATGCAGGAACCGGCAACACCAAGTGCTTGTTGCCAGCAATGTTTGCAATATGCTGTATTCAAAAGACATGGTAATATCAGTACCTAATAGCCCCACAAGAAACACCTAGAATAATATACCTAATACAGTAGGACCTACAACTGATTATAGTAATCATTTGGTGCCTAATACAATACGGGCTAGCAACACAACAGATTCTCAAATTTCTTTACAAAGATGTCAAGAAAAACAACCATATAATGCAAAGATGATGACTATAACATGCAGCATTTTATGTGCCATTCTTTTTGCACTTACAATGTCTGGCAATACCAAATGGGCAATTGACATAAAACAACCTTAATAAATCCATAGAAGAAAAAGGAAGAAATCTAGGGCAATACATAAGGCAATAAATAAAATTATATAAAGAAGGCCATATCGTACCTTGTAAAGGGGAATATTCTTAACAATGGCCCCAGCTTTGCAAACTGCAAGGGACACTGCCAGTATGGCATTAGCTCCAAGCTGCAAAAACAAATTTGGAACATTGGTGAATATGTGTTATAAAAAGAATGTGTACACAAAAGCTATTTGGTCCACTACCTTTTGCTTGCACCAACCCCACTCGTTCACAGTTCCATCAAGTTGTTGAACCATGAAGTTATCAATGCCAGTCTGGTCACTAGGGTCCTGTTCAAACCAATAAGAAAATTTTAGTTTCAGTTGCAGGAAGCTATCTTAGAGCAATATACGATGATTTATCATTAAAAGATTTTGTTTTTCAATTCCTAAATAATGCTAATCAATTCAAAGTTCAACCAACTTGAGCTCAGGACACATCAAAGTTAAGGTTCAAAAAATAAAAGTTTTCCACTTGTTAAGCATTGCTGAGTTGTGATGTTAAGGTTGCCCAAGTATATATATTATTAGCATCCAAAGAGGGAAAAAGAGTTGCAGGGTGAAGAAGCTGGATGGGACCAACCTTGCCGATCAATGCAGGGCCAATAATTGTGTTGACATTGGCAACAGCCTAAATAAGCCAAAGAACCAAACATAATAATAATATTAGCATGGGGTATCCATTCTCAACAAGAACTATATGAACTCGGCCGTGATAACTGACCTTTGATACACCCTTTCCAAGGTAGTCTGATCCTCCATCTCTTAATTCAAGGGCTTCATAAATACCTAAGAAGCAAAATAGATAGCATGAGAAAAATGTTAACAGAGTAGACATCTTTAAGCATCAGTTATAGAAATGTCACAACACAACTAAAATAAGATTTCTCAAAACAAGAGTTTCTACAAATGAAGTTATGGAAGATAGAAACATTCTTCCACTGATGACTAGCTATAGCAATGTTAAAACTTCCAAATAAAAAACTATATCTACCAAAGAGATTTACAAGGCAACCAAAAGGTAGCATACATGCAGAGAGTAATTTTTTAGAACACTGAAAAAAAAAAACCTATCCACAACTAAAACTGTGAAGCAGTGAGACAAATCCTCAGGCTCACAACTGACTGTCAAATGTAGCATTTTGGTTCTGTTTTCTTTGTGCATACCCAGCAAAAACATGTTTTGCAGGTAGGAAGCCATAACCTTTTTTCCCCCAAAGTTGATTGAAGAGGCAGTAGATTTTCAATGTATCAAAATAAAATATCCACCATCAGTATTTGAGCTATTAAAATATTCCTACAATTATTTTCCAATGAAAGATTGGGGCCTTCCTAGCAAGAAAAACAACCTCAATGGTTTCTACATTTTCAAAAAATCTTTACCCTCCATTACGTTGTTGAAAATGATAGGGAACAACTCTTCCAATTTCGTAAGAAAGTGACCTCAGATAGTGGGAACGAAGAAAGGAAAATGCTCCCAATCGCTCAAGAATGCGACCTATTCCTTTTCCTAGCCTTTTCAGAAAGACCAAATCATTGAGAGACATATAATCACTGATTTAGTGATCCTATCGTTTCCAAGAATCCTTATTCCAACAATATCACCTTTTCTTGTCTTTTTTTCTTTTTTTTTTTGTTTTTGTTTTTCATTTGGTGCGGCCCCAATTGAAAAGAAATAAACAATAATTAGTAAGACATGAACACAGAGACAGAGATCATTAATCCAACCAGTTAAACCATAAGAGTCTCACCTGTGGATGCACCACTCGGCACTGCAGCGCTAACCTTGGCACCATTTGATAGACCAATATCCACCTACATCAAAGCCCCATATCCAATCATATATTTGAAATCAACAGACGTTACCGATCTGAGACTTTCAAATCTCGCAGTTCAGGCGAATGATTAATCACATGGTTCCAAATTAATCACAATAAATACAAATACAACGCCTAAAATGATATTTGGAAATACCCTTATAAATCATTAAAAAAAACGATTTAATACGATTTGAATAGATATTAAACCCAGTGAATGACTCAATTAAACTTGTTCCGTTGACTGAAGGTAACTGATTCAGCTGGGATAAATCTTATATTAACGATAATAAATAATAATTTTTGACAGTTCTACAGCTGAATCCACATTTCATTCACAAACACAGCTTCAAATCAAAGCTACCAACTACATAAACAGATCTACTTGGTAGCTTGTCACAGATCGAAGGTGACATAGAGATCGTCGAAAGTGATGATCGATCTGTTAGAAACGCAGAAAGCATCGAAAGTGATGATCGATCTTTGGAAATCAAACCTCGACGGTAGGATTGCCACGGCTGTCGAAGATCTGCCTCGCCTTCACGAACT
This sequence comes from Vitis vinifera, assembly GCF_030704535.1. Classification (NCBI taxonomy): domain Eukaryota; kingdom Viridiplantae; phylum Streptophyta; class Magnoliopsida; order Vitales; family Vitaceae; genus Vitis; species Vitis vinifera. Next base: position 19,175,458 of record NC_081812.1, read on the forward strand.
GGATGGTGACCATGTTGAGCTTAGATCTGCTTTCGGAATCTGAAGGAAATCGAGAGAGCTTAGAAGGCTTCACACGACTGACAGGGAACCTTGGGGTATTTTTAGGGAAGCTTGGGTTAATAACAGCCGTCCGATTAAGAAATAGGGATTTGATTTTAGGGCCGCCCCGTGATTATCATTTCATAGGCTCATAGCTTTCGTCTTCCGGTCGGGGTTTAGTTAAGTATAAGTAATTATTATTGTAATATCATTGATTTTATATTTATAAATTTTATTTAAATTTTTTTAATTAAAAATAAAAATAATTAATTTTAGAACACAACTGTTGAAACGTCGTTTGTTTTGAGTATATTTGACTTTGAGCCTTAAAACTTAGGACGTCATTTGTTGGTACTAACGTACATAGTACCAGGAGGGTAACATCCTAAGCTTTAAGGGTTGGACCCAAGTTCGAATCTTGGGAAGACCATAGAACCAAATATACTCAAAACAAATGACATCCCAACAACGGAAGACAACCCAAATGAGATTTCCATGATTTTTTTTCCCATTTCTCTTTTCTTCCTATTCTTTTTCAAAATCTTAATGTTTTACACTTTTTTACCGTTGGCGACTGGACTTTCCTCACGTGGTTTTTGACTTACAATTGAAGCCGCATGCTCTGCCAACTACCCAAAAAGGAATCAAACCGGCATCTTTACGATCCGATTCTCCGCGCCCTCGAATGATTTTTGCCTATAAAATGAAACACCAATTTTGAGCAAAATGCCCTTTTTTCATTTTCATTTTTTTTCTTCAAATAATATCATCTGGGCCATGTTTTCAAACTTAAGAACCTCATGGATGCCTTTATTTTTTATTTGAAATGAAATCATCTTTTTAAATGTCATTCTTTTACAAGTTAATAAATTACATTTTAAAATTTGATTTCGATCTAATCAAAATAAATTTTGGTAATTTATAGGTGTGATAAATGGTAATGATTAAAACACCTTAATCCTATTTTTTTGAAAACGACAATAAATCAATACAAAAAATTTAAGTATAATAATATACAAAATTTATAATGATTCACAATTTAATAAGAGTTACCATGCCTTAAAATTATGAAAAGATAATACAAGAAAATTCAAAATGTCTCCATCTCCTATATTTTTGCATAAAATAGGATAACCGAATTATATATATAAAATTTTAAAAATACTTCAATTTAAAACACTCTTATTATTAGAATAATAACTGAACTTTATATATCTTAACAAGAAAAACACCTGTTTTGAAACTAAGTTTGAGAGGTGGTCTAAAAGTCTAAATTATGATTCTAACCCAATTAAAAAAAAAAAGCCCATAATACTCATAGGCCCAAAGTCAAGACTAATTTGAGTGCAAGTTTGAGAAAGAGTTTAAAGATAATATTTGTTTCATGACATGGGCTATTTTCATCCAAAATTCATTAAGCACTCCACTAAAGACATGTAACATAATTTTTGGTCAAATCGGCCCTTTAGCGGTTTAGGTATATTTTGAAATTATGGTCCAAATTAACCATTTATTTTAAATTTGTATTGAAATCTCAAATTAAAAAAAAAAGTTTTTTTTAATAAAAAAAATTATGAAACAAAGTATGAAAGAAAAATGGTCATTTGAACCAATGACTCAAAAAAATGTATTTTAATGGCTAAAAGGGGCCATTTAGAACACGGACACCACGTAACAGTTCCAGACCGATTGTCATGCTCATGGGTGCTGCAAATGCGTGGGATATGGCGGATTTCTTGGAGGCACATGTGCTGACTAGGACTGTAGTAGTTGAGGAGAGTCAGGAGTAAGAGTCGGGACCACAGTTCCCTGCTCTCCATCACCCTGCTACTCTGCTACCCTACCCTTTCAATAGCCATTAAAATTAAATCTAAAAGAAATGAAATTGTATGCTGCATAAAAATAAGGTGATGCCATCCAGTGAAGTCCATTTTTAATCTTAGCACTCGAGAGATTTTTTCCTTCGATTTTTTCGAATATCTCAGAAACGGCAAAGTGTTGGGATGATTTTATCAGTTCTGGAGGCCTCTCTCAACCGTACGTCTGCATTATGTCCCCATCTGGTGGGTGGTTGCACCTACAGCCAAAAGAAAATTGATAATAATTAATAAAAGGGGGGCAGTTTTAGGCGTGTCGATGGCCTCTCGCGCATGGCTTTTTCAGTATACGCTTTGGACTTTATATACAGTCAGCGATCAATTGTCTGGACTCTGGAGGTGTCGACATTTTATTGTGGCCAACAGTGTTGACTCCAAACATTGTTTTATTTCATTGAAAAATTGAAAATTAAAATATGCGACTATTTCAGCTTGCGGCTTGGCATTTGACCATCTGATGCATCAACTGATTCATGCGCGCATGCACCATGACTTGTACATGATATGCTTAATATTGCTTCTAAATTTTATATGTTGAATAATATATTTGTATTTAATGTAATTAATAATCTCATTATAAAATTAAATTAATATATTAATAAAATTCGTCATATACCAATAAAATATATTAAAAGAATATTAAATTTTAGATGATGAATAGACACTAAAAAACAATTAACTAAAATTAGTTTCAAATTACTTTACTCTTTCTATTTGCATATAATGGTATTTTTTTGGAATTATTTTATTAAATAAATGAATTTCAAATTAAAGGAAACTTAGGCAGCCTTTGATAAAATTAAGAATTAAGCACTAACAAACTTTAATCCTGATTTAATAAAAATGAAAAAATGTTTGGTATTTTTTAAATTTTAATTTCTTGATTTAAAAAAAAACAATTAAGTGTGAAAATTCTTTATATTTGCAAATTTAACCTTAATAAAAATTATATTGTTTAACTAGAGTGTTTAAATTTTTATTTAATAATATAATTTTATATTTTATGATTAAAGTTATACAAAATATTATTATTTTTTAGCCTAGATAAATGTAATATAATATTTTTTTGAACTATTATTTATTTTGAAAGTGAGGATAAATATTTAAAAATTTTCTCAATAGTTACATTTTATAAAGTAAAAATTGGTATAAAATGTTCATTGGATGCTTTGTCTTAACTTCAAAATCATAATTTATCCAATACGTGATTTATTATTGGCTGTGGGTAGGTCAGGGTAGGTCATGTCATGCTTATCGTGGTAGAAAATGTAACCATGTGAAGTAGTCAAAATATCTAACCATCAAACTCCAATACAAGGCTTGTAAGAGTGAGTGCAACCTTTACATTTCTATTTGCCAAACACTTGCATATTTTGAAAAATTTTGCATTATATTTATGCAATACCTTTACAAAAAATGATTTATGAGAATTATTTTCAACTTTTGAGTTCACAAATAGAATTTTATTATTAAAAATAATAAATAATTATTATTTTTAGAACTAATTTAAATAATGTGTCAAATAGGCCTTGTGCCTTGTTGGAATGGTGCCTGAGACTAACTAATTCATTTAAGAAATGGCAAATTGCCAGTTTGGTTGGAGCTAATCCAAATATAAAAATGCACAAGTCAGACCAAACTAACACACACATTTGATAAATCTGTTGCAAAGGCAGACCAGCGGAATCTCAAATCTGGGCGAGTCTTTGAAAATGTAAGATACATGTTTCGACGTCATTCCCTGCAAACTTCTCTTTGATTGCGCGTGGACTTTTTGACTGACGAGGAAATTGGTTCTCTCATGTCGCTCCTAAGAACTTCAAAAGCATCTAAGATTCCAACGTAAAAAATAACGGAGATTCAGAGAAAGGGAGGAATAGGAAGAACATGAGAAGTAGAAGTTTACGATGGGGCAGTAGCGTCTCGATTATACAGGGGAATACCGAATACGTTCGTCTTTTGTTTGTGGGGTATGCCCCGTTCCCCTTGACGATGGGTTTGAATTTGCATATCTTCAAATTCCAAATATTTATGTCAAGATAATTCGTTGTACCTTCTTATCTCCATTCATGTGGTGGAGATAAAAAAGACGGTAATAGACGTGTTTACATGGAGAAGAGAATCAATCGAAGCTGACGGTTATTTATTGTTCATCCTATTGCTAGTTAATAGGCCCATGGACGCTCCGAAGGGCGAGAGAGAGCCCAAACCCTACCATCAGAGGCATCGTGAGTCTCGCTCGCGAGATACGTGGCCACAGATGTATGAGATTGAATAAGCAAGAAAAAAAACAAAAAATGGAAAACGGCCATGTCACGTGCCAATCCCCTGCATGCTCACGTGATTCCACATCGCTCCCATCGCCCCCAAATCACCCAAGCTCGTTACAATCAAACGCAGCCAAGCAAGGCACAGGACTCCAACTCCGCAATATCCTGAATCTAAGGAGCAGCAGCAGCCGCCATGGCAACCACCCTAACAATGGCCAGGCTTCTCTCTTCCGCCAAATCCCTTTCTTTCTCTTCTTCCGCATCTGCCCTTTTCCCACCCGCTTCCCTCTCCCTCAAACTCCGCCACCCTAAGCCCCTCAGATTCTCCACCGCCATCTCCGCTACCATCGCCGTCGGTGACAAGCTCCCAGAATCCACCTTCTCCTACTTCGACTCCGCCGGCGAGCTCCAGACCACCACCGTCTCCGACCTCACCAAGGGCAAGAAAGCCATCCTCTTTGCCGTCCCCGGCGCCTTCACCCCCACTTGCTCCCAGAAACACCTCCCCGGCTTCGTTGAAAAGTCCGGCGAGCTCAAGTCAAAAGGGGTCGAAACCATCGCCTGCATCTCCGTCAACGACGCCTTCGTCATGAAGGCTTGGAAGGCCGACTTGAAGATCGAGGACCAAGTGCTCCTGTTGTCGGATGGAAATGGGGACTTCACCAAAGCTATTGGGTGCGAGCTCGATCTCAGCGACAAGCCTGTGGGTCTGGGAGTGAGGTCGAGGCGTTACGCCATGTTGGTGGACGATGGAGTTGTCAAGGTCTTGAATTTGGAGGAGGGCGGTGCGTTTACGTTCAGTGGCGCCGAGGATATCCTCAAACTTCTCTGATTTGGTTACCAGTTGTTTCTCGGTTTTGTGATTTCAGGTCTTGAATTCACGTTGTTGGATTGCTTTTGATAATAAATTTTTCTGCATTTCGGGCAATGCTAAACCATGGTTTTGAAATCTCTCTGTCTTTCTTGATCAATTAAGCCTCATATGCTGACTGGGAATGGGGAAAGTGTGGGTAATTTTCAGTTCCGTTTGATTAATTCGTGGGGATGCCGTAATAATCCCTTTAAATTAGGCGTTGTCTTGTGCAAATATATTGATTTCTTGGTGCTGTCCTTTGGACAAGACAAGAATTTAAGCATGTGGAATGCTGGTTGTTGGATGAATTGGGGCATTTGGAGAATATTAGCTGTAGTTCTATGTTCTTTGTTGGGTTGGGTGAGGTAGGTAGGCAACTTAATTACTCACCCAGTGGTAGAATAGGGTTTGATTCACAAATTTATTTTGTAAAATGATTTAATCATCAGAGTGCTTTGCAATATTGATTTCATTAATATATTATAAGCTTTGTGAATTGAAATGCCTTCCTACAAGAAGATTTTTGCATTTTTTTTGTCAGAGAGGTTGCTCCAAAATTATGGCATTGAAGTTTTGTGACATTTTGGATGTGGGATATTTGAATTTTGAATTATTAAAGCAATGGCAATCTACCATAGGAATGCTCGTTGCAATTTACATTTCATGTTAGTAGAAATCTGCAGCAAGAGAGAGAAGAACTAAAGGAGACAGAAAAATGAGGAGGGAAAAAGATATGGATAGAAAAACAGAGAAGAGAAAGAAAATAAATATTTATGGGAGTAATTGCTGTTTTCTCATCCTGCTTTAGTATATGATAATATGCATGGAGAGGGAATACTTCATACTCTCCGGGTTGAAGCAATGCAGTTTGAAAGAGCATAAATCATGCAAGAGTGATTCTCTCCTTCAAATGCTCCTTTGAATTGTTCAAATCAGTTGGGACAATCCTAGCATAAATTGTTGGAGGTGTGTTTGAATTTTCAGTTATTCTGAATTTCTCCTCTCATTTTGTAGGCTTGGAAGATCATAAAGGAAACTCTAAATATTGGCCTGTTGTGCAGGAATAACCTCTGACAACAAGGGAGACCCAAAATCTCAAACTTTGTTCCATACTTTCTTTGACGTATTTTTCATATGTTGAGTTGTAACGTCTTTTCAATATTTTTTGAACAGCTAACCTTACTGAGGGAGTGACGTTATGGTAAAATAGGTTTGTGGTTTCCTGTGTCTGATTCTAAGTACTTGGGTTGATTCGTTCTGAATTTTCACCCCACAGCATCATTCCAACGGGTGTACACACGAACTAAATTTCAATGGGTAACGCTCTACTGTTGTATCATCCTATAACCCTTGTAACAAGTTCATCCACTTGTCATTCAAAATCACAAGATTTGTGAGCTATATAAGTTACAATTCATGGTAAAATTTTGCAGAAGCAATTTAAATCTCAAGTTCTAGAACCTCGAACCCACCATATTTCCATCGGTACCATATTTATTTTATGACATTAGTACACATTGATTTTCTGAGGGCATCACCTGGGTCTTTGTGGTTTCACAATTGCAATGGAAATTGCCCAAGTTCATTGAGAGGCATCAAATGGGAAGTCTACTCCGATTCTCTGTTTTCCCTTTGTGTAAGCAGCTTCCTTTTATTGTGTGCTCTATGGGTATTGAGTTACGATCCTGTGAGCAGGGAGATGATACTCCCTCCTTTCATTTCATTTCAACTACAGTATTTTCAGCTTATTGCTTGGTGCTACTGTTGGTTTCCTTGTTGCCACCCCAGAATTTGACTACTTTCCAGCAGTAACCCTCGCCATTAAGAAAATCTACCTAACAAAAATACGAGAACCGAGGAGGGTCAATTGGCTTGATGGCAACAGTCCAACACCTCTCAGGTGTTCAGTGACTAACTACCCTTCAACCATCCTTGGAATACACCTCAGCATCCCATTTTTCTTTTCTGGCATCTCTTTCTCAACCGTGCCATGAGAGTGACAAATACCAAACTACTTAAAAAATTTCCAGATGCTTTTAATTGATTTTGTAAAACGAGTTGGGTCTGATCGAGGCCCAAGACAGGAAGGAGTTATTTGTCCTCTCTTTTTCAGACTAAGCCCTTTGTTACCCATCATATGTCCTCTATACCTGGATATATAGTTTCTTTGATGTCTTCAACATATTCATTGAGATTACTTATCTGGGAAAGAAAAAAAGAAAGGAAGTATCAAGCACCTTGAGTTCACGCGATGCAACCATCTACTTACCTCTAATCATATGAAGTTAAATATAATGGTTTAAAACTTTTCTGACTTTTTTTCTCTAAATCAAATTAACTTAATTCTCTTTGTTGGACTCTCATCTCAATTCCTCTTATCAATTTTTCTAGTTAACAACATCAGCTGGGTAACGCTTTCCACAAAAGTTACATCCATAATTTAGGCAAAAATTTGTTTACTTTTTATTTTTCATTTATTGGAAGCTATTGTTGAAGGTTAGGATACTATTTGTCGCGAGGATTCTTAAATTGAACGAGGTGTGTTACTAGAATTGTTCACAGAAAGTATCCCTAAGAATCATTGATAATAGGATTTGTAATATGAAGTGAGAAAAAGAGTGAGGAAAACTAATTTAACTCGATAAAACATGCTTGTTCACTGCCATATCCCTCGACTCAATAGTTGTTAGTTATTGTGCTTTTTATATTCTGGTAGGTTTTCTCATGTGCAAATCAATGTGAAGCCTATAGATAAACAACTTCAAACACGCTTCAGGTTTGGGATCTAATATATTTAAGTCAGTTAAGAAAAACCATATTAGTTCCTACATTATAACCAGTATCAAGAAGGAATAAAAAAGAAGAGAAATTTCCCACCCAGGTTTCTTGTAGCCCTAAAGATATTCAAAGGAAAGATTGGTCAACTTGCAGCAAACTAAGAATGAGTCATACTTGAGTGTGGCATATATTTCATATCCATAATCGATTGTCTTCAGTTCCTAGATGACTAGGAAAGGATGAATAACCACATCTCTAAGTTTTAATTTTCCCCATCAAGACATCTGTATGGAAATATCTAATGATTTGTCAAGCAGTGTATAGATTTATTTCAACAAGATATAAATCCCTTCTTCATCATTCAGTAATAACAAAGAATAATAACCCAGAAAGACACATGTTGCTTAAAAAAGGGTACAGCTCACAGGGACATGAATCATCTTTAGTTAGAGGAACCACATTGATCCATAACAAATCTGTGTTATAAATTTCCGAGAACTTATACCAACTAAAGCTTTTGAAAAGAATCTCATAAGATGTGGCTCATAATTCAATCCAACATATTGCAGTATGTGGCACAATTTCTATTTTTAGATCAAAAAACATATTCAAATAAATATCTCCATTCCACACCCTTAAATATGAAAAGGAATTCTGCCTAGAGTAGATATACAACTCTGAACAACATAGCAAAGCTATAAGTATGAGATACCTCATTTTCTTTGGAGATCAATTTAATTATTTTGTTAAAACTTATACAGCATGAATATCTCCCTGCCAAATCTTCATAATTGTGGAAGGTCTGCCAGCGCTTAGTCCTCTGAACATATCTGCTTTAATGCTAATTTTGAATGGAGAACCTCATCTACCACCTTCGAGACCAGTTAAGCCCCTGCCTGCATTTTGGGATCAACAAGGAAATAATAAGCTAACAGAAACATCAAAATATGGTAAAGGTCTCCCAATATACCTAGGCCTTTCTTTGTAGACGAATTACTCTACTGAGAGCTTAACCCCAACAAACACTCACTACAATTTTCAAACAGCAGAAGCATCCTCATCTGCTCTACAATCATCCTTTCCTTTCATATTCATTTCTGAGCAAATAACATCAGCATCATGGGACCTTCCCTCCTCTCTAAGGCCAGTGATAAGATTGTCACAAATAGAGACACTGGGAGTGAAACCATTCTCAAACATTTCTCTGTACCAGACATAAGCTCCATCGAAATCCTTTAGCTTGCAATGCCCCACAATCAGTATGTCATAGGTTTCAGTTTTAGGAATTAATCCTCTAATCTTCATATCATTGACAAGATTCTTTACTTTATGCATCCTACCCTCTTTAAAGTGCCCCAGAATCAAGCAATTATAGGTCATCTTGTCAGGCTGAATCCCCTGGGCTTCCATGGCAGAGTGCAAAGAACATGCCTTTTGGACATCTCCATGTTCAACATAACAATGAATAAGTGCATTATATATAACCCGATCAGGAACCAAATTCATCTGTAACATTTCCTGATAAATTTTTTCCACTAGCACCAGTCCTTCCTTGCCACATCCAGCTATGAGACGATGATATGTATTTAGAGTAGGTTTAATTCCTGATTTCTTCATAGTTTCATATAATTCCAAAGCCTTCTGAACATTTCCTGCACTAGAATATCCAGAAATTAGGGAGTTGTATGTGATCACATCAAAACTCAAACCTTTCCTTGTGATCTCAGAGGCCAAGTTTTCAGCTTCCATTACTTTACCCTTTTTGCAGAGCCCATTTATAAGAATATTGTATGTTACAAGCGTGGGAACAATCTCTCTTGCCACCATCTCATCAAAAAACCTGAAAGCATCTTTCAACTTCCCCGCTATACAGCTACCATCAATCAGCATATTGTATATTTGTGCGTTTGGCACCACTCCTCTGTGTACCATATCACCAAGTATTACTTCAGCTTCAAGAATGTTAGCATCCTTGCATAAACAATTTATGAGACAACCATAGCTTATAACGTTGGGCTTTAGCCCCTTTTTCTCCATTTCTTCGAGAATCTGGAAACACCTATCAAAAAGGCAACTCCGCCCATAGCCATCAATTAAAGTGTTATATGTCTCGACATTTGGCAAAACTCCCTTTTCCACCATCTTCTTTATGCATTTCTCTGCCTCCTCCATATTCTTCATTTCACAAAACTTCTTGACCAAGGAATTGTAAGTGACATGGTTGGGCCTCAACCCAACTGCTTCCATTTTTTCAATTGTCGTATATGCTTTGTTAATATCACCAACCTGGCAGTATCCATTCACAATTGTGTTAAAAAACACCCCTACTGGAGCAAGCCCATTTTCCAAAAACTTCTTCAAAACTTCCTCAGCCTTCTCCATATTCCCTTCCTTACATAACGCATTCAACAAAATGCTACAAGTATAATCAAGAATCTGAACCCCTTTCCTTACTGCTTCTTCAGAAAGGGTAATTGAAGCATCCACATTCCCACACTTCAAGTGGCCATCAAAAAGAGTAGTATAAGTAAATCTGTCCGGAACGAATCCATAAACTTCCATCTCTTCCAACACCCGTTGTGCCTCTTCCATCATCTGTGCCCGACAAAGCCCATTAAGCAACGAATTGAAAGTAATAATGGTCGGCTCCACATTTTCCACCTTCATCCGCTCCCGAATATTAAATGCCTCCTCCAACTGTCCCACTTTGCAATACCCATCAATAAGCGTGTTATAGGTAATCCGATTGGGTGCCACCCTCCTATCAAGCATTTCGTCAAATAGCTTCTCCGCATCCTTCATTCTCTTCTCTTTACACAACCCACCAATCACAACATTATACACAAAAACACCCGGACTCACCCCTCCCCTCTTCATACAAGTCATAAGCTCAATAGCCCTTTTCAAGTCCCCTAACTTCACTGCCGCCTGAATCGCCTTCCCATACATAAACTGATCCGGTCGAAGCCCGGACTCCACAATCTCCGAAAACAACTGAAGAGTATCCTCGTACCGTTTTGTCGACACCAAAGATTCAAGAAACAGATTGAGAGACGCTACGGATGGCAATACACCATCTTTCTTCATCAACATGTACAATTCCGCAGATTCCGAAACCATTTTGGACTCGGAACAAATGGATAAGAGCATGTCGGAGAAAAGGGGTTTCATGGGGGTTGAAGAGAGGGAGAAGAGAGTGTAGAGATGAGAGGGTGAAGAGAAAGGTGATTTGGGTAGAAGCATAGACCTGATGAGCCTTCGCGCGGTTTCGGTACGACCCTGTTGGAGGAGGGTTTGGAGCTTTTGAACATGTTCATGGCGGGCCTGTTCTTGGACTTGACCTTGGAGGTTGGTGGTGCTGTTGTTTGTAGTAGACGTAGGTTCTTGCTTCTCTGTGAGAGAGCAGAAGGGCTTGCAGGAAGGAAGCAAGAGGGATTTTTGGGGTTTGTTCAGGGTACTACCGACGGAGAATTTTGAGAGATGGATTCGTTTCGCCATTTTCCTTCTCTTCACCCTTTATTTGATTTAACGCCCTTGCAAGATTGGCGCTACCACTTATTTATGGGACATGGTTGCAACTTGCTTCATAGAAATTAGAATCACAGCCTTCCATAAAATATTGAGTTTTTTTGCCAAAAAGAAAAAGAAAAAAAGGAAGATTTCGCTAAAAAATTTTAAATAATCAACTCGACTTTTAAAAAGATAGTATAAATATAAGAAGTGAATTTATTCTTTCAAAATATGAATTCAATGAAAAATAAAATAAATGATTAGAAGTGTTATATTTTTTTTTTTTTAAAAAAAAAAAATTCAAATTTTAAGTTATATTTAGTTTTGAAAAATTTGAAGAAAAATGAGAGAAAAAGAAAAATAAAACAAAAGAAAAAAAGTAGATTTAAAATAAACAAGTTATTTCTATATATTATCTAAAACTTATTCAACTTAAATTTAAACTAATTAAAATATTATATTTGATTTTTTTTTTTGGTGATAAAATCAAGGTGGGGGTGGGGAATTTAAAGCAGCATGTTTGAATCGTTAAGCAGGATCATATTTTTGTATTTTAATTTCTTGTGCTTTCCTGCACTACATGATCAATTTTCCATCTACTCAGGTAGAGTCGAGTTCAAGTGTAAAATTGATCCTGTTTTCCCATATGTTCATTCCTTTTCAAACAAAGTCATAACAGTTAAGTGTAGAGCAACATGAAACTTTTAGTGCAAAAATTATCTTGCTCCCATCGATTTATTCTCTCTCACAAAACAATCCCAACCACAACAAAGAAGAGAAAGGAAAATAACTACAAAATTACAAAACAAACCATTCCGAAATGTTTAAAACTATCCACCATGGGATAACCTGCCTTGGCTTGCTGCTCCTCCTTGATCTTCTTCTCTGCCTATTGCATTCCCACAATATTTTGTTTGGTTCTGTTCTTGAGGTTTCTTGGATATTCACAAGAGAAACAACTGTTTCTTATGTCCTGTCTTAAAAGAATTTGCAGACTTTCTTTTTTGGGGGTGGGGGGAGGGTTTTATTTTTATTTTTATTTTTTACAAGATGGAATGTAAAAGTTATGGGAAAGTGTAGCTAGGAACGCCACATAGATAGGCTGAAGAAGAGAGAGGCACAAGCAGAGTGACCGGCCGAGTAGCAAAAAAGTACAGCATCACCTCAGATTTCCCTCTAAGACTTGGGAACAAAGGTGCCAACATAACCAAACCCCACAATGAAGAAGGCAATAGCTTGAACGTAAAGGTATATGAAGTAGTGATTTCTTCCAAAGGCAACATCATAGCAGCCACAGAAGAAGAGGAAAGCACCAACTCCAAGCTCCAGCAAATGGAGTCTGTTCACATTTAAACATGAATCAGACACCATCAACTTCACAAGTCTTATCATTCTAGCAATGCCCAGTGTGGGTGAAATTTGAATTATGTACTACTAATACCTACCTTTCTCCAATCTTGAATCGTGGTTTCTTGGGTGCCTTAGTGGCTGCTTTAACTTTGAGAGCATCTCCTAGCTTCTCAGTTACAACCCATTCGTTAACTCTACCGCCTTCCAGCAGTCCAATGAAGGTAGCCTTGGTCCGATGTAGGGACATGACATTCTCAAAAAGGATCCAGAAAACCATTAAGTGGAGTGACCTGAAAGATACATTAATTAAAGCGACATGAGGAATAGAAACCATGGGAAAGCAATCCAGAAAGTTGAACTGCAACCAAGTGGGTCTGTTTTGGGACAACTTCTAGTAAAGAATTGTACTATTGAAGAATGCTTTTACAAGGAAAGAAATTGTGTGTTTTCTTTTCTCTTCAAGAACAAGGCTCCGGTGGACTCCAACAACAATCTTCAAAATGAATAGTACTGAACTCGACAAGCCCATTAGCCCATTTCGAAAATTTTCCTCCAATGGCAGTCTTAAAAGCAAATTGAACTTTTAGTTGAGATTTTGAGAACCATGGGCTTATGCAACCCAATGGAGAAGAAAACTGAGCTTGCAAGAAACCAAACCTTGGAGTTCCAACTGCATTGAGGATGGTAATGATGGTAGGGATATAAACTGCTCCCCACCTGGGAACCTCAACATCAGGAACCAAAACAGTTGCTGGTAGTACCACACAGTAAAAGACAAAGGTGACAATGTGAGCTACAAGCTTCCTAACTATGAAGAAGCTGTAAATCACATGGACCTTCTTCCACAAAGACACTTTCTGCAGTAAACATTAACAAGAAAAAGGGAGAGTTAATCACCTAGATTTTAGGTTCTAAATTTTCATTTCAAATGTGGAGGTCAAGAAACAACACTGACCTTGTTTCTTACAATCTCCATTACCATTTTCCTGAAAAGATTAGCAGGGCCACACGACCACCGATGCTGTTGGTAGCGGTAGGCTTTAAAGGTACTAGGCAACTCATTTTTAACCTATCGAAAAATTTAAAGTCAAATAATGAAACATCAACAAAACAAGATTCTAAAGAGACATCAATCAGTCCGAGAAAATAAATTCAAAAATTGGGAAGCCTTAAGCACAGAAGTATTATAACATATGCATATACCTTGAGAGTACCAAGGTAGACAAATTTCCAGCCTTTGAGACTAGCCCTCACTGCCAGATCCATATCCTCCACTGTTGTCCTATCCTTCCATCCCCCAGCTTCGTTCAGTGCAGCAATTCTCCATACACCCGCTGTCCCTGTATTTCCATTACCATAGCATATAGTTCCTTTGTTCACTCAGTTAATCTTTAAGCACCTTCCAAGTTCGAACAATAAATTTTAAAAAAAGGAAAAAAAAAAATAAAAAGAAAAGCGAAATCATTCTGGAACTTGGGTAATCACCATTGAATCCAAAGAAGGCATAGGTGGAGGAGCCCACTTCCTGCTCCACGGTGAAATGGTAATCCAATGACATCTCTTGCATCCTAGTCATCAAACACTCGTCCGAGTTCACTGCAAAGAAACTGCCACATCAGCGTCCTAGCTGGCAGATGCTATTATTAAATAGTTTAACAGAACACTGTGGGAGAGAAAAGAGAAAATTAAATTCCAACTGTCGGCTGGTAAAGCAGTGAGGTCCACCGCTGCGATCGCACATGCTGCTGCTGGGAAGCAAGGAAGATTTGAAAGACAGAAGTGCCCTTAACATTTCGGCAGTTCCAAATTTGTCAATTCTTGTGATTGAGCGTCTGTGACATGGATCCTGGTGGGAGATACGCCCCCGAAATCCAGCATTTTTCAAAGACAGCTTTTTCAGTAAAAGCCCTAGGTTATTTCGTCATTTACCAATCACCAATACCAACTCGATTCTTGCTACTTCCAGAAACGACTATTCCGTACGTCAGGACTGGGACTTTTTCCAATTAGCAAAACTCCAGCTGGAAATAGACTTGTAGGGTTTTTAGTTTTCACTTCATGCCATTAATTTCACCAACATGGGGTTAGTTGCCAAAAAAAGGCACACGTGTCTGGACCAGGGTCCACCACGCAAGAGGTGGGACCCTACCATTTCCTATACTTGTCTAGAACAGCCCAATACTCCCACAACTTTATGGATATCAACGGTGGGGATTGTCACAGCGGTAACCGGTGTTGTGAGGGTAGGATCTGTGCTTCCAGACCCACCGACAGTTTTGCAAATTAGAATTGACTCAATTGAGGGGGGTGTGTGTCTGTTGTAGAGGGAAAACAAGAGATTAGAATGTAAAAATGGAGTCGAGTTGAAGAGAGAAAAAAGTACCGAATTTCCAACGAGCCTGAACGAGAGCTATTTCAGGGTTGTGGACGAGAAAGGGAACGGTGCGCCACAGAAAATCAGGTTCGGGTTGGAAATCGGCGTCGAAGATGGCTACGTAATCGCACTCCTTAACGTAGCTGTGTTTCATTCCCTCCTTGAGAGCTCCTGCTTTGTACCCATTTCTGTTGTTTCTTATCTCGTACTTGATGTTTATGCCTTTGCTTGCCCATCTCTGACATTCTAGCTCCACCAAGTCCTGCATTTTTTTCATCCAAATTGTTAGGACACCCCCAGATCGGAATGTTTTGAGAATTTGATGTGGATACCTTGATTGTGGGGTCGGTTGAATCGTCCAGGACTTGAATTATGATACGATCGGAGGGCCATGAGAGTCCACATGCAGCTCCAATTGAGAGCTGGTAAACCTGTTGACATGTATGAAACAAAGACAAAAAAATCAAAACCGAAACTAAACAGAAAATTTTACTAAAACAGAGTAAACCACAGAAGGAAACCGCAAGAGAGAGCACCTCCTTTTCGTTGTACATTGGGATTTGAACCAGAACCATCGGGTAAGCCGAGTTTCCCAACTCTACATCGTCTTTCATGGGCTCCCATTTGTAACGCTTGTCTGGTTTTCGCCCAAAGAGCTTTACAAGAACGATGACAATGCTCAAGTAGACCCTCTCGAAGAAGAGCATCAGTGACATCGCCAAGCACACGGCCACCGCAATGCTCATGAGAGGTACGATCACTGGCGCTTTGATCTGACTCCAAACTACCCCAAGTTGCTCAGAAATGTCGTCTCTCGTTCCCTGAAGTGCATCAGGAAGAAGAGTTGTCGACGAAAGCCGATCCATTTCTGTCTTTTGCTCTGAAAAAAGCAAATACAGAGGAGAAGCGAGTAGGAAGCTAGGAACAAGAGTATCAGATGACTGAACGGCACAGTTCGTTAAAGAAACCCACTAGATCTGCATGAATTTAAAGAAGTTCCTTTGCGAAAAGAGCACGAATATTTCTTCTTTTCTGGTGGTTTTGCTTCCGATATACGCAAAACAATGGTGGTGGAGTTGGAATGTCAGTCGCCTGGCTCAGCCACACAAGAGATGACTAGAACAAACTCCGTTCGAATCTCAATCCTCTAAACTCGTACAAGCAAGCCTTAAAGGCAAGCCGCATAAAAAGCCCAGCTTTCTCTTCCCTCTCTCTCCAACAATCTCCACGAACCAGAGCTTCTGCTCCTCTAATAAGAGAAAACAGAAGTAGAGAGCAACACAAATAAATGTAGCACCAGAGGAGGGAGGCGGAAGAAGAAAGCTGTGCCGAGATGAAGAGAGAGAGTATCTTATATAAGCTTTCTTTGGTTCTGGTCTGGGTTTAATGTGGCCTCCTTCTCTCCTCTCTCTCTTCTTTAATAGTGTTGTTTCTTTGCCCTTCCAAAGCAGCACGTCCTCAAACTGCTCCAACTACGAATGGCGCGGCCTACACATAAACAAGTAAAAAGACACCACTATAACGTACACATGTCATCGCCGCCGCCTTGTCACCGGTCACCACCCTCTAGTCATCGGTCACCACCGTCATTAACCATTTCACGTTTTGGCACTTAACACTTGTTTATTGGACCGATCAGAGCCTCTCCCATTCGAACTATACGTATTTTGTTTGGTAATCAACTGTAAATCAACCGTCAATACGGTTTATTTTCTTAATAAAAGTAAATAAAAAACTAAAAAAATAAATAGAAAAGGACAAGCACGTGCATGTGACGTCGTTCAAAATTACGTAATGGCGGAAACGCCCTCAATGTTGTCTCCCTCTGTGGGACTACTGCACGGGTATCGTGAGCCTGTCTATGTGAAAGTACTATATAGCCCTTTGACATGTCTGCGTTTGCGAAAGGGTACGCGGCATTTGGAGAACTTGTTAAAAGTGGGGAAGAATTGGGAGTCTTGCGGCTTCTGCCACAAAAACATTTTGCTTTCTAAAAACACCCAAAAAAAACATAAAAATCAATTTAAATGTTTTTATAAAATATCTTCGATTGTGAAACCAGACGTGATGCAAAAACATTATTATGAATATTTGAAATAATGTTTAGATTTTTTTAATGTTAATTTTATGACAACTCAAAAATTGGGTTTGGTGACAATTCGGGGCAATTAATTCAATGGCTTCTGTGTACTTGGGGTCACTTTTGACATAAACAAGAAAGAAAAGGACCAACACAGAGCATAGAAGGTGATGTTTTTCTTAATATTCATAAGTTACATTAGCTACAAGTATATATATACTTGTGGAATAAATTTTGAGAGATGTTTATTTAATGAATTAATTTCATTAATATCCCTTAAAGTTTTTTATAAATGCATTTATTTTCAATTGATTTTAAATTTTATCAAATTTTTATTTTATTTTAAGTGACAAAAAAGGTAAGTAAAAATGTTGGGAAGTGTCTCAAATTTTTAATCTGGGATATTTTATGAATCTAAAAACACAAAATGCTTTGATAACCCAATAATTATATTTGATTTTGTACTTTATAATACTTTTTATGATATAATAGAAATATTTTTTTCATCCGTAAATATAAGTATGGTTAGTCGAATTACGGTTAAAAGTGTTCTTGAATTCTCATATGTTTGTATTAAATCTTTTGTTGACACAACAAAAATAACAAATAAAAAAGATTTGGATAAATGTTTTGATAATATGACCTCAACTTTTAATAAAAAGAACAATATCATGCACATTTGTCTTGATTGTTTTATTTTTGTATTATTGATTTAACATGTTTATATTAAAACTTTTATCAAATAAATATTTTTAATGAAAATACAACATCGAAGGAGATTTATTTTCGTATTTGAATTGAGAGTAAATATAATTGTATCTAATATTAAAAATACAATAAAAAAAATTGAAAATCCAACCAATCCATCAAACCTAATCAATGCGATTTTTATTATTTAAGTTGCTTCGCTTTGAAAATTTTAAAAACATAAATTTGTTTTGGATTTCATTGTTTCATAATTAATAAAAATTGAAATAATTTGATATTTTAATATTTTCACGGCTTGTTATTTATAATATTTAATATTAATATTTTTTTTAATACTATCATTATTGGAGTGCAATCAAACTAATTTTTAAATATATTTCTTATATTTTTATTATAAACTTTAAATATATTTTAAACTATAAATCAAATTGTTTTAATTGCTTTTAAAAACATATTAAATATATAACTAAAATTAACAAACGTCCAACCAATCATTTAAATCGAATCAAATCCAGCTTAATTTAATTCTTCAATCATTAAAAAATTGATTTTATTTTGATTCAAGTGTTAACTAATTATATTGTGACTAATTTTTTTCTTATAGAACATTGATTGAATCACATTTTTGTCATACCCTCAAGCCTCTGTGGACTGATCTTAGTTTTGCTAGCCAATTTCTGTATAATTATTTCGTACGCTTACCCATGGCCCATGCCACGATAAGAATGGGGAAGAGTCGGACGACACAAATACAAAGGCAATTGGTGCAATTTCGAGCAGTCGCTGTTGTCAGAGTCGGCAGGGGCTTTTTCGTCTTTATGTATGCATCCCTCAATTATCTTTTTTTTTTTTCTTGAGGAAAAAAAAACAAAAAAAGGAGTAAACTCGAGGCAACGTGTTGGAGGAATAAGCACTTCAATTGTCTTGTTTTTGTTGCTGAGAATAAGAAATGTGGTGGGGTATTTTTATTTAATATTTTTTGGTAGAATGTGAAATGCATGGTGTATGGCACACAGCCACCAACCATGTTAACAATTCTTACTATCAAATTACCTTTTTTACCCTTTTATAAATACAGGGTGAATTAAATAAATTAAGACAATATTAAGTTGTGTTTGGTAAAACTTAATATTTGCTATTTAAAGATTTAAATTGATTTTAAATTAAATTATGTTTCAATTAATTTAAAATTTATTATTTAATTATTAACTTAAAATTTATTTTAAATCATGAAATTGATATATTTATTCTTATAAATTATAATTAAGATAAATAAGTTTGAGTAGCAATAGAGATCGTAAAATAAAAAAAAAATTATAGAAGTAATTAATATAAATACAGATAAAAATGTAAAATAAAAATATGAACTTAATTTATTGAATTGTTTTATGTTATTAAGTCACTGAGTCACTTAAAATTATTACTTTTTTTTTTGAGATACTAATAAATAATAAATAATCTGGCTCATATTAGTAGCAGCCTATGATGACTTTAGTCCTTTAATGTCAACAGCTTGACTTAGCCCATGATTCATATTTGACACCTAAACCAAAATGGTAAGATAATGGTGAATGAACTTAAGATCATACTATCTTTTTCAGTGATAGCTATGCAAAACTAGCCGTTTGAATAGGCTTTAATCTTTCCCGATCATCACCTAATGCACTATAATTAGTCATAAGTAAACCGATTCTACAATCAATGGCAGCCGAAGAAAAAATTAGAAATAATTATTCTGAATTTGTGTCATAATTATTAATCAAGTTTCAAATTCCAAAGTAATCTCCTTTCACACACCAACATGAAGGCAATAGCTAATCCCACATTATGACATTCCTTTCTACCATAATTATCATAACCCCTTTTCCCCTTTTTCCAATCAACCTAATCCTGCAATAATAAACTGTGTGAATGCATAAGAGTTGAAGATAATGTGCTTGCCAAAGATTTAAAGTCTCAACAAGAAGCCAACATTCATTCAGAACTTTTGCTACCATAAAAAAACTAAGTGATGAAGGGCATGTTAAGGAATTTAATACTCAAGTCAATTACTTGAAAAGATGTGTAATCTAAGAGAAAGAAAAGCCCGATTATTTTAAGTCAGCTTAGATTTTGTAATGTGATCGAGAGTTAATAAAGTAGATGGGATGGAGATGGAGGCAAGTATGTGGCAAGGAAAAGGTGGGACGATGGTGGGGTCCAAGATGCACAGCACACATGGAAGTGATGTTCCATCTACCATTTGTCCCCTACATGTCGTTGAGTTCAATGAGGTTCTTGTGATTGTGTGAGTTTTCCTTCAACCATAAATGAAACACTCTGATTAAACTAATATAATTTCTATTTTCTTTAGGCGCAGAGAGAGATGAAGAATGATTCGACATCCCTGAAAAATACAATTTCTTAGATTCATAAACCTATGGACCATATTATTTTAGACTAAAGTATGTTTGAGGGTCTGCGGAGCTCTCTCTGTCAACGATGGTGTAGATTCTATAGTTTTGTATGGTTTTCCAGACATTGACCATATGATGTGTCGGTGATATAAAGCTTCTGAGACAGTAATCTGATATAAAACAAAACTTGGTTAGCTCAGCTACCTTTAATTTAAGATGGGTTTCTCGCCCAAATCTTGCTGGTCTGAAAGGGATGCATCACATGTCTCTGTGTTTTAAGATTTCGTCACAGAGACTGTCATATTTTCTACTCATTTTTGTTTTATTTAAATGCACGTTTGGTTGTTCTCTTAGTGTTTAAATTATGACCAATTTTTTGATTAGCATTAAGACAAATCCAATGCAATCAAAAGGTCTTGCGTAGCCTCCATGTGAATGTGTTTTTCTTTGTGGTCTTATAATATGAATGAAGAAAGGTGTATTTTGGAAAATCTGAATGGAACTGTGTGGTTGAAAGCTACCCACCTACCAAAATAAATCTTATACCTAAGTCAAGATTTTTCTCTCTTTTTTTTTTTGGGTAGTTGGGTTTAACATTTAAGTAGAGAATTAATCCTTATGGACTCAGGCTGTGTGATGGGTGAATTCAAGCAGGGTGGGTCAAACCAGTGGTGATATCTGGGTTTCTGAACCTTGATTTCATACCACTGAAGTTTCCTGTATCCCTCTGGGTCAAACAATGATCACACCCATGTAATGGGCTTTGGGGCCTTACACATGAAGAAAATCTTTCAAAATAAATGAAGGAGCAGTTTCAAATGGCATTGGTTTGCTGATTGATAAAAGGGAAGCAATGTGGGACTGGTATGGCCTGTTCTGGGAGTAAAGGAATTATAGGATTCTGAAATGCCTGCTAATGTAGTGGTGGTTGACATTATTAGAAACAAGTAGTGGAGGCCCCCCCTTCCTAGCCCTCTCTCAGGAATATATGCACTTGGGTGCAGGCATGAGGGTCTTCAAGTACTGTGGAGCTGGCAAATGGAAAATTAAAGAGCAAAATTTTCCTACAAAAAGTGAAAGGAAGTTGTCCCTGACGATGTGCGGTGTCATGGTTAATCCAATAATCCGATATGAGCTTTAGATGTGTCGGTTGGGAAAGCCCAGTTTTCCGAGATCGTGGCTGTAGGCTTCTCTGAAGCAATTATAAATGTCTCCATTCCATTTATTAGATAGGTCCCCACATTGGCATACATACAGTACATTACAAAATACCCGATTGGATTATGGTCGACTGACCATATATGCAAGTCAATTTACGAGTTGGTTGTACATCATCAGTCCATCGCATTGGATTCTCGTAACGCTTTCCCTTAATTCCTAAGTATTGTACCATGTCTCATTATTTCCATTATCATTTTAAACCTGGTAAGCGAACAATGGTGTCCTAATCATTTTTACTACATTGAAAGAGAGAGAGAGGAAAAGGAAGTGGGCCGTTCTTGAATCTCTCAAACCCACAAAATTGCAATCCAGTGACTTTAAAAAGAGGATTTCGTGGGACATTCCACTCATGCAAAATCTTTATATTGATTGGTCTATATCTGCTAACCAAATGATTTTTCCTTCATTCACATCATCGGAGGCATTACAAGTTACAAGTTCCATTTTCATCAGCCCAACCGCTAAGACATCCGTCATTCTTTCAATTCCCCCACACCATATCCTTACTCCTCGTTGACAGGTCTAACATTGTTAAATATTTGTTTTGCAAGCCATATGCACTGTCCTCGACCTAACTATAAATGTTTTCCAACATACCTAATTTATCATTTTCATTGAGGTTTGATCCCGCCTCTCCTCCCACCGTTAAGCATTAGTCAATTTCACATCTATTGTCCATCAAATCCTTAAAGACAAACAAAAAAAACCGTGGGAGAAAAAAAAACAGGGGGTTGGACACTGGGTGAGTGGTAGACGTTATAAAATCACATCCAGAATGGTGTGGAATATGGCTAAATGATTAGTATAGGTGGTTTACAAATGACTTGTAAAGCAAAATACAAGCATATGGGAACGAATGGAGAAAAAGACTAGAGGAAATGACCAACTGGAAAAGGTTGGAGTTCCTTTAGGCTGGTTAGAGAAAGGACTGGAGATAAAAAGAGTTACTGCTGTAACCAAACAAGGCATCCATCATTCAGCCAACAGCCACCCCTGTGCTGTCATCCACTAACACAAATGAAATGTGAAGGGAACTTGGTACACGTGTTAGGTCATAAATATTCTTATTTTTTAGAGTTTCTTTTGTGAAGAAGATGTTGTTAAGCAGTTTAATCATGTGCCTCCTCCCTGTTAGCTCTTTCTACAATTTGTTACCCCACCCCGTCCTGAGGGTTTTCTACCAAGTTCCGGGCCAAGGCCCAATATTTTAGAATAATCTGACCAGCTTATAAGTTGAGCACCTAGGGATTGGTCGGCCCAAATCTCATCCCAATCCCAAACTGGCATATGCTTATCTAGACCGACACCTGGCCCACCAGGCATGTTTGACTGCCTCTCTTCGAAACCAATTTTCAAAATAAATTTTATTCTGTTTGGAAACAATATTGTCTTAAAAACCTTTTTATTTTTTATTTTTTTTGTGTAATATTGGAATTATCGTAAACTGCGGATGATTAAAGAACACGTACAATTGTACAAATAAAGTCATATTACTATTATATAATCATGCTTACAAAAAAAAAAAAAAAAAAAAAAAGACACCATATATATAATTTAGATTAAGATTTAAAAAACACTCTTCATATGACCTTCAACTTCAAGCCAGGATCAACCTCAACTCTAGCAACGCCTTCTTTGACCTCAGCAGCCTTGGCCACCTCAACTTCACCGACAACAAGCCCCGCCACATCTTCTTCTTCCCCTTTCACAATCCTCTCCTCCTCCTCTTCATCCACAAAGTTGGGATCCTTTTCATCCAAAGCCGGTGGCGCACCCTCGAGCTCGTTGTGAACCGAGTCTTTAGGACCCTCCCAAGTGTACTTGCCGCCGTGGCCGGACTTGGGTGGGCCGCGCTTCAGACTAAGCCCGTCAGCAGGATGACGCTCCATTCGAAGTACTCCCTTGTTCTCCAGCTTCTTTTCGATGTACTTAAGTGTGTCGACCTCCACCTTTTCAACCCTTTTCCGACCTTCCTCGTCATGACTTGGTGCTCTAAAAGTCACCGTTTCCTTTCCCTTTCCTTCATCGACCCCTCTCATTTTGCTTCGGTTTTTTGAGCTCTAACCAAATCGCTGCTTAATTTTCTTTGCCTGAGTGTACGAACAGAAAGTTGGGCAGTAGAGAATTTTATAGTGATGAGTTTGGATCACAGAAGGTACTAGAAAGAAATAGGATAGGTGTTACGGGAAGGTTCTGCCACTTGGCGCTACGTCTATATTTTTGGGTGTACTCTATTTTTCTAGTAAGTCTTAGAAGGAGCGGCTGTGACTTTTCAATATGACTACTCATAATTTACTTATATGTGTGTGTGTTCGAGAATCATCCCAAAACTCTATACTTCAACATCCAACTTCAAGATGATGTTGAATAAAGAAATAACATCAATCATTTAATTTGACTAAAATACTTAATTCCTAATTAACATCACGAGTTTACTCTAAAATTAAAAGTTTTAAAAAAATAAACAATATAAAATCACCTCATTTGCGGGTTTTAGTAAAGTCCTTTGTAAGAGATGAACTTCAAAATCAATTATTGAAAAAAAATGGTAAAAAAGCCTGCTAAAGGAGTAGACAAATATGGTATAAAAGGCCACAGCCAAGCATTGAAAGATCATCGATTTTCTTATCAAAAAAATTGTAAATTACAAAGAAGTTCAATAAATAGAATCTTCAATTATTGATAAAGAATTTTAGCTTTTCAATATGCTTCAATGATGCAATTATGACGGAGGCCTGTTGACGATCAGCAAACCCAAAAACAAAACGTAGGTTTGCAAACGAAACAGTTAATGTACCATTTGGGGGAGGATGATGAGGTTCCCAAGATGAGTGCACACACTAACCGAAGTGTCAACTCGGAAGCAGGCTCAATTACCCAAACATGAATCATGGAATACAATCAGTTGTTTAATTGCAAGAGTTACGTCTTTCTTTATAAATACCAACAGCCATTCCTTCATGGCAGTTCCATCTCTCTTTCTACCGATATCACCAAATATGTCTGGAAAGTTGGACATCTCGAAGAACAAGAATGTGGTTCCGACTGAGACTGAGAGTGAGAGCGAGAGTGAGAATGAAAAAGATTCAGGAAATGATTTTGGTCTTTCGTTGGAGAAGCTAACCCTTGGTCCACGAAAGAAGCTTCTTGTAATGAACCTTAGTGGTTTGCTGTTACACAGGGCATTCAAGCGTGACACGCCCAGGATTCCAAAACACCGACGGCCTGACGTGGTCTTCGGAAAACACTTAGGTAAAACTATTAATACCTTCATGTTTTAATCCTTTGTAACTGAAATTTACTCTACCCTCTCTTTTTCCTATATCCGGTTTATTGCAGGCCTCATTCTGAAGATTTCATGAAATTCTGCCTCGAAAGATTTGAAGTTGGAATATGGTCTTCGTCCATAGAGTCAGTATTACTAAATTATCCATCATTATATTTGTTCAAGTGCTATTTCTATGCTTGATGTACAAAACAAGTGTTAACCTAAGCCCCTGTATAGACGGAACCTTAATGCCGCTCTGGATTGTGCAATTGGAGGATTAAGAGGCAAGCTGTTATTCGCGTGGGTAAGTATTTAACTTTTCAAAACGATTTTTTGAAGTTTCCCAAATCCAATGATGCTTATTACGACTTGATCTTATGTAGGACCAAGTCTACTGCACTGACACCGGGTTCAAGTCTCTTGAAAAGAAGACTAAACCCCTCTTTTTAAAGGAGCTGAGGAAGATATGGGAAAGCAGTGACCTTGGGAAACGGTTCTCTTCATCCAACACACTGTTGATTGATGATTCTCCTTACAAAGCCATCCTGAATCCTGTAATTTTGAAGTTGTCGTATTATATATCTATTTCTTATGCTTATTAGGTGGACTAGTTTTTTAAACCTCTGTTAGGCTGTGAACCTGAACGTTCTATGTTACAGGCTAATACAGGGATTTTCCCTGCTTCATACAATGCAGACAATGTCAATGATACAGAACTGGGTGAGAATTAAAATACAGGTTTAGTGTTGAGATTATATATTTCATTTAACTTTTACTCTGATCTTGATTGCTGAATGTGTGGTAGGACCTCGGGGAGCGCTGAGGCTGTATCTGGATGGCCTTGTGGATGCTGTTGATGTTGCTTCATATGTTAAGGAACACCCATTTGGGCAGCCTGCAATATCACCAACCCATTCACACTGGGATTTCTACTCCGTCGTCATCCAGCGTTTCCGCAACAATCAAGCTTCTAAGTCTAATGTCCCAAAGAAATAATAAATAAATCTATAGATGCTACAAGAAAGGATGCTTAAATGAAACCAAAAAGATATGTTTAGTGATAATCTATCATAGAATTGATAGCCGTTTTCTTTCTGTTGATCAAATGAATGGGCTCCTCAACGTAAAATAAGACTGTTTGTTTGAACGTAAAATCAAAGTTTCTTACGCAAGAAAGAACATTTTCAGCATAAAAAGAGGTTTCCAAGCAAGGACGCGCTGGAGAAGCTAAAACACAAATGGTTATATTTAAATAGAATTCTTATGGTTTTCCCCTTAGCTTGAGGGAGGACAGATCACCTGACTTTGTACAGCATGTTGTCCTTACTTACGTCTAAATATAAGCATAAACATGTCAAATCCAGGATTCCATGGATGTATCTTTTCACCATCAGATGAATATTTTAATATTTTTACTGGTAATTTCTTGAGTATATAAATATATATTTTCAAAACCCAACATAACCTAAAAATAACGTGACGATGACGAAGGTTAATTGGAGTGGACCAAGCTCATTGGCTGAGTTACGATCAAACCCACAAGTTTCTTTTCCTGAAAACATGAACCTCAGTATGGCATCCGTCATGGTTAATTGCAGAAGTTCAAAGGTCTAGCGACATTCATTGCATGTGCCTATATATATCCGGTTGTCCATCTAAATTAGAGGAATGTGTCGCCGTACCCTACTGCGAATGATGTCAAGAAAGATTGAAGACAGCATCAATAACCAGAATGCAGTAGCTGGTGAGCGCGATCACGAAGAAGATAAGAAGAAAACAATGTTACCTTTGGGTGAAGAAACTCAACGTGGGTCCAAGGAGGAAACTTCTTGTTCTTGGACTAGGAGGTTTTCTGGTGCTTAGGGTTTTCCGATGGAATAAAATCAGCATCACTCGCACACCATATCTGATCACAGCGAATCAATTAGGTTAACGATTCTTGATCCTTTTACTCGATCCAAGAACCTTTTTAGTTGCTGTAATTTGTTGCAAGTTACGCCCGCACATATCTCTCCTCTTCTCACAGTTTACAAGAGGGCCTTTCTGCCAGGATTTCGTGAAATTCTGTCTAGAAAGATTTGAAGATGGGATATGGTCTTCTGCGAAGGAGTTAGTATACATATCTAAAACACCCACAACTTAAAGATAGTAATG
Organism: Vitis vinifera; assembly: GCF_030704535.1. Classification (NCBI taxonomy): domain Eukaryota; kingdom Viridiplantae; phylum Streptophyta; class Magnoliopsida; order Vitales; family Vitaceae; genus Vitis; species Vitis vinifera. The sequence continues at coordinate 19,202,336 of NC_081812.1, forward strand.
CTTATTGTTGTTCGAAATTGATTGAAATAAATATGGAGCGTTGGTAAAACGTAGAGCACCGAACCGTTTGGTAATGTGCTGAATTTTGATTTCCTTTGAGCAATAGGCGAAACATTGATGGAGCCTTAGCTTGTGCCATTGGCGTATTAAGAAGCAAACTGTTGTTCTTGTGGGTAAGCTTAAGCATATACGCCTCTGTGAACTTTTAATTATTATTATCATTTTTGGCTTATTGCAGGCTGGTACTGCAATTTTTCCTCTTCCTTACACAGCAGAAAATGCCAATGATACAACCCTAGGTAAAAACATTTAATAATTTTGCTTACAAATTACTTGGGAGTCGACAACTTAACGGGTTTGTTTAGGACCAGGTGGGGATCCGCGACAGTACTTGGAGGGACTGGAGGGTGCTGATTATGTTCCTTTTAATGTAAGACGCAACCCATTTGGACAGCCTGCAATTACTCTCTCCCATCCTGATTGGGGTTTCTACTCCAAAATTATTCTCCATTGCCCATCACAACTTCTGAATAAAATTAAGTTGTTGAATAATTTTCTATTTTTGCGTGGAATTTAAAGATATTTCCAGTTTGGACATGCAGATTTCTACTCCTATTTACAGCAGCAACGACAAAAATAAAGTGCAACACAACAGTATTTGATTATGGCTTTCATCATTTGGCAAAATGCCATAAATAAAATCCAAACAAGAATATGTTCATCATTCAAGCATAGAGACAAAGGAGAATTTTAGTTCACCCACTTGATTTTCCCTCTTTTCAAAGTTCAGGAGGACCCCTAATCATTTGAAGATAGCTACTTAATATTGCTTTAAGAACCATGACCTTTAATGCACAGCAAAATACTCTTGAGTTCCAACTTCTTCATTTTTCAAAAATAAAATTCCCAAGCGGAGACCCACAATAAAAATTTGACGTGTACCAAAACATTACAAACTTCACAGGAGTGCTGATGGTAACCGATGTGTAAAACTAAATGTCCAACTGGAAACACAAACACAACTAAATTTTTTTTTTAAGGCTACAATTGTTAATAATCTTTAACAATCTCAGGCAGAAATATTACAAAATTATAATTGTTACAAGAACAACAATGCAAGTTAAATTAGCCTCATTCAATTGTGCCATCAGACTCGGTCTCTAAAGTTGACCTAAAAACCAAAATAACCTTTCAAGTTACAAGCATTAGATTTGAAATAAAAAACGGAAAATGCAAATTACCTATTCACTGGGCACCGTCAAATTGATGTCAGGAGAGGGTCTCTGTTCAGATTTGTGCTCAGACCCATTCCAAGCAGCGCTCTGCAAAGATATTACATTTGAAATCTGTTTATTGTTCACACTGTCATCTGCTTCTCCATGGCTTTGTCCATGTGATGGGGATGTTGAGTTCAGACAGGGGCCAACTTCAGGTGCTGCTTGTGAGATTGGTCTTGCAGCTGTAACTGTATCTGGGGCAGGTGGGATAATGGAGGTAGTCGTAGGTTCACGATGGTGCTTCCTTTTGTGTGTCTTGTAACCATTGGGCATGAAGCTGCCGACAACAATCTGGCCAAGCAAACGGGAACCCAAATGAATCTCACTAAAGAAGATACATTGAGGTTATTTGATGTTTACATATAGAAAACAGAGTAAATCCAAATGGAAATTGAATCCAACCCATCAATGGATTAACTCCATTAGCCTTCCGCTGGTGGGGAGAAACACAAAATGAAATAGTGAAGAAGAGGGGTAGTTGGCATGGGGTTGGTGAGAGATAAAAATAGAAAAATAAACTTATTAACCAATTTTCCCTTGTAATTTTAGCAGTTTCACAAACTGCAGAAAATCCTTAGTGGCTTGCTAGCCACATGCATCCAACCACAACCATTGGAGGGGAAATGTGGATATGATATACACAATGTACAGACACACCAGAGGAAACAACACTTGATAATACTGTGAAGTGTTCACCTTCCATCTTTTGTTTTACATCCATGACTCAATGGGATATATGCATTAAGCATTAGGACATGTTCAATATAACTGAATTATGTGCATCCAATTGAAAATGATTTGAATAATCTGGTAGTTCAGCCTGACATCTAGACATACATCCACTTTCAACACGTACCAAGTCCATACAACAAGCTGTGGTTTGTCTTGCATGTCCTAAAAGTAACTTATGCAAAACTACTTCCATAACAATGACAATTTACAAGAAGGGAGTGCCTACTGAGTGCCTATATGTTACAGTCAGTTTCAGAACCATATGGTAATTCCTGCATTATTGATTCAAGAGATCATTTGAGAGTAAAAGAGTACCAAAATGAATCTTATTACCATGACCCACACATAATAGCAGTAGGCATGGGTATATAACTCCATTCTAATGTATATAAGAGAAGAAGGCCTTACCTGGATTGGACCAGCAGCAGTCAATATGCCAGCAATTCCACCACCTATCACGCGACCATCAGGACCAGCCAATGAGACACTTAATCCACCTGTCCTGCTTCTTGCACCACCAGAATCAGAGACCGTGAATGACCCAGACAAAGATAATATCTCAAACCGGCCCTGCAAGAAGATATGAACTAAATTAGATGGGGGATACTAAAATAAAGTCCATTTCCATAATGAAATATCAATAAATATAATCATATTACAACCTACAGATGCTAGACTGCATTTATTGCAAACTGCATTAGGATACATCAGAAGATATACTTGTTAGATGAATGAAAAACAATAGCAAAGCGAGAAGCTTTAAGACTCCATCAAATCATGCTCTATACTTGATAGTGGAGTGTAAAGGCAATATTTTTCGTTCTCCACAATATAACAAGGATAAAGCCCATGCTTTGTTTTATACAATCTATGAAAAGCACATCATTGGCCCATGCATGAAGAAGACCAGCCAGCTGGAATGGATTGTTGCACCCCCAATAAATGACAGGAGAAGCTAAAAAAAATCAAAGAACTAGATTTAGTCTCAGACGATAATTTGCTAAATACATTGTAAAAGTTTTCTTAGCAGTGCTATTTTCCTCTATTGTTAACACTACATGTGTCCTGGCATGGCAGAAACATGTGATTGACCTTGGAGTGGATGATGTGGGTTCGGGACATTTTCTACATCAGATCAATATGCATATCAGAACATTTACCAACTTTTTACCAAAACTGACCGACTCACCTGAACCTGATAAAAAGGTTTCTTAAGTACTCATTATGCATTCATAATTTTGGGAACTGAAACAATTAGTCAAAATCCCTAGATCAACACAAAATCCAAAAATATGCCTACACACACAAGTACTCTCTTCCATGCATGGTGGTCTAACATGCTAATGAGCAATTTGAATTGACCATTTGATTGATTAAGTTTAAAGAGCAAAATTCTGAAACACTGACCCCAGAAGTATCCTTAGTGAGACAAAATGTCCTTTTAAGCGTGTTTGATAGTGCCTTGGGTCTCAGTTCAGTCAGTTGAGAGAGAAAAAGAGACGTCTGATAGAAACTTCAAGAAATAATGACTTCTAATTGCCACTTAAAATAGCTTCAAAAAGCATCTATTTAAGGATCATCTCATTTTGAATTAGCTTTCTTACGTACCCCAAGCTTCCTTACAATCCTAGAAGACCTATGTGATGCAGTCATGAGGTGGTTCTGGCCCTCTCATTCCTCTATAACAGGAAGGAGATACAGATCGATTTGACCCAACATTTATGAGAAAAGACGAAAAAAATAGGGAAGAGCGCGCTGTACTGTTATCAAACATTCCATCTTCAAGATGGAAGACGAGTTTGTGTACTAAAGACAATAAAAAATATATTGCTTGTGGATGTATGCCAAGGGAGCAACCCCAGATAGCAACATTCATGTCCTTGATGCAGTGAAAAAGAAGCTATGAGAGAACCAAAAGAGGGACCGAAAAAAAAACAAAAACAATTTCCCATCTGCAAAATTAGAAACTAAATAGAGAGGGATATCATTTACTTGATCAGAATTTAAGAAATAAGAAAAAAAATCCAAAAATTTTGATAGGAAGAATGAAGGGGAAAGAAATCATGCCTCATATGTCAAGATACCGCCAGAAGAACCGGGCTGGCGAATAGTAACATTCGAAACAGCTCCATTGGCGGAGAGAACACATATTCCTCTAGGACCCTTTTGAGAAAAGGAGAGGATCTTTGATGCAACATCCTGCAAGTAACAAATGCAATCCCTATCAGCTCAAAAAAAGAAAAATATTCAAGATCCCTACGGAGATCTTTCTCTCTTTATTGAGACACAAATATACGAGCAAGGAAGCAAGAAATATCAATACCTCTCCTGTATTTACAGTCACCACATGCGGCGTAAAGTCCCCTCCTGCTGTGTTGGCAAACAGTTCACCTTCACCAGATCAACTTATAGGTGTAAGATAAATCCAAGACGAAACAAAACTAAAATGGACACCTAGCAAAGCCCTTGATCCTTTTTTTAGTTCATTTCATTATTATTAAGAAAAGATTCAGAGCGTTGAATGATAATTTCCATTAACATAATTCATAAACAAAACCTATTCCACAAAAAACAGCAACCCTAATTTCCCCAAATGAAAACCCTAATTTATTTTCCCAACAGAAAACCTACCTCCACTAAACCCTGGGTGTGTCACCAACTAAAAATTTAATTACCAAAATTTCGATTCCTCTCCAGGATAAAATTAAGACCCTACACCCACCGCACTCCAACCTAATTTTCCTAATACCTTAAACTAGCACGAGTTGTTCACCTTCCTTTTGGTAGTTGAGAAACTGAAAAAAAAAAAAAATTAAATTCTGGGTCTTACGGTTTTGGTTTTCCGAGAAAAATAAAGAAGCTCAACCAAGTCAAAAAGTTGTATTAGGCTCAGTTGAGCGAAAGTTTTTGTTTGCTTGGGTCCCAAATATTTAAAATTCCCTACCCAAAATTCTTCCTTTTTTTTCCTTTTCTTTCTCTTCATTTCTTTTCAGTTTTCACCACTTTCTCAGCAACCAAACGAAGTAGTTGGGAAAACCAAAACCAATCTGCCCCAAAACAAGAGGAAATCAAAGTGGGTGCAAGTGCAACACCAAACCAAATACAATTATTTGGCTTACAGAATAATACAAAACATACTACTTAAAGCTTTACTTTTTTTTTTTTTTTCTTTTCCTCAATTTTCTCAGTAACCAAACGGACGGCAAACTGCCCGTATACTTCCCTTTTAACTCACCTAAAGAAGCCAGAAGCTGCCAGTTGCCGGACCCAGGAGGCCGGCCTCGGCCCCTCTTCGAAGAAAAGTCAGAAGAAGGAGATGACAAAGTAAATCCAGGTGGTGGTGAAACTGCATACGATAATCTCAAGTTCCCATCCGCATCATACTTTCTCGGCCTCCCTCTCTTTTTCCTCCCCAATAAATCAAAACTTCCACTGCCGCCGCCACCACCACCACTAATACGACCACCTACGTTGCCACCAACGCCTCCGCCATCGTCACCACCTCCCAAACTTCTCTCCATGCTCATGTTTATAGCCATATTCATCACTTGTGGCACCACCCCGCTCACAGGAGGCGACTCAGCCTCCGAGTTCCCGGGTGACCCAGAAACCGTACTCTCCTTCTCTTCCATCCCCTAACGGCTTTTCAGAAAGACAGATGACCCGAAGAGTGGAGATGCAGAAGACGAAGAAAAACGAAGAAGAAGTTTTGAACACAGAGCTGCAGTGCAAATGGCGCCAGAAGTAGAAGCTGTTTCTTTTTAACTTTGTTGAGAATTTATAAAGAGACCTTCACTCCATTAATGGAAGGCATTAAAACTCTTTTCTTTTTCCTCCAATTTTTTTGGATACCGAAATTACCCCTCCCAAATGATCATAATTACATTTAAAAAATATATATATATATATATATATATATCTCCATTTATTTATAAATATTTTCTTGGGTTACCATAATGGCTAATCTATTACCTTTGACCTCTGTTTTGTCCCCTTACCCCATTCTTGGAAATATTGTCGAAACCAAGGATTTTGTATTTAATGCCTCATTTATTCTTGGAATAATTTATTTATGTGGTTTGATTTGAAATTTTTTTGAAAGTTTGTGCTACTTTATTCATAAAATTTCAAGAGATTGTGTTTGATATGAAATGGAATCTTTGCTTTTATCAATATTGGGGGTTGTACGAGCCCAAAGCTATCACCCCTCTTCCTTATTTTCTTTCCTTGTCCAACTAATAAAATTAAATTATTCCAAAATTATAATTTATATCCGAACCCCTTCCACCTTTGACAAAGTCAAATTTTAGTAGGTGTTGAAATTTGAATCTCATCTTCCTCTAACTATATAAATATTAAATACTATACATTTTTATTTTTTATTTTTTAATAATTGCTTCCATTTTTATTTAAAGATTGCAATCCACCTTTTCCTTTGTCGTGAAAGACCAACATATCCATCCATCCAAAGTTGAATTTTCAAGAGAAAATAAGACCTAATATATTATTTTATTGTTTTAAATTATAGACAACTTACAACATTAGGAGTGGTTTGCCAAAAGGCAGAGAGACATCTAACCAAAGGAAGTCAATGCCCTGAGACATGTCTTACTTTACAAGCAATGCTAAACCAGTTGGCAATTCAATGTTTTTTTGTTTTTTTGTTTTATTTTCCCATATTAATAGAAAAAATATTTTAATTAAGCGGAATATGTATCATTAATGGAATCTTTTACAGATGATTGACCTAGATGGAAACAGAAGAGGAAGGGAAGGGCAATTCGGTAATCTAAAAAATATAGTTGCTTTCTCTCCGAGTGATTAAAAAGCGGTTTTACAAACTCCAAATCTCCAAAACCAGTTGTTAGGATTAAAAATGTGGTCAAATAGGATTAGAGGTGGGCTGTTAAAGCCATGAAACCGCCATAAAATAATGCATTATTTTACATACCAAAAGTTCAAATCCCCAGCCTACAGTTCCCATCTGTTTTTCCCCATCACAATTTTAAAGAGGAACCTTTTTAAGTTTTTAACCCAACGCCACTCGATGATTGGAGCGCCCACAGATAGTGGAGGGGCAATTGTGGGTGTCCCCTTCCCCCATCTGCATCACCCTTTTTGTCACCTTTAGGCTTTAGACCCTGATTGCCATTTCATGAAAATAATTTTATTTTATTTTTAAATTTACAATATCATATATGTTGGGATTTGATGGCCAAAAAGGGTGTCTCAAATTTGAATGGTAAAAACTTTTGATTGGTTTTTTTTTTTTTTTTTTTTTCCTTTTTAAATAAAGAATAGTCGAAGCAATGATAGGTTTTAAAAGGGGTAAGCGTGATTGGAATGCAATTATAATTAAGTGGAAATTTCAATTTTTTTTTTTTGAAGGATAATGTTAGCTTTTATAGGGGTATTAATTGAAAGGGATGGCAAAGTTGGTAAATATTGAGAGAAAGGTAGGGGGGTGCCCTGATAAGGTGGGCAGAAAAGGAGGAGAAAGTCCCAAAAATAAATAACAAGGGAGAAAACAAATGAAAGAAAAAAACAAAAGGAAAAAAGAAAGCCCATGGAAACGGAAAAATCCAATTCTAACTCTGCAAAAGCAAAGCAGTGGTATAAAGGCTGTCGGTAAGACCGTTGACGGCCTGGTCCTATTATTTCTCTTAATATCACCTCACTACACGCTATCTTCTTTTTTTTTTTTTATATGTCACAAATGAGCTATGATCCTCTGCTTTCTACTCCCTACTCCCATATCCAATCATCGTCTTTCTCTGAATTTCATGCCCATCCAACGGATCGCATCTCACCACGCTTGTTGTATTAATCTTCTAATCCACAGCTGCTCTCAGAAGGTTAAAAACTAGTTTAAGATATTTAGGGTTTGTATGGCATTGACAACTCTAAAACAAAAGAATCAGAAAAACAGGAAACAAAAACAAGTTTTCTGCTTTATATTTTTAAAATTAGAAAATAAAGTGTTTTTAAATAGTATTTTTTTAATTATTTTTATTATTTTCACTTGTTTTCTAATGATTGTTTAAAAAAATAATTATATAAATAAATTAAAATTAAATATTAAACATAAAACTTATTTTTAATATACATTTAAAAATATTTAAAATATTTAGGTTTTCAAATAAACTTTTATTTTATAAAAACTATTATATAATGGTTTTCAAAAATTGGTATCAAAAATTGTTTTTCATAATGATTTTATAAAACCTCTTACCAAATAAGCCATTATTATTATTATTATTATTATTATATTATGGTATGAATTATTATTCTCGATGTTTTTAGAATGAATTAGGATATATTTACTGTTTTTTGTTTTAAAAATTTAAAAAATAAATGTATTTTTATATAGAATGTAAAATTATAATGCTTTTAAAAAAAATAAAGACATAAAATGTCAAAATTTAAAATTTTGGATGTAAATTTTTTTTTTTAATTTTAAAAAAAGTGCATTCAAAGCCTAAAATTTATAAATTATCTATGGGTAAGTTGATATATAAATATTTATCATATTTTCTTTTCCAAATGGCATTAGAAAAATATATTTGAAATGTAAATTTTAATTTTTTTTTTTAAACAAATCCTGCTATGTGTTGTAAACTTCTGATTACAGGTGATTGTGATAATATGTATTGGATCAAGTCACACAAATTACAATCATTTGACAATAAATTTAATAAAATTACACAAAAAAAGTCATAAATAAAAATTTATTAGAAATTATTTAAATAATTTCATTTGCATGCAGTCACCTTTGCCTTTCCGGTACTATGGTGCCTTATTCTTGTGAATGGAAACTTGTTTGGCTTTATTACATATTTCTAACAATTTCTACTTATTATCTTCTAGTGAATTTCTGCAATAGAGTATATAATAATTTTTTCCATAATAACTAGACAAACCCCTGGCCAATTATATAGACTCACTTTCCATATTTTATCTGTCTTCTATATCCTCAAATTATTCCATATCCCCTCACTAATTACCCACTTTCTGAATCCTGAAATTATGGCATATATGTTCAGTGCAATTAATAGACCTTCTAAATTTTGATCTACCTCACCTTCCTCACAAGTCCTCCTATTGTCATACATTCATACATAGTCTCTTACACCATTCAATTATAAGAACCAATCAAATAAAAACAAATTAGTATATATATATTTTTATTTTCACCTTCCATCTCAGCAAAATCATGAAAGCCTTGAGCAAAAAGCATTTGACATGGCAACTTTCAAATTATCCATTAGCCGTCGTGGCGCATCTCAATCAGTTAAGTACCACATCGGCCAAAGATGACAAAGCGGGTGATCAGCGGTCTTAGGATGAAGTAAATAGCTTCTGGTTGACTTGACTTGAAGGAAGAAAACAATGCCTTGCGAGCAGTAAAGATTGCCTTGACAAAATCTAGTTTTAATCCAAAATCGAATTGTCCAAGTACACCACCTAGATTTTAACGCCTGACACCGAAAGAAGTTGTAACGTATGATTCAGTTTGATGACTCTGCCCCAACCCACTTCCACTTTTGGCACAAAACAACAACCCCTTTTCCTTCGACTCACATGTCGCCTTCAAGCCTTCAACCAAGTACCAAGAAAGCAATCTTCCGACCCGGCAGCCCGAACCACTCGGGCGGGTCTGACCCTTGGACCCAACTCACCCAACTCACCCAACCATGAATGTGGCACATGTTTTCAACGCTTATCACGTGAAGGACCCACTTTAAAAATATTTCCTAAAAAGTAAAATAATTCAAAAAAATACACAAGTTAGGTGGGATACATTTATTTGGTGCACCCAGTGTCTTCTTTATGTGAAAGCCACTCCTGGCCCCTCTAGAGATGTGGACGCATTCAAGATTTTCTTTTTACCATCTTTTCTTTTTCTCTTTTTCCATTTATACTATACATTTTTTATCTATCAAATTTGAATAGAAAGAGAAAAGCAGTACATAAAAGGGGAGATTCCCTAGTGATGAGCATGTGGGGTTAAAGAAGTCTTCAAGGGGTAGCATTTATTTTTTTCCTCTTTACGACAGTCCATTGTGGGCTACCATTAATATAAAAAAGAAAAACTAAAAATTGAATAATTGGGTTTTCCGATACACGCCTTGATAAAGGAGATAAGTCCAATTCATACCCTTTAACACCTTGAAGAGTCCCAACAAAAAGAAAGGTCAAAAAAATATATTTATTTATATTATCATTAATAATACTTCCCCTTTTCTTTACTCGTAGTTACTTGAGAAGGAGGGGAAGGAATAGAGGGAGGACCACAACCCAAATATTTTAAAATCCGTCTTTCAGAACAAAATAAATGAATAAGCATGAAATAAAGCTGCAAAGCTATAATTAAAGTCATATATGTATATTAATATATGTATTCAGCTTCTCTCTCCATGTGGGTTGATTCTGCTAATACTCACACTCCAAGCTAACTCTATTAATATAATTTTGGCCACTTTATGTAAATCCACCGCCTTGTTGGCTTTCCGTTTTTCTCTCCTCTTCCATTGATCATGACTGCATTTTCTTTTCCTTTCCCTCGCATTTTAACATTACGGAGAGGGAGCTGTTGGGCTTTGTGGAGCCTAGTTTTGTTTGATCCGGTTTGACGACCCGACCCGAATAATATTGCATGGCCTTTTTAATGGGAGATTTATTGAGGCCTGTTGGGCCCGTTTAGCCCATTGTGGAACCACCTTTTGTAATTAGGGTTTTTTAGTATGGTAGGGTTGCCGTGCTATATATATATAGAGAATATTGTAGCCGCTATGTTGTACTCTGTATTCTTCCCTGATAATAGTGATATCCCTGCAACTCCGTGGACGTAGGCAAATTGCCGAACCACGTAAATACTGTCTTGTGTGTGATTGTTTTTCTTTGGCGTGTGTTTTCTCTAATTTTTGTTTCTCACGGGTTGGGAATTCGGTTTAATTCCCTACAACTGGTATCAGAGCCTAGGGTTAGGTTTGAGTGGGAGCAATGGCAGAGGAAGCAGGAAAGGCGTCTGGAATAGAAAAGTTTGATGGCACAGACTTTGCGTATTGGAGGATGCAGATTGAAGATTATCTCTATGGGAGGAAATTGCATCTGCCTCTTTTGGGGACAAAACCTGAGAGTATGAAGGCTGAGGAATGGGCGCTTCTTGACAGACAGGTTCTAGGAGTTATTAGGTTAACTCTGTCTAGGTCTGTTGCACACAATGTTGTAAAGGAGAAGACCACAACAGATTTGATGAAGGCTTTGTCCGGTATGTATGAAAAGCCGTCCGCAAACAATAAGGTGCATCTGATGAAAAAATTGTTCAATTTGAAGATGGCAGAGAATGCATCAGTAGCACAACATCTGAATGAATTTAATACAATCACAAATCAATTGTCGTCTGTAGAAATTGATTTTGATGATGAGATTCGTGCTCTGATTGTCTTGGCTTCTTTGCCAAACAGTTGGGAGGCAATGAGGATGGCAGTAAGCAATTCTACAGGAAAGGAAAAGCTCAAGTACAATGATATACGAGATTTAATTCTGGCTGAGGAGATTCGCCGAAGAGATGCAGGTGAAACCTCAGGATCTGGTTCTGCCCTAAACCTTGAGACAAGAGGCAGAGGTAATAACAGAAATTCAAATCAGGGTAGATCAAATTCCAGAAATTCTAATCGGAACAGAAGCAAATCTAGATCAGGCCAACAAGTACAATGTTGGAATTGTGGGAAAACAGGTCACTTTAAAAGGCAATGCAAAAGCCCTAAGAAGAAGAATGAAGATGATTCTGCTAATGCTGTAACAGAAGAGGTACAGGATGCATTACTTCTTGCAGTAGACAGTCCACTTGATGATTGGGTTTTGGATTCAGGAGCTTCGTTTCATACCACTCCACACCGAGAAATCATACAGAATTATGTTGCAGGTGATTTTGGTAAGGTATATTTGGCTGATGGTTCAGCCTTGGATGTTGTGGGTCTGGGAGATGTCCGGATATCGTTGCCCAATGGGTCTGTTTGGTTACTGGAGAAGGTTCGACATATTCCTGACCTGAGGAGGAATCTGATTTCTGTTGGACAACTTGATGATGAAGGACATGCAATACTATTTGTTGGTGGTACTTGGAAGGTTACAAAGGGAGCTAGGGTATTGGCTCGTGGAAAGAAGACTGGCACTCTGTATATGACCTCATGTCCAAGAGACACAATTGCAGTTGCTGATGCAAGTACTGATACAAGCCTATGGCACCGTAGACTTGGTCACATGAGTGAGAAAGGGATGAAGATGTTGCTGTCAAAAGGAAAACTACCAGAATTGAAGTCCATTGATTTTGACATGTGTGAAAGTTGCATCTTAGGAAAGCAAAAAAAGGTGAGCTTCTTGAAAACTGGCAGGACACCGAAGGCTGAAAAATTGGAACTAGTACACACTGATTTGTGGGGGCCTTCTCCGGTTGCATCCCTAGGAGGTTCAAGGTACTACATCACCTTTATTGATGACTCAAGTAGAAAGGTATGGGTTTATTTTCTGAAAAATAAATCTGATGTATTTGTAACTTTTAAGAAGTGGAAGGCCATGGTTGAGACAGAAACAGGTTTGAAAGTAAAATGTTTGAGGTCAGATAATGGAGGAGAGTACATAGATGGAGGATTCAGTGAGTATTGTGCTGCACAGGGAATTAGGATGGAGAAGACCATTCCTGGGACACCACAACAGAATGGTGTGGCTGAGCGCATGAATAGAACTCTCAATGAGCGTGCTAGAAGTATGAGGTTGCATGCTGGACTACCAAAAACTTTTTGGGCTGATGCTGTTAGCACTGCAGCTTACCTGATAAACCGAGGACCATCAGTTTCCATGGAGTTCAGACTTCCTGAGGAGGTTTGGAGCGGTAAAGAGGTGAAGTTTTCACATTTAAAAGTTTTTGGTTGTGTTTCTTATGTTCATATTGATTCTGATGCTCGTAGTAAACTTGATGCAAAGTCAAAAATATGTTTTTTCATTGGCTATGGTGATGAGAAATTTGGCTATAGGTTTTGGGATGAACAAAACAGGAAAATCATCAGAAGTAGAAATGTGATATTTAATGAACAGATTATGTACAAGGATAGGTCAACTGTAACGTCAGATGTTACAGAGTTAGATCAAAAGAAATCTGAGTTTGTCAACTTAGATGAATTGACTGAAAGTACTGTCCAAAAAGGGGGTGAAGAAGATAAGGAGAATGTAAATTCACAGGTAGATCTGAGTACACCTATAGTTGAAGTTCGCAGATCTTCTAGGAACACTAGACCTCCGCAGCGTTATTCACCTGTTTTAAATTATCTCCTGTTGACTGATGGTGGTGAGCCAGAGTGTTATGATGAAGCCTTGCAAGATGAGAATTCAAGCAAGTGGGAGTTAGCCATGAAGGATGAGATGGATTCCCTGTTGGGGAATCAGACATGGCAACTGACTGAATTGCCAGTAGGAAAGAAGGCTTTGCACAACAAGTGGGTATACAGAATAAAGAATGAGCATGATGGTAGCAAACGTTACAAGGCCAGATTAGTTGTTAAAGGGTTCCAGCAGAAGGAGGGCATTGACTACACAGAGATATTTTCTCCAGTTGTGAAGATGTCAACAATTAGACTTGTACTTGGAATGGTGGCCGCAGAAAACTTACATCTTGAGCAGTTAGATGTGAAGACAGCATTCCTTCATGGTGACTTGGAGGAAGACCTTTACATGATTCAACCAGAAGGGTTCATTGTTCAGGGACAAGAGAATCTAGTCTGCAAACTGAGAAAGAGCTTGTATGGCCTTAAACAAGCTCCTAGACAGTGGTACAAGAAGTTTGACAATTTTATGCATAGAATTGGGTTCAAGAGATGTGAAGCTGATCACTGTTGCTATTTTAAGTCCTTTGACAATTCTTATATCATATTACTATTGTATGTGGATGATATGCTTATTGCAGGGTCTGACATTGAGAAGATTAATAATCTGAAGAAGCAATTGTCCAAACAGTTTGCAATGAAGGATTTGGGAGCTGCAAAGCAAATCCTTGGTATGAGAATCATTAGAGACAAGGCTAATGGTACATTGAAGCTTTCACAGTCAGAGTATGTGAAGAAAGTTCTCAGCAGGTTCAACATGAATGAAGCTAAACCAGTGAGCACACCCTTGGGTAGTCATTTCAAACTAAGCAAAGAACAGTCACCAAAAACAGAAGAAGAAATGGACCATATGAGCAAGGTGCCCTATGCCTCAGCTATTGGCAGCTTGATGTATGCTATGGTGTGTACAAGACCAGACATTGCACATGCAGTGGGAGTTGTGAGCAGATTCATGAGTAGGCCTGGAAAGCAGCATTGGGAGGCAGTCAAGTGGATTTTAAGATATCTGAAGGGTTCATTAGATACATGTCTTTGCTTCACAGGTGCAAGTTTGAAACTGCAGGGTTATGTAGATGCTGATTTTGCTGGTGATATTGATAGTAGAAAAAGTACTACTGGGTTTGTTTTTACTCTAGGTGGTACAGCTATATCATGGACTTCAAATCTACAGAAGATTGTTACTTTGTCTACTACAGAAGCTGAGTATGTTGCAGCAACTGAAGCTGGAAAGGAGATGATTTGGCTACATGGTTTCTTAGATGAATTGGGTAAGAAGCAGGAGATGGGCATTCTACACAGTGATAGTCAGAGTGCAATTTTTCTTGCCAAAAATTCGGCTTTTCATTCAAAGTCAAAACATATACAAACAAAATACCACTTTATCCGTTATCTTGTTGAGGATAAACTGGTAATACTTGAGAAGATTTGTGGATCTAAGAACCCTGCAGACATGTTGACTAAGGGTGTCACTATTGAGAAGTTGAAGCTGTGCGCAGCTTCAATTGGTCTTCTAGCTTGAGGACAGGAGGATGAGTTGTAGGGATGAGGGATCGTTTCTTGGAGGATAGCGGTTTGATGTTGGTGATTGGACTAGTCTCCAAGTGGGAGATTTGTTGGGCTTTGTGGAGCCTAGTTTTGTTTGATCCGGTTTGACGACCCGACCCGAATAATATTGCATGGCCTTTTTAATGGGAGATTTATTGAGGCCTGTTGGGCCCGTTTAGCCCATTGTGGAACCACCTTTTGTAATTAGGGTTTTTTAGTATGGTAGGGTTGCCGTGCTATATATATATAGAGAATATTGTAGCCGCTATGTTGTACTCTGTATTCTTCCCTGATAATAGTGATATCCCTGCAACTCCGTGGACGTAGGCAAATTGCCGAACCACGTAAATACTGTCTTGTGTGTGATTGTTTTTCTTTGGCGTGTGTTTTCTCTAATTTTTGTTTCTCACGGGTTGGGAATTCGGTTTAATTCCCTACAGGAGCCTGTTGGGATTATGCTTTTAATAAAATTATTGACATGGGCCTTGGTTTATCGTTGGGTGTATGGCCAAAATTTTCTGGGTGGGGGTCCCATTTTGTTGAATCATGGGCTGCATAAAATATACAGACGCATTAGAATGTAGGAGTAGGAGGAGGAAGAACTGGGCAGCAAGGACAAAAAGGAGAGGAGTGAGAGGGAGATTGAAGCACAGCAGTGTCTAGTTTCATTGGTTTTGGATAAAGAAAAAGTCTAGGCCTCAAAGGCTTCTTGGTTGAATACAACTGATTTAATACTATTCTGGTTCTCTCTCTCATCTAAAAAGTTTTACAAAATTTTGGGAGCGTGCATGCCTTGCTATTCTAAATTACCAATATAAAATATCCTAGTGGGGTATTTATGGCGGTGTCTTGCGTGTTTCGCTCACACCGGAGTTATGGCCTGTTGTTCTCCAAGACAGATGAGATGGGTATCACGTGGACATTGGCAATTCATTTAGAAGATTTGTTATCGGTTTTTTAAATATAGACCTATAGATGGTTAATGGATTAGAAGAGGTTGAACCGAGCATCGAGTCAAGGGCCCTAACTACAGAGCACCGAGAAGAAGGGACCACGGCCCACATACTGAGAGGCCCAACTATAGGAGGCGCAAAGATGAGAGACCCACGAATCTACGGGGAAGGCCCACTTGAGAAGAAGGCCTCCAAGTCTTCGGAGGGTCATTTTGAATTTAAATTGCAGCCGCGTCTCATGAGTGACGACGACAGAGGAGCAGGCCCACATGTCCACCTGAGGACAAGAGTAGATGCAATATTTATGAGGGAGAAGCAAGCCTTTCAACATCGTGATGGAGACTTGGTTAGTTGTATATTGATTACGGTACACGTGACAAGCATATGGCCCCATAAAATCCTCAATACCCAACCCCACAATCTCAGAAATTAACGCGGGATTCCCATATGCTTGGTATTCCTTCAATCAAAACTGTCTCTTCAGACCAAAACGATGTCGTGGTGGGTCCGCTTCGACACCAAAACCCAATCACAAAAGATGTCGTTTCATCACTCGATAGGGCCTCCATCACTTAGACCTCGGCTGCATCAAGCACCATCCTAATATTCCACTAGGATAAACCCAGAAACAACCCGTTTCCCACATCGGTTTGACCGATTTCCGCCTCTCATGCCCTTTTGTCTCTTCCCCCTTGGCCTTCTATGGTCGGGGCTATTTGAAGCCGGTGCTGTTGTACGTTATAACTTAGGCCCTCCACCTCATTTCCACTGAAACTCACTGTTGTTCCAGCCTGCTGTTGGATAAGCTCTTCATCGTTCTTCAAATCACAACGGTAATTTCCCTCTTTTTTTTTTTCTTTCCTTATTAATTTATTAAGCAAACTGAGGAATGGTAGAAGTATGAATCTGATGTCTTATTTTGTTTTTTGTTTCTTAAAAAGTGAAAATCTCTACTGAACTCAGCCTTGTAGTTGTTTTAGGTTGGGTTGACCGGAGCTTATTGCTTTATTGGGTGCCAATAATGGAAATTTTAGGTTTGAAAATTTTGAAATTTCTGACATTTTCCCAAATTTCTCAGGAGTTACGTTTAGGGTTTATATATTTATTTTCTCAGTGTATATGTTTAGGTATGTCAGGCAATTCGTTTATCAGTTATGAGATTTAAGGTGGAAAATTGGGGTTAATTTTCTGTCATTTTCTTGGTGGCTTTGTATTTTCAGATCTACTTTTCTCGTGATACTCAAGCTCTCTCTCATTTTGTCAGTATTTTGTGCACTTTGTTAATGTGTGAGAGCTGCTTTTGGTTTGTAATTGCGAGCGAAAATAGCAAACTTGTAATTTGGCAGCCCAATTGCAGATTCAATTGTCTAACCGGGGTTCTGTTTAAAAAATGATACAGGAACTGTGAGATGTATTGAGGTGTTTGGTTGGGTTTTCTTTATGGTTATTTTGTAGTATAATGAGGGGCGGCATGGGCACTGAGAAGTGGTTCAGTAGTTTGTGGAGGACTTCACGTCAAAAAGTGGCTGAACCCGACAAGAGAATCATAGCAATTTTGGCATTTGAAGTTGCAAGTTTGATGTCTAAGGTGGTTAATTTGTGGAATGGTTTGAGTGATAGAGAACTTGATAGGTTGAAAGAAGAAATTTTGAACTCACTTGGGATCAGAAAGCTTCTATCTGACGATGATAGTTATCTTATGGGTCTTGCACTTGCTGAAATAATTGAGAATTTGGAGATTGTGATGAGGTCCACAGCTAGGCTTGGGAAGAGGTGCACGAACCCAAGGTTTCAACATTTTGAATGTTATTTTGATGACTCAATTCAGGATGATGTTGCATGGTGTGGGTGGGAGTATAAATGGAAGAAGATGGACAGGAAAGTAAAGAAAATGGAGAGATTTGTTGCGGTTACCTCACAACTGTATCAAGAGGTGGAAGTGTTGGCAGAGCTTGAACAGGCATTGAGGAGAATGCAGGGAAATATGGATTTGGATCGGGTGAAATTGCTGGAGTTTCAGCAGAAGGTTATGTTGCAGCGTCATGAAGTGAGAAATCTATGTGAGATGTCTCCGTGGAGTAGATCGTATGATTACACCGTCCGACTTCTGGTAAGATCAGTTTTTACCATCCTTGAGAGGATCAAATATATCTTTGGGACTGACCAAATGGCAAAGGAGGAGGGAAGCGATGTCTGTGATCCCAAAAATACTGATTTGCTTACTCGCAGTCATTCAATTTCAGCTCTAATGCAATCTTCAATTCATCCATCTGAGAACAACTCATCAAGGTTTTATTCAGGACCTCTTGGCAGGTCAGCTTCCAGGTCATGGCTAGCGTCTGACAAGGAACAGGCAGATCATTATCAGTCACTTGCTCATTTGGGAAAGCACTCACATTTGAAAACCAAAAAATTGACTTCTGTTGGACCTTTCAGAGGATGCATGAATGGTGGAAATGATTCTCCTATCCTACAGAGCTGTTCGACGCTAAGCAATGGCTCTCTGAAGTCGAATGGTATTTGTTCAAAAAATATTGATGTAGTGACAGGTTCCAACACAGAGTCTCTTTTTCACAGCAAGAGAAGTCATACTAAGGTACCAATTTTCAATTCCAAGTCTAGGTTGTCAAATGCACCTGCATCTACTCTTGGAGATGCTGGTTTGGCTCTCCACTATGCAAATGTTATTATATCAATTGAGAAGCTAGCTTCATCTCCTCACTTGATTGACCTTGATACAAGAGATGACCTCTATGATTCATTACCGACAACTGTGAGAGCCTCTCTAAGGACAAAGCTAAAGTTATATGCCAAAAATTTGGCTTCAACTGTTTATGATGCTGCTCTTGCATCAGATTGGAGTCTGGCATTGGCAAGGATATTAGAATGGCTAGCTCCACTTGCTCATAACATGATAAGGTGGCACTCTGAGCGGAGCTTTGAGAAGCAGCATATGGTTTGCAAGACCAATGTGCTTCTGGTGCAGACCCTCTATTTTGCAAATCAAACAAAGACAGAAGCTTCTATTACGGAACTTCTTGTTGGTCTGAACTATATGTGGAGGTTTGGAAGAGAACTTAGTGAAAGAGCCTCACTGGAGTCCGTTGGCAGCAAAGCTCATGCTGATTATTTGCTCCCAAGGGTTTAATAACATTGCTTGCAATCTTTGAATTGTGATCTATCACAAAAGATTTCTTGCTTTCTATGATAAAAGATGATTGAGATCATTGGGTTTGAGTAGTCGGCAACACTTCTGTAAGGCTACTTATGTTTTGGATGCAGCTTGGCCAGCAGTGCTCCCTGCTCGGCTATTTGGGCATTGCTGTTTCTTATACTTCGGAATCCTTGTCATCGAGAGAGCATTTTCTGATGCTTAAGGTACCGTATGGAGCATCCAAACAGTTATTTGTTCCTCCTATTTTGAGTTGAATTGTTATGTTGGCATCCACAAATTTTATTTGTATAAAGAATGAATTTAGAACTCACAGCCACATCCTTGTAAAGAATAGCAGTGGACCATTAAGCTCGCCTTTGTCCTATTAATGGTTTATATTCAGAATATCAATCCTTTAGCATACTCGTTGATTTATCGTATAGCATTATAAATAGAATATTTCATGAAGGCTTGACCTTTTTTTGTTAAGAACAATGCTATTTGTTGCGAATACCTTTGCTGAATGGGTGTGCTGAAACACTCGATGGCATTGCGCATAATTTTGTACAAAATTAATGGCATTTTGCCCATGTGAGTAGTGAGCAAAGCTATTGGGCATCTACTCTGGGTGATCACGAAAACATCGGCATATGTTGTTGATACATCGTGTATCGAAAAAGATGGATATGATATATAAGTAAGATATATCGATTGGCGGAAATATCGGTAATCATGGATATATTGATAATACAAGTAATAAATAAAAATATTTTGTGTCAAAATGTACCAATCTTTTTAAATAAAAATCATAAAAACATTTTAATCACATAATTAGTATATTTATAATAATTTAGTTTTAAATTAATGATTTAATTTTATTTTGATATTCAAGTGTAATAATAGTCTATTGAGAGAACATTAACTTAATATATTTTTAAATTAGTATAACATTAAATTTAAATGAGTACATTTTTACAATTAATTAATATGCTTTTAATAAGTAAATTAACTTAGTATAGTAATATATTTGAATCACATAATTAGTATATTTACAATAATTTAGCTTTATAATAAGTGTATATTCACAAAGTTCACATTTTTAATTAATTGACGTGATATAATTAAATTTAATATTACAAGTCATATTATAAATATATAATTTTTTTTTAACAAAATAACTTTAAAATGTCTATTATACTTCTAATTTTTTTTTCTAAAAGTTGTTTTTTACATTTTCATGAGTTTTGATTAATTTTTTATCTATCGATGTGTTAAAATATCAATCAATATATTTTCAATCTATCCGTAAAATCCAAGTACTGATATATTCACGATTATCGATATTTTCATCCTTATTACATGCGAATAATAATGCTTTTCTCTTTAACATTAAGGCAAATTTTTTTTTATTTTTTTTGTATTAGCAGTTAACATGCTAGTGCTATTGCATAATTTTTTTAATTCATAATTTATGCCAGCATTTCATTCTATCAGTGTAGAACTGTGAGTGTATATAGCTTAGTGTTGTCTGGTTGGTAACCGTAATTCAGGCTTGTGGATTATTTTGCATCTTCTCCCGTTTCATGGGAACTATATTTGTACTGAATAACTGAATATCATAATTAGTCTCGTTTTCCTGGAAATCTCTGATCTCTTTCCATCCTATCAAATTACTCAAACCTAAACAACTTTATGGCCTTGGCTGACGATGTGTCCCATGCCGAAGGGGAGCATAATCTGATCGATGGTCTGGTTCGAATTTTAAATTACTAGTATATATACATTGATTCATTTATAATTTATAACCCAAAAATGAAATGATTTAGCATCCTTTTCTACTTCTCCTTTCACCTTTCCCCTTTTCATTTGAATTTCTCTTCTTTAAAATGAAGCTGTATTTGCTACAGTCATTATTTTTTTGAAAGGACTTACACATGGAAAATTAAAGTGTTAAGATTACGTTTGACTGATGAAACGGTCCATTTCTATTGGGTGATGCATAATGACTACGCCTTGGGAGTTTAATGGATTTGCAATTACCGTTGATGGATTGGAAACCCATTTAGAAACATGGGTTTGTTTTACCCCGTGTAGTGTCAAAAATTATTAAAAATTAATATTGTAAATACATTGAATTTCCAATTAATTTTCTTTTGCAATATTTCCAAACATTAATATTTCATAAAGTTTCCACTTGTAATTTTTTCATTAGATTGGTTGATAATTATCCATAACATAAAAGACGCTCTTTGAACTTGCACGATCGTTTTAGTTTGAAGTATATCTGTTTAAATAAATGGTTTGTGTAGCCAAGGATTGAAATATCGGTTTTTACGGATATATCGGTACTTCGATTTTACGGATATATCGGAAATATCGGAGAAATATTGGTGGATATTTTTTCACAAATATCGATAAAGTGAAAATTATTTAAAATTAATAGGAATGCTTAAAAAAACTTCAAAAAATGATAAAATAAGTAAAAATACACATTTTAAAGTTATCTTGTAAGTGTAATTGACATATATATAATTAAGAAGAAAAATATCGTAAACGAAGATATATTGGTAGATTCGATATTTGAATTTTAAAAATAATATATATGAATTTTGAAAGTATATAGAGTTAGAATTGAGTTAAAAAATATTTGATTTTATTGAATAAAAATAATTTATACATAAATATAATACATATGATATTACAATAGTCCTTATATTAAGGAAGAGATCGATGTGATTTCATTATATTGTTAGATGAAGATGACCTAATTTGTTGAAGATAATATTTATTTAAAAAATTTTAAAATATTTTTCTTAAAAACATGTTTTATTATATTTTAAATGAAAATTAAATTAATTTATATAAATATTTTATTTGAGATTTAATTTTTAAAATTTTATTAAAAATATATAGTAATAACTTTTTTTTATTAATATTAATTTATTTAATAATCAAAATAAAATTTGATAATTTATAATTATTTATATGGATAGAGGAAAATTGTTCATGATTTGGTTTTTTTTTTGACCTTTACTAAATCTAAAAATTAAAAAGGCCACCACTTTTGAAGTTGCCCTCCAGCCGAGAGAATTCCCCTTTTCTCTCCCCTTTTCTGAAGTTGCCCTCCAGCCGAGAGACTTTCTTCCTCTGCCACTCTCAATCCTCGCAGGTACTAATCTAATCACGTTGATATTATTTTTTTTTGCAACCCCCGTTTGATTTCCAAGAAAATCCATCCCCCATTCGATTTCCGGGAAAATTCATCCTCGTTTGATTTCCGAGAAAATCCATTCAAAACCCCCAAAGAAAACCAAAAAATTTGCTTTTTTTTTGCTCCCTGTGATTTCTGGATCTGTTTTAAGGGTCTCTTTGCTGTTGTGCCATTGGATTTAAATTTCACGAACCCTAAATCCACGATTTTTGAGCCAGATTTTGTATCCTGTGTGCGGGCTGGATTGGTAGGAAATATCGGGAAATTTTCCGAAAAATCGGTAAAAAATACCGAAATATCGGCGATATTTTCGGCGATATTTTAAAATTCTCCTCCGATTGCTCCGCGCGTCAGTCCACTCGCGATTTTTCTTCGATAAATCGGTGCTTCACCGATATTTCGCCGATATATCGACGATTTTGCCGATTTTTTGCCGATTTTTCCGTCGATCGATAATCGGTGACGATTATCGTTTCGATGCTGCCCGATATCCGATATTTCTTCGAAATATCGGCGATATTTTCCGATTTTTCAATCCCTGTGTGTAGCTGATAACACGACTATTAGAAATATCTTTATAAACTAATGACTTGTATTGATATTCAATAATGACAATCATGGTATCAAAATAAGGATATTTTATTATGACAATCTCAAATGTTATTATTATTATTTTTATTTTAAAGTGACAAGTCAATTATAATTTGATTTAAAAATAAATCAAAAAGTTAAAGTAATTGCATAAGAAAATGAAATAAAGAAAAATTGAAAAGCATCAATCAAGCCCTTTTCGATTTAACCATGGAGCTATCCTTTTCCTTGTTTTTCCGTCGTGTAGAATCATCATTATGTTCATATTTTTGCCATTCCTTCTTATAAAATATGGCAAAAATATTTGATGATATATTTGATGTATATGATGATATTATGATATACTCACTCTTTTCATGGGGACTGTTATTTGGGCTGAATAACTCAAATCTCAGAACGACCCTTATTTTCCTGAAAACCTCTAGCCTTTCCCCCCCAATCAATGAAGTGACCTTTGACTTGCATCTCATGCAGAACGGAGGTGTCTCTGATGTTGCTTAATCCGATTAGGTACACTTTCCAGGTTTCCAAATAAGGAGAAGAATTTAGTAACTCTTACCTCTTTAAGATATGTGGGCTTTCTTTGAAGTAGCTAGACATTTACTAACTTTTCCACCATGGTTTGCTACACAGACTGAGAACCACTTAATTTAAATACGCTGATGCCACGGATGTTGACTGCAAAATCAGATCTCTGTCATGTGTCATTTGAGTAAGATTCAGGCTTATCGTTATTCACCACATGGGTAGACAACATAAATCTAAAGGATCGAAATACATATATATATATATATTAATCTAAAGGAGTCGAAATTACTTGATATAAAAAACATAGTCCCTTATGCTGATTTGATCAATGATAGATCACCCTTATACAATCTGAACTTGGACTTTTTTCATCATCTCCTTTCATGGTCATCGATCCCTAACAATACGCTTTCTGGGTATTGCTTTCAGAGGTACTAGCTTTCTCAGTGTTAGGCCCACCCTCTCATTCATGTCAATTGTTTCTGGTGTTAAATTACTGCCAAGCTCCCAATCAAAACAGTGAAGCAGTGAGGCCAGAACAAAGGGCACTACTTTGTGAGCGAATGGCATACCTATGCACATCCGTCTCCCTGATCCAAATGGAATCAACTCAAAATTCTGCCCCTTGTAGTCTATATCAGAGCCTAAAAACCTCCGCGGCTTGAAAGAGAGGGGCTTGTGCCAGGCTTCCGGGTCCCTTCCAATCGACCAGGCATTTACAAAAACTTGGGTATTTTGGGGTATGAAATAGCCCATGAAGTTAGTGTCTTGCAATGCATTTCGTGGAATCAGTAAAGGAAGCGCGGGATGCAAGCGTAGAGTTTCCTTCACCACAGCTTGCAAATATAGCAGTTCATCGATGTCGCTCTCTTCAACCTTCCTATCTGGTCCAACAACTCGATCAAGCTCCTCTTTAACCTTTCTCATTGACTTGGGTTTGCGGAGTAGCTCTGTCATTGCCCATTCGATTGTACTGCTTGTAGTTTCTGTCCCTCCGAAGAACATTTCCTGCATTGATCATGGACACATTCAACAATGAGATCGAATTCAACTTTATTCACGGTGTAAACAGCAGTACAAAAAAGGTTACCAGTATGATTATATTCATATTCCTCTCTGATAATTTCTCAGATCCTTCTTTCCCATCACGTCTGTACTCCAACAACACATCCAGGAAATCCCTCTTCTCCTTCTCTATACCTGTCTGTCGCTCCTCAACCCTCTCCTTCACAAATCCCGCAATGATATCCATGGCTCGTCCCAATTCTCTCACCATGTTCCTCTTGATCCCCTGTGGGTCCAGCCATTTCAAAAATGGGAAGAAGTCCGCCGTGTTAGGCTTCCCGGCCAACTCCATGATTTTGTTCATGGCATCATAGAACTCGTTCCCTTCCTTGGGCTTCATGTCGAAGAAATCACGGGACAGCATGAGGTTGGCGATGAGGTTGAATGCCACACAAAATACAAGGTGGGAAACTTCCACCTCACCTGATCCTCCCTGTACACGCGCCATTGTAGCATCATCCTCAATCCACTGGATCATCCTGTCAACACACTTGTGTCGGAGGGGAGCCATTTCATTGATCCGCTTGATGACTAGGAGTTCACTGGAGCACACCTTCCGGAGAGTTCTCCAGTAGGTGCCGTAGTTGCTCATAGCCATTGATCCTTGATTGTAGTTCAAAGCAGTTAATGCACATGGGACCTTGCGGTCGGAGAAAGGAAGGTCATGATTCTTGAAGAGTTCAGCTGCCACCTTGGCTGATTGTATCACCACGGTGTTTATGGCCCCAAGCTGTAACCAGAGAACGGGCCCATACTGAGATCGAAGCCTGTACAGGGTCTGGTGAGGCATGGTTCCCAGATCAAATATGTTGCCAAGGATTGGCCACCCTTGGGGCCCTGGAGGTCGCAATTTGGTTGAACCTTTTCTGGGCTTTATCCGTCTCAGCAGGACTAGTAACGCCGCAGAGAAGAAAGCACTCCACCAAAGAAGCGAACTCATGCTCTACTCTATTTTCTTTCCAGTTTATGTTGTTCTCCATCTTTGTTCATCGCAACCACCTTATATAAAAAAGAGTGACCCTATTGTATTTAACAATGCGCTACCAAGTGCTTTAGAAATTACAGTTTGAAAATATCATAATGAAAAAAACAAAACTAAAGAAAGAGGAAGGAGTGATTGAAGTGGCTCTTTCAATTGTTCAACTGAGAGCCACTTGTTTTCTATTTGTATGCGTTTCTTGAACAGAGGAGCACAGGGGAATTTCTTAGGTTGGTCGAGTTTCTAACGGCCTCACAACTTTTGCTCACTCATCTAACTCCTAACAATTATTGTCACTGATTTCTAAAATACTGAAAAATGGTAAATTGAGTCCATGGCTTTTCACCTTCTCAATTAATGCTTTGATTATTTGCTTTTCTTCTTCCTGGTGAAACGATCGAAGTCTACTGAGCTTGAGCTTTAGAGACATTCGCACAGTTACACCTTAGCCTATTCAACTACTGATATAAAATATGTTGAATTAATAATTTACTTGTCATACAATTTCCATTATTATTATTTTTTTGAAATTCACCATCTACAAGCTTCCATTATTTTTGGTTCAATATAAAATGATAGGATTTGGAAACCGTGCAAGTTTTGTAGGTTGCTCTGTATATAGTCCTCATGTGAGTGTTTCCCCGGAATTCGTGCTAATTTCTCGCTATGGTCGTGATTTTTTTTTTCTGTGATACTTGGTTTGATTCTGGAGATCCAGAATGAGGTACGCAAAACAAAAATAAAAATAAAAAATGTCACTATTCTTCCTCGAACCTATAACATTAGTGGAGGAGGGGGGCCGGCATTCAGTGATTCACGCACGCCGGAGTAGAGTTGTGGGCCCATCTTTGGTTGGGAAGTCCTCTCACATTCAATGGATGATCCAGCCCATAAAGGATGGGTTGTATTTTGGAAGATCCAGTTATCGGCTCCGCATTTTCCTCGATCGACACCACGTAGGCCCACTTACATGTGCCCTGTGTATATATTATTATTTTATTATATTTTAAATTTGATTTGCTATTTTTCTTTTTGCACCTTCATTCAAATAAGATTTTCTTTATATCTTTTCTTTCACATCTCTCGTCCGTTTCCCACTCTTATCTCTCTCATTTTTATTTATTTATTTATTTTTTAAATTAAGTTTCTATTTCATTTCTTTGATTTTGCAAGCAGCCAAGTCCATGCATGTCAACTTCCTCCAAGCTCCACAAATACCCATCATCTTTTATCTCCACATTTGGAGACTACAAATTGATGGAGAGATCACGCCTAAAGCAACTGGTGAATTCCACGCAAACCATGGACGATGAGTTGATCAAGAAGTACTTCAAAGCAATCAACTATGGGATGATGAAGGTTCTTGGTTCTTACCATCTTTAAATTATTAAGAAATATATTTATTTATTTTTATCTAGAATTTTGAAAATCAAAGCTTAAGAAGAGTTTTTGCCCTGGTTTTGGATTAGTTAATTAATTTAAAAGATCTAATAATAATAATAATTAATAAAATATAGATGATATTATTTTTCATAAATATTTTTCTTTTATTTATTTAAGAAGTTATTTATATTTAATAAAATTTTATATCTTCATGATTCAAACTTTGGGTCAACTTAATTTTTAACATAGGCTTGGACAAAAATGATATTAAATGTAATGTAATTAAATTTGAAAAAAAAATGGAGTAGAATATTTTAAACTAACATTAGATGATATCTCTATTTTCATTTATTATGCTTCAATTTTTCATTAATTCTATTTTTAGTTTAATTTTACTCATTGTTTTTCCTTGATTCTAATCTTAGGTTTTCATGTTTCATCCCCTAAGATAACTTTTTAGCCCCTCATGATGATGATTTCATTCACATAATTTATAATAGAAGAATAAAGAACCATGCTTAAATAAAAAATAAAAATATTCAATTGATTTAATTAATAAAATGGAGAAAACACACAAAAAATCTTCAATATTGTTTTCTCCATAACCTAAGAAAATCCAAAGCGTCTAAAAAAGAAATCTAATGTCCTATTTATACGCCAAAAATTAAGTTGACATATGACAAGATCCTAGAGAACACATTAAAGCTTCCTTCCAAATCAAGGGTTTTCAATTTGTTGTAATATGTGGTTCATATTGAATGAAAGACATATGGAGAAAAATGGGCAAATGTCGGAGCGAAGCGATGACATTTGCCATTCAAGCTTGTATTTTTATTGTTGTAGGCAAATGATAGGTTCAGAGGGTTGCCCCCCGTGATACAGTTTAAGGGCATTTTTGGATTTTCATTACTTGAGGGTTAATATAAATATCATTTTATGTAATCCTAATTTAAGATATAATGAAAGTCTTTTTCTCTATTCCCGTGGATGTAGACAATATGCCGAACCACGCTAAATCCAAGTGTTTTTCTTTTCGTTTTCTCTAATTTTCACCATAAATTGTTGCATGAAAATCAACACAATCAAAGTTGTATAATTTGAATTTCACAGAGTTTGAGGCTCAAAATTTATCAATTTCGCACAAGGAGAAAGAAGTTCACATGAAAACTTCAAGTTTCACATGGACATGCGAAATGATAAGTGGCATGCCAAACAATTGCCAAAAACCTTTAGAAATAACTCAATTCAGATCAATCTCACGTCAACATGTGAACTAGTTTCCAAAAACCTTTAGAATGTCACCCTTGTTTCAATTCGCATGACTATATGAACTTAGCTTCCTCCCCGTTTCTCTTTGTGCAGTTCACTTCAATTATCCATATCTTTCTTATTTCAGTTCCGATTTGTATATCGTTTGAAGCGTTGGACTTTTGACTTCTTGAACTTTGAAATGATTTATAGCATGCTCAAAAATTACCTTGGAAAGTGCTCCAAATTTCAGTTCAAAGTCACTTTAATTTGAATGTTTAAAACTTCAAGTTATGTCCTTCAACCTTCTTTCTCATATTTATTTAATCTCCAACTCTTTCCATAACCTTCATTTTTCATCTCTCATATAATGAATTGCTCAATTTTCATTTGTCAAAATTTTCATCATACTTCACACTCTTGGAGCTTCTTTTAGCACATTTAGTAATTTGTTCACGATATATGTTAGATCCATGGTTAGAGTCTTAGCAACAATTTGAGTTAAGTTGAGTGAGTTGAGCCTTTACAGTTGCATAGTTTATTCCGACATGTTTCATTAGAGCACAATTTGTGGCTTTAATTAGTTGCGGCAAATCCTGTTTTTGCTAGAGGTACTTTCAGTTATTGCTATTGATTAGTGAGAATTTGAGTTTGTTTCGGTGCCATCAATTAAGCTCTAACTAATTGTGGCTCCTTCATTAAAAAGTAATTTTAATTTTAATGTTTAAATTGAAATTAACACCTAATTTATATTTGTTGCAATGCCCAAGTAATATATTTTTCTAATATTTTTAATTTTATACGAGGGACTCCAAGCCTAACTCTTGTTAGCCCCTAATTCCTATGGAGAGCTATCAAGAAACAATGAAAATTCTGACGCCCTTCGTTAGATTGTGTCTTATTA
Source organism: Vitis vinifera (assembly GCF_030704535.1). Taxonomy (NCBI): domain Eukaryota; kingdom Viridiplantae; phylum Streptophyta; class Magnoliopsida; order Vitales; family Vitaceae; genus Vitis; species Vitis vinifera. The sequence goes on from NC_081812.1 coordinate 19,231,287, forward strand.
TAATGTCAAGTGATTAAAAGTTTATCTACTCAAATGGGATGTTCAATTCCAAAATTACCTTTTCATACAAAGAGAACGACAATTTTAATTGCACAATTTACCTTAATTCAATTATGACAACTGAGTAATATGTATTTCTCCAATGCCGAATAATCTCATCATTTCTCCAATATATATTGATAGGAGTTTAGCTTTCTTTCTCCATTCATGAAATGTCATTGTGCTTTGAGCATTAAACTATCCTTTTCATCCTCAAACACCCATTCTCTTTTACTTTTGCCCAAGGAGATGAGCACTTCAATGTTCACATTCGGTTTGACATCATATGATTGTTCCGCCTTAATTTGGAGACATCCACGCATGAGTAGGAGATATTAGATAGATTTGGAGATGTGGAGGATTCTAGAGAGTTCACAACTCTTGAAGAGTACTCTTATATATATATATATCTTGTAAATAGGTTTTTATGTAACATTCTCTAGGGAATTCTAAAATTGTGTGGAACCACCAAAGTTTCAAGGAGTTCCACTTGATGCCTATAAATAGTTGGAGACTCCATTTGACAAGGGTGCCAAGCATATGTGAGCAAACCTTGTAAATCATTATTATGCAATATAAGCTTCATTCATCCAAACTCTTTAATTGTTGCCTCCTTTTTCTTTCAAACTTCCAAGTCAAGTTAGTTGCTTAGCAAACTTCCAATCGAGTTGATTGCTTAACCTAATGAGCTAAGTATATGAGGAAGACTGACTTAACAACTTGGTCAAGTTATCTAAGAGTCACACTAATACTCAAAAAACACTTAAATTTGTGATAATATAATTACGCGCAAAAAAAAAAAAAGAATGAAAGAAAACTTGAGAGAACTTATAATCACTATTTTATCTCATTGTTTAATAGTATATGTAGGAAGAAAAAGATATTGTATATTACTTTCAGGCTTGGAATCAATATTTTGAAAGGCAGTTGCAACTTATAAAGCTTCAATGAAACAAAACACTGAAACACAAAACTTGTTGGAGTCTTGGAGCACGTTGTTTCTTTGAAAGACTCTAACCAGAGTAAGGTTGATACCACTAAATACTATCTTGCAGTTGGACTTGGTGCATACATCTATTTCAGTGGTCAATGTCAAGTACAATGATATTGGTTTTTGAAAGGTCAACTTATAAACTTTGCTGAAATTTTTATAGCGGCTTTAAATATTTAAATTTTATGCTTTCTTTTTGTGTAATAACAATTCTCAATCTAATTTTTATTTTTTAATGTTATAACCTAAATTATTTCTTGAATTCAATACATATTCTTGGTAGTAAGGGAATAGGCACAGTCATGTTTCTTATATTCTTAACATGCATTAAAATGTTTAGTTAGAATTTGCAAATTACTTCTTGAATAACACACAAATTGGGAGTTGGTTTGATACTGTTAATTTGTGAATTCTGGATTTATTACCATGTGTATGTATGAATCACTTGATTAGTTCAGCATTGATCTTAGTCCTCAAGTCTCCGAGATCTCAACTTTTAAATTCATACCATAACTTGATGACGATTTTTTGGTTCATTTATCTGCATGGAGATTTAGTGAATGAAAGCTTATTGGGACGGATACTATTGATGACTTTAACTTTTCTATTTGACAGCCAACTTCTTGAGAGGTTTGTCAGTATAGAGTGGGAGATCTCATCTCACAGATTGAAAGCTCTATTCAATCTAAAGAATTGGGAAACACCCATGGAGCAGACCAAATTGAGGATGGTAATCTAAGAACTTAGTTTTTTAATTAACAAATTTGACCATTGATGCTTGAAGCTTGTTCATATCATGTCCTGAGAGTTAAAAATAATAATATTTTTTTCCCCTGAATGTGTTTATTTGAGTCGAAATAAAGCTTATGCTCTTACTGCAAACTGCGGACCCAAAAAAGTGAAACTATGAAAAATAAGAGTAATACATTTTTGAGAGACTTATACCAACCCAAAAATCCTTGATAATTTTCAGTCTCAGACCGTGGGCTTTTCGGGTAACTTCTGATGGTTGAGACTGCATCGTCACTGACATGCACCTGTCTGCCAAATTTAGTAGGTTTTTTTGGGAAGATATCCCATTCAAGATCCCAATCAAAACGGTGGAGCAACAACCCCAGGAGGACAAGATGCATCACTTTATGAGCTAGTGTCGACGGAATTCCTGCTAAAGATGCCATCAGCACAAAGCCGTCTCCCTACTGTTTGTCAGAGTCTATAAACCTTTCTTCTTTTATTTTTTATTTTTTATTTTTTATTATTTTGATATCTCCATCCTAAGAATCTGCTTAAAATTCCCCAAGTCCTTAAACTCAAGTTCTGAGCTTACAGTAAAAGCAGAAATAAATTGAGAATCAATTCAGATACAAGTAACCATGATCGGATGCTTGATCCGTGAGACAGGAGACCAAAGAGTTACTAACATTACCAACAAAGCTGGATCAATGGATTACATAGAGTACAAGAAACAGACCCTTATGCTAGTCTGTACTCCGATATATCATCTTATGCTCCAAAACATCATCCTTCTCATTAATACCTTTCCACTGAATTGCAAAAGCAACTTAGCCATTTTATTCCTTTTCATGGGCATCTCAAACAGTCCTCCTTTTGGGTATTGGTTTCAGCGGTATTAATTTTCTCACCGCCATTCCTACTCTCTCATTCATGTCTATGGTCTCTGGAGTGACACCGCCGCCAAGCTCCCAGTCAAAACAGTGAAGCAGAGAGGCCAGAGCGAGAGGCAGCAATTTGTTAGCTAAAGATATACCGATGCAAATCCGTCGTCCAGATCCAAATGGAATGAACTCAAAATTCTGCCCTTTATAGTCTAGATTTGAGCCCAAAAATCTATCAGGCTTGAAAGAGAGAGGCTCTTTCCAAGCATCCGGGTCCCTTCCAATCGCCCATGCATTGACAAAGACTTGTGTGTTTTTGGGTACGAAATAGCCCATGAAGTTTGTGTCTTGTAATGCATTTCGTGGAAGCAGTAAAGGAATTGGGGGATGCAGTCGTAGAGTTTCCTTCACCACGGCTTGCAAATATAGCAGCTGATCAATGTCGCTCTCTTCAACCTTCCCATGTGGTCCAACAACTCGATCAAGCTCTTCTTGGGCCTTTCTCATTGACTCAGGTCTGCGGAGTAGCTCTGTCATAGCCCATTCGAGCGTACTGCTTGTAGTGTCTGACCCGGCAAAGAACATTTCCTACAACACCGGTGGACAGTGAGTTCATAGTTTTCTTTAAAAATAATGGGCAATTTATATCTATTGTGGATGTATTGGGCAGAGCAAGTGGGCGTGAATAGCATAACTCTTGACATACCAGACATATTGAATGAGTAAAAAGTCATTGACAGAGCAGGATGCTAAAAAATATTAGAGTGGTTTGCCAAATCTAAGGAGAGTAAACAGAGATTGAATATCTGTTACCAGTACGATTATTTTCACTTTGTTGTCTGACATCTCATGGGGACCTTCTTTCTCATCATCTCTGCACTCTAACAACACATCCAAGAAATCTCTCTTCTCCCTCACCATCCCAGACTGCCGCTCCTCATCTCTCTCCTTCACAAACCTCGCAATTAAATTGAGGGCTTGTCCCATGTCTCGGACCATGTTCCTCATCATCCCCAGCGGGTCCAAGCGTTTCAGCAAGGGGAAGAAGTCAGCGATGTTGGGTCTCCCTGCCCACTCCACGACCCCGTTCATGGCTTGAAAGAACTCGTGCCCGTCCTTGGACTTGATGTCCACGACATCGCGTGACAGCGTGATGTTGCCGATAAGGTTGAATGCCATGCAAAATAGGAAGTGGGGCAGTTCCACTTCCCCTGCTCTTCCCTCCGCACCTGACTTGGCCGCATCCTCCTCAATCCACCGGATCATGTCGTCGACACACTTCCTCCGAAGGGAACCCATTTCATTGATCCGCTTGTTGACTAGGAGTTCACTGGCGCATACCTTCCGGATCATTCGCCAGTATGGGCCATATTTGCCGAGAGCCATCGAACCTTGGTCGTAGTTGTGTGCGGTCAACGTAAATGGAACGTTGCGGTCGGAGAAAGAGAGGTCATGATTCTTAAAAAGTTCAGCCGCAGCCTTGGCAGACTGTACGACCATGGTGTTTATGGCCCCAAGCTGTAACCAAAGAACAGGTCCATGCTGAGGTCGAAGCCTGTAAAGGGTCTGGTGCGGCAGGGTTCCCAGATCAAATATGTTGCCAAAAATAGGCCATCCTTGGGGACCTGGAGGTGTAGATTTGGTTGAACCTTTTGTGAATTTGATCAATCTCAGGAAAAGTAGTAGAGCTGCTGAGAAGAAACAGCTCCAGAAAACAATGGAAGCGGTGGACAACTCCATTTTCGTCTCAGCTTGTGTTCTCCTCTTTGGGCCACCCCAAACAACGTGCACACCATATAAGTTTTTTTTCCCTTATAAAACAAACTTATGACGTGTAGGGGAAAAGACAGTTAATATTCAAAGATATTATTTGATTAGTACCATTTTTCAAAATGAATTGTTGAAGTACTTTTCTCTTTTAACCTTTCTCCTTTTCATTTATTACCTTTCTGAAAACGAAGATTTGTTTTTTATATTTTGTGTGAATGAACATTTTTACTATTTTGATACTTTTTGGTACAACTTATTAAGCCTTTACCAACCTTACACATAAACCTTCCTCACATATAGATTCAACTTACTATTATTAAAATAATTCACGTCCTTTCTAAATTCCCACATGTCTCGCTCCCTCACCTTGCATTGGATTCTTCCATCCCCACTAATTTTAACACCTTATAATTCATATTTTTTTTAATAGAAAAATACAGAGTCGAGCAGTACCACATGCTTTGCCTTTTTATTTTATTTTTTTGGATTCTGTTTCAAAGGAGATTATCTTGGTTATATACATCAACCTAAATAAACTTTTATATTAAATCAAAGATTATTGAATTAAAAGCGATGAAATCATCTCGATTTGCAAATCTAATCCTTCATTTTTTTTATTATAAAACATACCTTTTTTGAATAAAAAAATATATATATTTATAATAAAAATTAATTTTTTTATTAAAATACTTATAGAGATACAAATGATGATCGCATTGATTTGACTATTATTTAATTAATTGTCTTACAATTATGTGCTTTTTATCTTATTTTAAAAATATTATTAAAATAAAGAATAATAGCAATATAGTAAGAAATTGTTATTATTAAAATATTATTAAAAATATCCTTTTGTCTATTTTTTTGAGATTTGTACATGATGAGGTCGGGTCTTCAAAAGATCACAAGATTCTTTTGGTATTTGATGTGAGCTTATCCAGGAGCAAGCTTAGGTCTCGTTCTATCTTAAGAATAATGATAAAGATAAGTCTTTTGTGTTTGATACCACATTTTTACCAAGGGTTTGATGTTTGTTGATTAGGCTTCAGTATTTTTTTTCCTTTTTCTCCTACTTGTAAGCGTTGGAGGCCGACAAAGATCAATTTACCATATTTGAGAATTAGGTCAAGGTTGGCACCATGATCGAAGTAGCTTGGGAATCTCTCAAGTTAGTAGTCAAAAAAATTAGATGATGATGCAAATCTTCTTACCTCACTTGCGGGTATAAGGTTGACGTACCTTCGTGTCAGGAATTCTGATTAAATAAGATTGAGCCTTCTGGTGATGGGGGCAAAAAAAACATGACCCTATTGTGCTTGTTATGACTTCTCTATCAAAGTCCCTATGATTTATGGTGTTATCTATTTTGTTTTTTGTCTATTATAATGGGTCAGACATATCACTGCTAAGACATTAATTTATAGACAAATGTGAAGCTCTAATCCTTGTTATTATTAATTAACCCAATGAGTATGGGGATTTGGAGGAAGATGGTTTTTCAATGTTGCAATATGGCCAAACTTGAACTTATGCAAAACCCTACTCCATGTTTTTAGGTTGAGCTTATCTTCATTCTTGATTTTTTTTTTTCATAATCTAATTGCATACCTACCGTCTTTTTTTCTTTTTTTAACTATAGAATATATGTCAACATGGGCTAGTACCTCTTTAGTTGTCGCTCCTTGTTTATTCTGTAGTACTATTACAAGGATCCTTGTTCATTCTTGAGTATTATTACAAGAAAATAATCCTTCTCTATGCACCCTAATGTACTTCACAACTTTCTTAATAACCTTATGGATTTGGAAGACTATTGACTTTAGCTGCCAACCCTTCGCTCGTAGCCAGCACCCACCTAAGGCAAAGGTCGAAATGGATGGCAAGCTAGAATTGCCGATAAATGTCCTTGAATGTGATGCTTAGCCACCTAGATAATTTTGGCATAGATGTATTTTAACAAGCTTTCTCCTAGATTTTTCATATTTTTCACACAAAAATGAAATAGTAAATTTTTTTAATAAATTAATTAATTTTAACTATCCTATTTTCAAATTCTAATGAATGAAATATAAAAACTATTAAGATAATTTTTTTGACTAGTCTTTTTATTTCTTTAGTATATTAGTTAAATACATGTGAAACATAAATTTATAAATAAAATTATAAATATTTTGAAATAAAAAGATAATAGATTAATTAATCTCTGGTGTAGATTGCAATTCGTTGTCATCAGATATAAGTAAGATTCTAATAGAATTGATCTCCTTAAAATTGTTCAACAATAATCCGGGCCTGGCTCACATCGACTGTTGGTTGTATCATCTTAAGTTCCGACTAATTTTGTGCTTGGCCCATGCAGTTTTCATGCTCTTCTCCAAGCCTGGATTTTAGGTTATACGGAACGGAATAGTTTCCATCAATATTACTGGCCCTGATGTAGCTTATTTTATTCCTTCCATGATGAACTATTTCACAAAATTAAATTCCTTACTCGTGAAATGGTAGCAATTCCATCACTACGTGACTGGATCATGGGGTCCAGTCACTTTATTTAAATAAAAAAAAAAAAAAAAAAAACGTATGCCAGCACAGAGATCATGGAATCCTCCAAATCTCTTGTTTATACATATATGAACAGAGACTTACCTTTTGGAGGGACTTGAGCCATAACATGGATTCTTAGAATAAATTTGTGGCTCAATACTATGTAAGCTTTTTAGGTACTGCTTTTAATGGCTGAGACTCGAGCATTACCAACCCCCACTTCTCTTTCATGTCCATGGTCTCGGGGGTGACATTGCCCTCGAGTTGCCAGTCAAAATGGTGAAGTAACGTCCCCAGAACAAGGTGCAGCACTCGATGAGCTAATGGAATCCCTGCACAAATCCTTCGCCCTGCACCGAATGGGATCAGTGTAGTGCCAGCGAAAGTTTTGATGCCAACAATGTTAGTTCAAGAACACAAAGATAAACACAATCACACATACGAGGTTTTAACGTGGTTCGGCTAACCATGCCTACGTCCACGGATGAGAGAGAATAATTCCACTATACAATAGAAAATATTACAGAGGATAAAACCAGATACAACTATTGGGTTCCCGAAACATCCCATGTTTCCCCACTCCTTGTATCCATACCTTACTACGAGCCCTCTCGCTCCACCAGGTACCTCCCGTTCTTCCTCACATCTCTATCCACCTCGTATAGTCTCTATAGGCCCATCTCCATCTCATAACTTTTTCCCCTCATGACCTAGAATATTTATAGAGATATTTCCAACAACCTTCCTTATTCTATAAGGAAGTCTAATATTACAATAATATATCAACCTAGAAATATTCTATACAATATTCTTTACAAAAAGGAATATTTACTAATTAGGAATTTGGGACAATTCCCAACAATCTCCACCTTGGACCAAATTACATGAAGTTAATCTTCAATCTCTCCATGACACAAACCTTTTTGTATCATATCACCACGAAAGAGCAATTGACTCCACCTTCAGTGAAAATTCCTTTTGTTTTCATCTTGTGTGCTTTGTGATCTTTTACTCTTCTAGAAATCTTCAACCCAAGCTCTGATACCAATTGTAGTGCCAACGAAAGCTTTGATCCCAACAATGTTAGTTCAAGAACACAAAGATAAAACAATCACACATACGGTACACGAGGTTTTAACGTGGTTCGGCTAACCATGCCTACATCCACGGATGAGAGAGAATAATTCCACTATACAATAGAAAATATTACAGAGGATAAAACCAGATACAACTATTGGGTTCCCGAAACATCCCATGTTTCCCCACTCCTTGTATCCATACCTTACTACGAGCCCTCTCGCTCCACCAGGTACCTCCCGTTCTTCCTCACATCTCTATCCACCTCGTATAGTCTCTATAGGCCCATCTCCATCTCATAACTTTTTCCCTCATGACCTAGAATATTTATAGAGATATTTCCAACAACCTTCCTTATTCTATAAGGAAGTCTAATATTACAATAATATATCAACCTAGAAATATTCTATACAATATTCTTTACAAAAAGGAATATTTACTAATTAGGAATTTGGGACAATTCCCAACAATCAGCTCAAAATTTTGTCCCTTATAATCTATTTTTTTGGAGTCTAGAAACCTCTCAGGCTTGAAAGATGATGGGTCTTCCTAAGAACCCGGGTCTCTTCCAATGGCCCAAGCATTCACAAGAACTTGAGTATCTTTTGGTATATGGTACCCCATGAAGCTGGTATCTTGAATTGCACTCCGTGGAATTAGGAATGGGATTGGAGGATGTAATCGTAACGTTTCTTTCACCACCGCCTGTAAATATTGGAGCTCATCAATGTCGCTCTCTTCAACATTCCTATCTGCTCCGACTACTCGAGCAAGCTCATCTTTCACCTTCGACATTGATTTGGGGTTGCGTAGTAGCTCCGTCATCACCCATTCAACAATGCTGCTACTGGTTTCTGATCCCGCCATAAATATTTCCTGCATTACATCCCACTTATTTCATCCTTCGTGACACTTTTTGATTAGTAAAATATTTTTACCAAATCATTCAAGAATTTTGTATTTTTTTGTTGGGTGTAATCAACCATCGCAAGAAAAGCAAGAAAAGGTAATGAATATTACCAGTATAAATATATTGACATCGCGGTCTGAGGTTTTAGCGGGCTCGTCCCTACCATTTCCTTCAAACTCCAGCAGCACATCCAGAAAGTCCTTCCTCTTGGTCCCTTCCGTCCTCTGTTTTTTCATGCGCTCATTGACGAATCCAGAAGCCATTTCCATAGCTTTTCCTAGGTCACGCTGTTGAGATTTAATACGGAAATTAACACACAATAATCCAGATCATTGAATTCAAACTCATCTCTGATAATAAAATAATAAAAACATTAATTAATAAATAGATTACATACCGTTTGAAGAACACGCAGCCATGAGAGATTTCCCTTCAGTTTATAGATCTTAAATCTTTGATCTCTTCTTCTCCTTATCAAACCTTAATACATAGAATTGTTTTCTGTAATTGATGGAAGAGAGCACTCACCGCACATGAAGGGGTTTCTGTATATATATCTTATTGATAGGAGAAGAGGGCCAAGAATACACGTTCAAAAACTGTTCTGAGATGTTATTCGAATAACTGTTTTTTATTTCAAATAATAATATTATAATTATTATAATTATTATAATTTACCCACTCCATCAAGGGTAAATATCTATATAACAGTTTAAAGATATTTGGTATTCTTTTAATTGGCTAAATACTAGGTTAGTGGGCCACCCACTTAATTTTAATGTGGAAATAACACATGCTCCATGTTTTTCCTTAGTCCCTACAGGTTCAGCCATCCAAGCCATGGGAAAAAGTCAGCTAGGTTGGGATGGCCAGACCACTCCGTTAGATTACTCATTATGGTGAAAAACTCCGAACCCTCTTCGGATCGCAAGTCCAACACATCCCGTGATAGCATAAGGTTTCCTAGCATGTTGGAGAGGAAGACAGCTTCCGCAACGTGAACACTAGACGCTTCTCCATTCACCCCAAGCGCCTCCTTTTCTATCCATAACAACATGTCATCCACACATTTTCTACGCACATTGGCTGTCTCATTAATCCGCCTTACTGTGAACATATCGGTCGTAAGTCCGCCGGTATGTGAAGAGAATTGAAATATTATAAGATCACATGTTAACATTTAAACATGCATTTAATAGCAAAAATTCAACTGGTTACCTTGGTTTATGTCATGGGAAGTCATTTCTTCTTCTTCTGATATCCAATAAGTTGCTTTCAGGGTGCATGATGGTCCGAGAATTAGGGATCAATGAGCTCTTCCCTTGCCTCCCAAAATTCAGTCCAAAGTGCAAGTATGTGTGTTTGCCGGGAGTGCTCTCCAAGAGAAGAAAAGAGGATGCTCTCCAAAAGCGCACGCACACACACACACACACACACACACACACACACACACACACACACACACATATATATATATATATATATATATATATTACACATTACACACTTTATTTGGACGACTTGACTTAATAGGTCGGTCAAGTGAATTAGGGTGAGCCCATAAAAAATCAAGCAACAATATGTGTTCAGTCCCATTATGGACCACAATGTAAAAAATAAATTAACACTGATTTATGATATTATCAAATTGATTATGTAAGTCCACACATAAAAATTCCAACAATTCTCCCACTTGGACTACATAATCAAACATCACAACATATACATAATCATAATTCAATGTCCCATAGAATCTCATCAAAAACAAATAATCAAAAGCAATCATATATGCTTCATTGCTTGATTCATAAGAAAATGTGCAATAATAGCAATCCTTCTAACAATAATGTAGTATTACAATACCAAAAAATGTCTTCCATAACCAAAAAACGAGAAATAAAAAATTAACCCAAAATTGCAGCTCAAATGTCAACCATGCTAGCTCTGATACCAATTGAAAAGAATTGAAATATTATAGGATCACATGTTAACATTTGAGCATGCATTTAATAGCAAAAATTCAACCGATTACCTTGGTTTATGTCATGGGAAGTCATTTCTTCTCCTTCTGATATCCAATAAGCTGCTTTCCGGGTGCGTGATGGTCCAAGAATTAGAGATCAATGAGCTCTTCTCTTGCCTCCCAAAATTCAGTTCAAAGTGTAAGTGTGTGTGTGTTTTCCGGGAATGCTCTCCAAGAGAAGAAAAGAGGATGCTCTCCAAAAGCACACACACACACACACATATATATATATATATTACACATTACACACTTTATTTGGACGATTTGACTTAATGGGTCAGTCAAGTGAATTAGGGTGAACCTATAAAAAATCAAGCAACAATATGTGTCCAATCCCATTATGGACCACAATGCAAAAAATAAATTAACACTGATTTATGATATTATCAAATTAATTATGTAAGTCCACATATAAAAATTCCAACAGTATGGGCCATAAGGTACTAGGGCCAAGGACCCCTCGTTGTACTCATGAACTCGCATTGTTTCCCCAATGCTGCGGTCAGCAAAAGAGAGGTCGTGGTTCTTGAACAGCTCACCAGCAGCCTTAGAGGACAGAATAACCATGGTCTTTATGGCACCGAGCCTGAGCCACACCACGTCCCCATACTTGTGTCTTAACCCCGCAAGTGTCTGGTGCAGCATTGTTCCGAGATCCAACATGTTGCTCAGAATTGGCCATCCTATTGGTCTTGGAGGTAGCCGGTTGAAGCCAGACTTTCTCCGGCAAAGCATGAAGGACATAGCTGAAGATGAAATCACAATCAAATAAAGAAGAAAGTTTGAAGCCCGTTCCATCGCTCTTCAATGAACCTAGCATGTGAGCTCTCCTAGCTCGGTCCCTAGGTACTTTTGTTGATCCTGCTAATGTAATATAAATTTATATATTGCTTGAATTGTCCGATAACAGCAACCCATACAGTGGGCTTGCCGACCCTTGCCTTTATATTATTGGATAAAAACACCAAAAGTTCCACGTTGTTAATTTTGTCAGCACCCCATTAAGACGATGTGAGCAGGATACAGTCTCTTCAAGGACTTTTCTTAATAGTATGGTAATTTAAAAAAGTTATACTTAAATTATTATAATAGAAGAAGTTATTACAAATATATAGTAGTTTTTGCCACCTAGGAGAGAGGAGAGAGGGTGAATGGATAAATTTTTTTTTAAACCAAAATCATCTTTTCAAATTTCAAAAGACGAAATCGTCTCTTCAAGAGACGAGTTACATGAAAAAAATATATATTTTTTTAAAAAAATTCCCCATTTATAAAAAAAAAAAAAAAATCCAGGAGACAAGTTCCATGAAAATATATATATATATATAAAATTCTCAAATTAAAAATAAAAAAATAAAAAATAAAAACAATTCCTCAAGGGAATTTGTCTCTTCAAGAGACGAGTTCCCATGAAAAAAAAATTCCTCAAGGGAACTTTGTTATTAGGAGTGGTTAGATGGCAAAGAAAAGAAAATCACCCGGGACCACCATATATTTAAGTGATTTGAGAGCAAAACATGTAGTCCCCACATATTAAATAGGTTTGGGAGCAAAATATGTGGCTGCATGCATAAGAGAGAGGATGGAAGGATATTTGAGTGGGGGAAAAGTCAAGAAAAAATATGGGATTACGCATGAGAGAGAATAAGAAGACGTTTGAGTGGTAAAAGAAAATTCCTCAAGGAACTCGTCTCTTTAGGAGAAGAGTTCCATAAATATATATATATTAAAAAATTCCCAAATTATTAAAAAAAAAAAAAAAAACAATTCCTCATTTTTCATGGGAACTTCGTCTCTTGAAGAGACGAATTCCCTTAAAGAATTTTTATTTTTTTATAATTTGAGAATTTTTTTTAAAAAAATATATTTTTTTTATGGGAACTCGTATTTTCAAGAGACGAGTTCCCTTGAGGAATTTTTTTTTTCTTTTTTAATAATTTGGGAATTTTTAAAAAAAATATATATTTTTTTCATGGGAACTCATCTCTTGAAGAGACGAGTTCCTCGAGGATTTTTTTTTTTTTTTTTAATTTGGGAACTTTTTTCATGGGAACTCGTCTCTTGAAGAGACGATTTCCTTTTTGAAATTTTCTTTTGAAATTTGAAAATGTGATTTTGGTTTAAAATTTTTTTTTTTCCGTTCACCCTCTCTCCTCTCTCCTAGGTGGCAAAAACTACCATATATTTGTAATAACTTCTTTTACTACAATAATTTAAGCATAACTTTTTTAAATTACCGTACTATTGAGAAAAGTCCGTCTCTTCATGACAAGATTTTTTCACGTGGGAACAATCATTATATCATAGCATACTACTACTACTACCGAAGAGTTTCTTGTTGGAATTTTTATGTGTGGACTTACATAATTAATTTGATAATATCATAAATCAGTGTTAATTTATTTTTGCATTGTGGTCCATAATGGGACTGGACACATATTGTTACTTAATTTTTTATGGGCTCACCCTAATTCACTTGACTGGCCCATTAAGTCAAGTCGTCCAACTAAAGTGTGTAATGTACAATATATATATATATATATATATATATATATATATATATATATATATATATATATGTATTTATTTGTATATATATATATAGAGAGATGTGTTTGCATTTTTTCGGTAGAGCATCCTTTCTTCTCTTTGAGAGCTCTCTCGGCAAACACACTCACACACTCCACTTTGGACTGAATTTTGGGAGACAAGGGAAGAGTTCATTGATCGCTCATTCTCGGACC